>NW_006298628.1:1787772-1788193 GCF_000327345.1 Myotis davidii
AAGAGTGAGGCGTGGGGTTGGCACCACCCCTGGACCCCCGCGCCGCTGGGCTCCCCACGAGGGCTCCCGCACCGCCTTCAGCAACACGCACGTCCCGTGTGGTCTTCGCTTCACGTCCACATTCCCGCCTCCGCTCCAGGAGGGGTCTTCCCTGGGGGGTGGCCTGGGACGTTGAAAGACGCATCTATAGAAAATCACCAAGCGCCTTCTGGACAAAACAAAACCAGAACCACTACTGGACCAAGGGCACCCCCTCCCGAAAGAAAATGGTTAACAAAAAAGTGGGGCGGCGTTGAAGGTGCGGTGCGGGCGCTGCCCCGCGCGCGGGAGCTGGACTTGCCCCAACGCGGGAGCCAGGAAAGGGCCGGGGCGGGGGGCGCGGGGCTCCGGGCCGGGGGACCGGGTGTCCCAGCCGCGGACC
>NW_006298628.1:1788326-1799861 GCF_000327345.1 Myotis davidii
GAGGGCGTCCCCGAGGGCTCCATCGCCCGGTGCCGGCGGAAGCCCGGGCTGGGACGGAGCTGGAGTGAGGCTGTGCATCCAGCGAGCGCACCCGACATCGTACAGAACACGCGGACATCACCAGCGCAGACACATCCCCGCGTAACCCAGCAGCCAGCACGCACTCCATGGGCAACTACACAGCACCTAGAGCGCGTCCGCAACAGCCACACCACACCACACAGCGCCCTCCCGCCACGTGGGCGCACGCGTTACTCACGCCCGCCCCTCTCGACCCCCTCGGTTTGGTTCACAGAGTCTCCATGGCTGGCTGGGTGGTTTCACTTTCTGACTCTCTGACCCTTTGGAGATCGGACTGTGTTGTGTTGTTTTGTTTTAATAAGAAAAAGTGGGTCCGGTCCCTGCATCCTAACCTGGGCTCCATCCCGGCCTTATCTCTGCGGGGCTGGGCCGGGGAGAAGGAGGGAATATTGCCTTGGAGAAGAGCAGGCCGGCCACGTGGGTGCCGCAAACGCACCTGCACCCCCAGACCCCCCAAAGGAGAAAAAGAACCACAAGCGCAAACACCCCGCAGCCTTTCCCTCCGCGCACCGCCGCGTTAGGCTCCATCTGTCAGGTCCGAGGTGAGGGGAGGGGAGACCGGGGGCTCTGCCCCGCCCCCACTCTTCCGGACTCTTCCAACCTCGCCCGCCAGGCTCAGCTGTGGGGGCGGGGCGCACAGCGGGAGGTGGGCCAGGCCCACTCTGGCTGTTTAAGGAGGGGAAGGTGGTTCGTGCGCTCCTCCACCTACATCTGCCCTCCGTCTTCAGTCACCTCCTCAACTCCCCACGGTTAACGGATCACGCACGGGAAGTTCCATTGCAGCCCGGGAGAGGCTGGAGGTCCAGCAAGCGGGCAGGGTTTGCACTTGCTGGGTGGGGTGGGGGCTTTGCGCTGGTCATGGCCTACCAGGGGAACGGAGCTGAGCTGAGTTACTCATTTCCATCCTCTCAAACCAGTTTGCCCGCTCTCCTCCCCTGAAGACCACGCTCTGCTTGTGAGCGGACCTGCAAGTGTCCAGGCCCAAACCCAGCAGAGGGAGACACGCTCTCCCCCAGCCCAGATTCTGGCTGCGATGTGTCCCAGAGCCAGTGGGAGGAGGACGCTCAGCCCTAACCATTAACCAGTCCACAGGGGCATTGGCTGCCTCCGTTGCTGTCCACAGGAAATGTGGGTGGGGTGGTTCTCTGCTGTCTGAGGCACAGGGATTCAGCTGGAGGCACTGTTCCTGAAGATACCTCTAAGGAACCTTCTGGAGCCTTTGGGGGGTAAGGGGAGCAATAGTGATCAGAGACCCTGAATCTTGGGTAACATAATAATGATAATAATAGCTAAACGTGCTTTTCTGTGCGTTTCAGACACTATGCTAAGCCCTTACATGCATCATTTCATTCATCACATGATTTCTATGGAGTAAGCATCCATATTATCCCCACTTTACAGATGAGGAAATAGAGGCACAAAAAGGTTGAGCAATTTGTCTAAAAGCTAGAATTGGAACCAAGGCCAGCTGGTCCTCTTAACTGCCACAGTGTTGTCTTACCTGACAAAGCAGCACCCAGCAAGGGAAGGGGAAGAAGGGCTGAGGAGGGAAAGGGGACCCCAGGACAGGAACGCCCCCTGTAGAACGAGGGTAGGACAAGTGATCATATCAGTAATGGCTAACATTTAATGTGGGCTTGTGTGCTCTGCTTCACGTGCATTTCTGTGAACAACCTTCCAAGAGAGTCTTATCATCCCCCGTTTCACAGACCAGGAGACTGAGGCACAGAAAAGATGTGCGCAGGGTCTGTACACACTTGGTTGGAAAGTAAGAAAGTGGGGGGAAAGCTGGGACTGACAGCCAGGAGGTTCCACACCCTGGAGGGCCTCCAACGCCAACCAAGAACTTAGGATGGGGCCCATAGTTGGTGGAGGACCAGGATGAGAGCTGAGAGACTTCCCGGGAGCATCTTGGGGCCACCGTGTGCTTGGAAGGCAAGGGTTGGGTGGCAGAGAGCCCAGCGAGGAGGCTGCTGCAAATAGGTCAAGTGTGAAGTGAGGAGGGAGGGCCCCGCAGGTTGGCGGCAGAGGCCGTGGAAAGGAGGGGGAGCGTGAGAAGGGTGGCTCAAAGACAAACCGCTGGGCCTGGTGACTGTCCCGGGAAAGGGTAGAGGCGAGCATGACTCTGAAGTTCCTGGCCTGGGCAGCCACAGGAGCCCAGGGAAGGAGCCAGGTGTTTGGTTCAAAGATTCAGGCATGTGATGGGTGATGGACCATGGACCAGGATTTCTAGGTTTGGGTGCTCCGGCAGGCAGCCTGCCACTCTGGTTTCCCTCGGGTGCCCCTGCACAGGTGTCTTTCTGGGGGCCCTGCCAGGGTGCACAGGTGAAACTTGCATATATGCAGATGCATGCAAATTAGACAAACCCAGCCTGGGCCCTGAGCCAAGAGCTAGGAGAGGGGGAGGACTGCCCTAGCCCTGACTCACCCTCTGACATGCCGCCTGGAATGCCACCTCCCCAGCTGGGCTTCCTCCAACTTGGGGAACTTGCTCCTGGAAGCACCCTGAAGCTCAGGCCTAGGAGATCTCCAGCCCGGAGGATTTCGGGGTTTGGGGGACTTTCTAATCAGAGTAAGGCTGTATTGTGAGCCCTCCTTGCAAAACAGCAGCAGCAGCGGGGAGGGGGGCGGGGGAAGAATACCTAGGTAACATGACATTTATAAGTATATAACCCACATCACTCCCTAAAGCATTTTTTCTCATATATAACTTCTCTGGGGCTTCAGTACCTTGTGAAGTAGATGGCTTATTAGCCCCATTTTATTTTATTTTTTAAGATATATTTTATTGATTTTCCACAGAGAGGAAGGGAGAGGGATAGAGACTTAGAAACATCAATGAGAGAGAAACATCGACCAGCCACCTCCTGAACACTCCCCACTGGGGATGTGCCCGCAACCAAGGTACATGCCCCTGACCGGAATCGAACCCGGGACCCTTCAGTCCTCAGGCCGATGCTCTATCCACTGAGCCAAACCAGTCAGGGCTATTAGCCCTATTTTACAGATAAAGACACTGAGACTCAAGTCATGAAGTGCTGCTTGTACAGAGCTGGATATCTATCCGTTGAAGCCTTCTGCCTCAGTGCCCTTTGTACTCCCTGTGATTGGTGCTCGGCTGAGGGAAGGACAACCTAATTCTGGAATCCTGGGCTCCATATGGGGAATTGCTGACCCTCAGGTCTCCAGACAGTCATGGGAAAGAGGCCTCTAATCCTCTCCCCCAAAACGTCATCAGGTAAGTGGACTCTTGTCTCTAGACCTCAGGCCACACTCTTGCATCTGGCTGGACCATGCACCCCACTTTCAGCTCCTTTAAAACTCCCCGCATTCAATACTCTCCTTTTCAGCGCCTACCAGGTCCAGGGGCTGTGCAGGGCACTGTGGGAGATCAGCTTAGGTCCCACCCAAAAGTGAATTTCCCAATTTCTATGTGTTAAAATTATGTGTGTGTGGCGGGTGTGTGTGTGGGGGTGTGTGTGTGTGGAATGTATTTTTACAGAGTAAATTAAAATGCATACATGCAGAGTTTAAAAATACTTATAAACTAGGTACCCAGGTCAAGAAATAGGACTCTGCCAGCTCCCCAGAACCCCACGCTGAGTGCCCTCCGGTTCATCATTCTTTCCTCACCCTGGTACCCCAGCTTGTATGTTAATCACTTTCCTGCCTTTCCTTGCAGTTTTATCACTGATATCTGCTTACTTTCACCTGTTGGAGAACTTTACACGAATGGAATCAGATGTACATAGGATTCTTGCCTCCCTCATTAGACGGTTCACCAATTCTAAGACATCCTCCCCTGACTTCCCTGTCTGGGATCGTCACTACCCCGCTGGTCTCCGTGGACCATGAGATCAGCTGCATTCTCGCTCTCAGATGCTGTCAGGTGGGTTTGGGACACAAGGCCAGGGATGGGGTCTTCTGCTTCGGTGAACACAGCACCCAGCACAGGGCCAGGCACTGCGTGAATGAATGGAGATGAGTGCAGTGCTGTACCTTACATTCATGAGAAGCCCCAGGGGCAGGTGTGATATAGGAGGCCATAGGGTGACAGTCAGGAGATCAGCTCCTACAAAACGGTCCCTTTTCCCTTCCTCCCCTCCGGCTGCTCCTCAAGGATGAGAGGCCAGACATGGGAGTGTCCCCCTAGATCCTGCCCCTTTGCACGGCACAACCAGGTGCCGGGAGAAGCACAGCAGCTCGGGAGCCAGGCAGATCTGAATTCTAATCCCACCTCCACACCTTACTGACGTGGGCAAATAAAATTCCCCCGTGCCTCAGTTTCCTTACCTGTGCAATGGACATAATGATGAGCACAACCTCACCAGGTTGGGAAGATTCAGTTTTCTAAGTGACTGAAGACTGGATCTTCACGGATGCTAGCTGCCCTTCCTCTTCCTATTTTTTTAAAAATATATTTTATTGATTTTTTACAGAGAGGAAGGGAGAGAGCTAGAGAGCTAGAAACATCGATGAGAGAGAAACATCGATCAGCTGCCTCCTGCACACCCCCTACTAGGGATTTCCCCACAACCAAGGTACATGCCCTTGACTAGAATCGAACCTGGGACCCTTCAGTCCGCAGGCCGATGCTGTATCCACTGAGCCAAACCGGTTAGGGCCCCTTCCTCTTTCTATTGGCTCTTTTAGCTCACCCACAAGGAATATGCCTGCCCCCATCACTTAATGTGTCTGGAGGGTACCAGAGCCAGTCTGATTCAGAAGCTTTTATTCGAAGAGGACGGGGTGATGGCTGGCGGTGTCACTCCCAGGTCAGAGGCTCCTGACTGCAGGCGGAGACCCTGCCTTCCTCAGCTCCTCATCCTCCCTGTGCCTTGCAGGCCAAGGTGCTCAGGGCAGCCTTCATTCTCCAGCTTCGCAGCCACCCTCAGCTCCTCCCAAGTACAGGATGCTTGTGAGGGTCTGGCCCCTCCGCGGCATGTGGAATACTTTCACACTGAGGATCCTCGAATCCTTACCACCCGGTCAGGTGGGGCAAGTATTGCTGTCCCCATTTCACAGATGAGGAAACCAATGGTCGGACAGCTCCGGGCCTTGCCCAACATTGCCCAACCGGTAAAGGCTCTCTGGGGTTTTTCCAGAGCAACACAGCTGTCTCTGAATGGGGGGGTGGAGGAGATCTGGATGATCCCCAGGGTTGAATCCCATTTCTGATGCTTGGAGAGGTGGCTTAGAATCTCTGAGCCTCCTTTTCCTTATCTGTAAAATGGAGTTAACCATACTTACCGCATAAAATTGTTGTGAGGCTCAAATGACACACTGTATGGAACTAGCAACGTTCAGGGCACATGGAAAGTTAATGCTGCAGCTTTTCTGATGATGTATGTGGTTGGGATGAATGCCCACGAATGTCCCTCCAACTCCGACAGCATATGACTCAATCCCATAAGCATCAGGAAAGGAGCTAAATAGAAACCAGGGAGCAGACTGACTAAACGGAGGAAAATGGGGTTCAAAGAAAATAGAACTCCCAGAGTCCGTAGGTCCTCAAAGCTGTCCCATGACTTTTCTCACCTTGCCCTGCCCGCCCTCCTCTGGGGCAAGGCCCCCCTCCCTAGGCCTGGGGCGGGGGGACCTGGTTCCTGGAGACTAGGGCATCATTAGCCCCAGAAAAGATGCCCAGAGACCCCAAACAGGCCAGCCCATCCTGGAAGCCTAGCCTCAGCCAAGACCCAGGCCCGAAAGTTCTGAGTTGGCCATCACCTGCCCTAACCACAAGCCCAAGCCTCTAAACCAGCCAGAAGATGGGACCTCGTGGAGGGTGATGGTGGTTCCTGCGTTCCAGACGCCAGGCTGGGCTGGGCCCTCTGGAGCAGCCCTTGGCTCCAGCGCTGCTGCTCCTCAAAGTTTCCTAGTCCTTCTTAGAGCTGGAAAGCACCTCGTCTGTCTCCAGAGCCAGCAGGTCTCAAATTCTGGAATCAAGAAGGTCGCGAGTGGGCCTGGAAATCTGCATATTAATTAGGCCCCCCCCCCGCCCCCGTGAGAAACTGAATTGGTCCCGTTCCCTTGCCCTTGTGGAGAAGCTGAGCTCAAGTGGGGATATAACTGGCTCAAGAGGACACGCTGGCCCAGCCATCATGGCTCAGTGGTTGAGCATCAACCTATGAACCGGGAGGTCACAGTTCAATTCCCGGTCAGGGCACATGCCTGGGTTATGGGCTTGATCCCCAGGCGGGGGTGTGCAGAGGTAGACGATCAATGATTCTCTCTCATCATTGAAGTTTCTATTTTCTCTCTCCCTCTCCCTTCCTCTCTGAAATAATATATATATATATATAATGTTTTTAAAAAAGGAAAAGAGAACATACTGGAAACGGACGAACTCTTGGCAATCTGGTCTCTAGTGCAGGGTGTATTTCACCCCAGCTGCCTGTCAAGGCTCAGTCCCCCAGAGAAGGGGCGGGACCTTCACATGGAAGCCTTTCCCAGGCCTATCCCCGAGCCTCTTTCAGAAGTGCTGTCAATTATATGAGAACCATTCACCCTCCTGGAAATTACCACAGGGGAAAAAAAGTGAGATTGAAGAATCTTGCACCTGCTGGGGGCCTCGCCAAGGCCAAAGTCCAGGTACGAGTTGGTGGTTGGGGCTGGATCCGTGGAGGGTTACACAGGCACACATTTGGACATAGCCATGGCGCTGGTGGGAAATTACGGTCTGATTTAGAATAACCTCTCTATTCGCTAGCACCTCACGTGGCACCTGGCACGCAGGGGCCTATTGAATAAATGGATGATGCTTAATGTTGATTGGACTCAATCATCTCCGAGGCAACATGCCCCTCCCTTCAGTGGCAGGGGTGTGGGGACTCAGCAAAGCCTGGCAAACGCCAAACAGTGGGCGTTCAGAGCAGAGAATGGCCCTGGAGGTGCAGCCAAGAGGAGGAGGGAGTTAAGCTGGCAGCTGAGAATGAGACACCGCCCCATTTGCACCCCAGGGGCCGATTCCCATCGGGTCTTAGCCCCAGAGTTCTACGAGCAGAATGGGTCTCCGTGACGGTGTTCATAATATAGAGATGTTGCCTTTGGTGACTGCGCATGTGACGAGTGTGCAACTGAGACGCTGTGTGTGTGACACTTTGTGGCTTGAGGGGGCTCTGTGCATTGGGTGGGAGCTGTGTGCCCATGGGCTACGTGTGACTGTCAGTGTGGTCGTGTGTTTGTGTGACTACGTGTGTTTGTGTGAGGCTCTCGGAGACTGCGAGTGGCTGGCATGGGCGTGTGCATGTGGCATCTGTGTGGCGGTGTGTTGCTCTGTGTGATCTCCGTGCATCTTGGGTGGAGGCAGCTGTCATGGATGTATGGGGCTGTGTGGGACTCTAATGTTGTTTCCGAGTGTACTTATGAGTCTGGCTGGGTGAGTGTGCGTGTGTGTGTGTGTGTGTGTGACTGCCTGGTGTCTGACTGGCTTTGCATATTGTATGTGTGGCCAGGTGTTGTGCCCTCAACTGTATGTGTCACGGTGTGTCCCTCAGGGACTCGGTTGTGTCACTGTGTGTGACTGTGACTGTGTGCGAGATGGCATGCCTCTCAAACCACCTTTCCTAGGTGGCTTTGATGTGGTTGAGTTTCTAGGGGCTGTGAGGACGCCAGCCTCACTCTTGAGGACTTCAAAAGATGGCTGTCCTTTCTGCCCAGCGGGGGAAAACCCACTTCCCCCTCGCCCTCGCCCTCTCCTCCGGCCTGGAGGACAGGCCTGCTTGTTTTCCTATTTTTACTGCCTAGGATGAGTTCATGGCCGCAACTGACTCACCACTCTTTCGGAGACTTGGGGAAGGAAGTAGGGGTTGCTTGGTTGGGGCCTCTGCCCACGAGCCTGGGGACTTGCAGGGCTGGGCCAGGGAAGACATCTGGGTCCACTGTAGGCTGTGTGAGCACCTCAAGCCAGTCCCCCTCCCTGAGCCTGGAAGGTCAAGGAGACTTCTTTAGCGGTCAGTGTCTAGCCCCACATCTCCTACCCCAAACAAGAGGCCGCTCTCCTAATCGGAGCACTCTTCCCTCCCTTCAGTCACAAGGTCAATTAAAAAGCCAGAGCTCTGGAGGGGACGTGGATGTCTCACCAAGATCCATGTCACTGCAAGTAATTCACACCTCGTCCAGTTCCTCCAGTTCCAGCAGCAGCGAGGGTGTCTGGACTCAACAACACTGTTTGGGCGCCCCCTGTGGGCAGAGGCTGCCCAGGGTGAAGGAGGTGGAACCAGAAAAAGGAAGCCTGCACCGGTTCCTGGGAGAGACACGGTTCCTGTCCTCCCAGACTCCCCGTCTTAAGGGGGAGTCAGAACCCTCCAGTACAAGGGCTCTGGCATTAAGAACAAGGAAAGTTCAAACCACAGCTCCCTGGACGCGGAGAAGAGTCCAGATCCGAGTCTGAGAAAGGATCAGAGAAGGCTGCTGGAGGGAGCCTGGGAGGGAGGGTGCGTGCTGGAGGGAGGGCATGGGGGAGGACTTAGGGATGGAACAAATAGAAGAGGTGAGGGCAGGTGAGAAGGCTGAGCTGTCATAGCCGTTGTGTGAAGCGACGAGGGCGGGCTTGTCTGGACCCTGTCCACGTGGCAGGAAAAATGGATAGAAAGTCCCCTCTGGTATTTACCTCGCGTCCCTCCGGCTGCAGCCAGCATATAGCCACCTGAGTCTGGTTGCCCAGGAAGGAGTTCTGAGGGTGGGGGTCTCACCCTTCCCCTGTCCTAGCCTGGGGAGCCAACACCCCAATCACACTCCCAGCCAGCTTGCCCTGCCTGCCCCCATGCTCACCCTGAAAATGCCCATGCCAGGCTACTCACCAGACCCTCCCACTCCACCTGCCTGTTTGGACCACCCTCCTGGAGGAATTGAGAAGAGCCTCAGAGTAGAGTCAGGAGGCCAGGCTTAGGGGAAGTCACTGGGCAAGGCATTTAACCTCAGTGTCTCCATCTGCAAAATGGGGGCAATGGCGCCTGCCCTGCTGGGTTCCCAGGGTGGGTGGGGAAGGCTCCAGTGAGCTCATGGGTGTGAAGGCCCTGGTGAGCTGTAAATAGTCCAGTGCTCGTGGGAGGGAAGGAAGCTGTGTTATTCCAGCTGGGCCTGGCTGCCCGCACGGAGGGCTTGGCCGGCGGGGGGCTGGGGAACGATGAGGGTCTCGGTGCCAACCCCTGGCACCGGAGAGATTGAGACGGGCACTCCGGTGAGAGCTGGGTGAGGGTAAGGCTCTGCAGAGGCCACACCGGGGACAACTGCTGCGGTGACAGCAGCAGGGACGGTGGTATGAGGGCGTTGGGCAAACCAGGGACCAGTGACTCTAAAGAAACGGCTTTGGGGAAGGTGGGTGAGAAACCTGAGGTCAGCGGTGACATCACCCTCAGCATCGCTGACATCCCTGCCTCTGCATGGAGCCGGCAGAGTCTGTCTTCTCTGCCCCTCTGTCCCTCAGCCCTGGGGACGGAGGCTAAGCACCTTAGCGGGTCTAGACCCAGAGAATTGCCGTGGCTTTTTCTGGTAAGAAAAATTCTGGGGCCACAGCCAGTTCTCCAGGAGGGTCTTGCCGTATTTTTCTTTAGCCCCTTCTCTCGCCTCTTCCAATGGGCAAACCAGGGCCTTCCCATGTGCCCCTCATCCCCTCCAACCCACCCACCCACTCTCTCCCTCTACATACTCATCTCGGCCTCCCCTCTCTGACATACCCCCTCAGCCTCAGAGCAAGTCCTGCCCCTGCCAATTTCTATCCAAGTGACTCTGGCCAAGTCATTGAATCTTTTTGAACCTCAGTCTTCCTATCTGTAAAATGGGGATAATACCGCCTTTCGGGGTGGTCAGAAGGAAGAGATAACATGTAAAGTACCGAGTCTGCTTCTTTCCCCAGGTGAGAGGCTCAACACCTTCACCCATCCCAGAATCCCTCCCCAGGTTTCAGCTAGCTTGCTTTCTAGCGATTTGCCTCATCTATTGCTTTGTAACACATCAAAAGTCAGACATTACTGCGCACTCGGCAGAGTGTTAGCACTGTAGCAAGCTCTGGGGAAATCCAGGAGGGATTCTCTGCCAACCTGGAAACAGCTGCCAGCCTGGGTGGGCAGGTGACATCCACACACATGGACTATCCACCCACTCCCATAGCGTGACTCTGATGCCAGGTCAAGTGAGCAGCCAGGTTTTGGAGGAGACCGAACGGTCAGAGCAGGAGTGGTCCAGGGGGTCTTCCTGGAGGAGGGGGCCTTTCCAGACACAGAGGATAGGCCGACGTGACAAGAAAAGCAGAGGGCACAGCCGAAGGGTGGTAATGGTATGCTCACTGGGGACACAGGAGTGGAGAACGAGTGGGAAATCTTGGGATAAAGACTGAATTGAGAAGGTCAGGCCAGACAGGGAGACATTGAGAGCCAAGTAGAGGAACTTGGGTCAGACACAGTAAAAAAAACAGGGAGCCACAGCAAGTTCTTGAGCAGGGGAGTTAAGGTTGAAAGGGAATGGGCCTCCCATTTTTTTTTAAATTATATATATATATATTTGTTGTTGCTGTTGTTGTTAATCCTCACCCAAGGATATTTTTTCATTGATTTTTAGGGAGAGTGAACGAGAGAGGGAAAGATAGAGAAATATTTATGCGAGAGAAACACATCGATTGGTTGCCTCCTGCATGAGCCCCCGACCAGGGCCTGGACCCAGAAGGAGCCTGTAACCGACGTACGTGCCCTTGACTGGAATCGAACCCGGGACCCTTCAGTCCGTAGGCTGACACTCTATCCACTGAGCCAAACTGGCTAGGGTGGGCCTGCCATTTATTAAGCATCAACTGGATTTCAGATTGTTGCTAGGTGCTTACTATATGCTTTTCCACTTACTCTCCAAGCAACCCGGTGACATATGCATAGTTCTCTCCATTTTACAGATGGGAAAACTGAGACCTGGGGAAGGTAAGCAACTTCCCTAAGGTCATACAATTAAGGAGAGAGTGAGACAACTGAGGTCTGCCTACCTCCAGAGTCCATGCACTTGCCGGCACAAGCCAGTTTCCCCCAAGGAGGATGGGGTCAGTACTGGGCCTGACCCTTCTTACCCCTCCTTCCCCCGCTGGCCCCGTGGCGGAGTTGGCTACAGGAGCTGGGGTGTTTGGGGCCAATGGAGGTAACGCTGCCTGGGCAGCTGCTTATGGGAGAGAGCGGACAGGGGCCAGACGGGATTACTTGTCTCCTGTCAGCACACAGGGAGCAGTCTGGAGAGCCGGGGTGAGTGAGAGGGAGCTGTCAGAGGCGACTTGGGGCACTTGAGGCTGCTGCCCTGGAGGAGCAGGAGGCTGTTGACGGAACCGGGGGAGCCAGAGGCTGCAGGAAGGACAAGGCGTTGGGTTTGGAACATGCTGAGCCTGACGCAGCGGGCCAAGCAGAAACAGCCCCAGCTTTGGAAACCCAGGCTCTGAGCTCAGTGGAGAGGCCTGACTTCCAGAACTTTCCAAGCACTCTT
>NW_006298628.1:1799876-1801973 GCF_000327345.1 Myotis davidii
CTGTCGCCTTCAGACCCGGAACCCCCGGAGAATGGGGACTGCGGTGCCTCCTGCCCTGGTCTCCCCGCTGGCCTTCAGAGTGGGGTCTGGGGTGCATCCTCGGAAGGCATGACAGGCAGCCCCTTACTACCTTCCCTCCCTCCTCCTCCCCACCAGCCTTTGGTGTGCCCTTTGAGGCCTGGGAGCCGAAGGACCAGCTCCCTCCACTGTATCCCTACAAGGATTGCACCCTGGATCTTGCTTGTGCCAACCCCCCAGCTCTCAGTTTATCTGTGTGTCTCTCTCCCTCCCAGGCCACACATGTATTCAGTAGATCTCTCGTAAGCACCCACTATGTGCTGGGCCCTAAGGATATAGCCACGTCCTCATAGAACTCATATTTCAGTGGGGAGACAGACAATAACTAGATAATTCAAGAGAAACTCAGCCCTGGCCGAGGAGCTTGGTTGGTTGGAGCATCGTCTTGATGAGCCAGGATTTTGGGTTCGGTCCCTGGTTGGGGCATGTGCAGGAATCAGCCAATAAGTTTCTCTCTCTCTCTCTCTCTCCAATTTAAAAACTTCAGAAAAAAAGGGGAAACTCATTTGGGGCAGTGATAGTGCCGTGAGGAAGATAAAGTAGGGTGGTGGAGACAGAGGAGTCAGGGTTACTGGGAGACACAGGGGAACTATTTTAGACCAGGTCACCTAGGAAGGGCTCTGAATGAGGAAAAGTGTCGGGAAGAGCATTCTAGTTGGAAGGAATGGCCAGGGCAAAGGCCCTGAGGTAGGAGGGGTCTAATGTGTGTGAAACAGCAAGAAGGCTGGTCAGCCTGGCGTGGAATGAACGAGGGGAAAGCAGGGGGAGATGAGGCTTGGGAGGTGGGCAGGGCCCAGGTGGGGTCGGGCCAGGGGAGTTTTCATGCTCTTTCGAGTGAGACAAGAGCCCTTTGGAGGGTTGGGAGCCGGGGAGGTCATGCTCTGATGAACATTTATAAGGAAGGTCCCTTTGGCTGAGGGGCTGAGTGCTGATTCTGGGGGTGACTTTGGGAGATTCCCCAGAGAGTGACTGTCATGGAAGAACCCCTCTGTTTACCCTTTGGGTTTCCCTTAGTCCCCAGCCTGGTGTGGGAGAACGTCTGTATCGGGGCTCCTGACCAGGGCCCACAGATGTCTCAGGTCTGGAGAAAGTGAATGAGGAGGGAAGGGATGGAGCGAGTGGAGCGAGTGGCCCAGCAGGTGACTTTGGCCTCTCAAATCCTGCAAGAGCCCCTGGCTGTTCAAGCAGGGGCGTGGGGGTGGAGGGTGGCCCCTGTCTGGATGGGGCCCGGGGAATCTGGTGGACCTCCAGGGGGCTGACCCGGGGATGGACACCCAGGAGCACTGGGACTGAGTCACATCCGGAGAGCAGCACGGGGCGGCCCAGCTGAGGTCACGGTCTGGTGGCTGGAGGTGTCCTCCCGACCCGAGTCCTCCACCCCCAGCTGGTGTTTGTCCAGAGGGCCCTCGGACATGCACCAGGCGCCTTCCTGGTCTTCCCGTAGCACCCTTGGGACACAAGATGCTCAGTGCCAAGTCCGGGCCGTGGCTGGGCTCCAACACCCACCCTTCGCGTGGACCCGAATGACAGAGAAGAACGACCTTGCCCTCGAGGAGCCCCCAGACTGAGACCCGCTTAGAGGACACAGAGGTGGAGATTGAAGGGAAACGGTCCAACGGGACCCAGCCTGGGGGAGGATAAGGGGCGAGGGGTGGGGGTGGGAGGAGGTGGGAGCATTGAGTAGAATGGCCCCCAGGAGAGCAGGGGTATAATCTGGGCCCAGGCTCTGAGGCCCTTTGTGGGCACAGGGTTCCTCTGCGTGGCATGTCTAACCTCTGTGTCTGTGGGCAAGGGTTTGGGTCCAAAGGCAGCAGTAAGCGTCGGCAGCCACTGCCATCCCCTTGGAGGGAAGCACTGTGCCCCAGGAGTGTTAGGGCCGCCACTGTCCTGACACGGGGGTGCCCTGGTGCCCACATGGGTCAGCTCACTTCCAGCTCCATCCAGAAGCCAGCCTCTGACCCCCTGGTACCCACAGTGCTGTGAAGCAGGGAGTTGTGCCAGGGTCAGGAGGCAGGGCGG
>NW_006298628.1:1802140-1820414 GCF_000327345.1 Myotis davidii
CCCTGGGGCCTTCCCTCGGCAGCTTGGCAGCCGTGGCCTGTGTGCGCAGCTAGCACCCTCCTCCGCAGTGGTTGTCGGCTGTCAGAGCTTGTTTGGCCTTAGGGTTCTCACCCCAGCGCCTTCTCCTCCCCCTCCCTCGCCTTCCTGCCCAAGAACCACAGCCAGAGGCCCGAGGCAGGAGGAAAGCCAGGGGTGAGAGTTGGGCTGGGGCCTGGCCGAGTCCCCGAGCCCCGAAAGGAGAATCAGGTACCCCCTGGACAGAGCCTGGTGCTAGAGGTGGGCACCAGTGAGCCCCCAGCAGGAAAGACAGGACTGAGCCCCAGACCCAAACACAGCCAGCGGACTCTAGGTTTATGGCTAGGCAAATCAGAGAGCCCCCAGGAGAGGTGAGGGCCAGTGGTTTATAACTGTCCTAGCCACCTCCAGGGGGCTCTGGCTGCCTTGGGGGGGGGGGTGAGCTACCCACTTGAGAGGCATTCAAGTAGAGGCTGCATTAATCATCCTCTTGATGAATATTCATTGAGGACCTTCTGTAGGTGGCCCAACCCAGGCAGCAGTGGGGAGGTGGGTGTTGAACCACATGAGAGTTTAAGGTCCCTTCCGGTCCGGCCATCATCCTGTGCACCGAAAGGTTGCCGGTTCGATTCCTAGTCAGGGCACATACCTGGGTTGTGGGTTTGATCCCTGGTGGGGACACATACAGAAGGCAACTGATGTCTCTCTCTCTCTCTCTCTCTCTCTCTCTCTCTCTCTCTCTCTCCTTTGTGAGGATTTAAAAAAATGAAGTCTCTTCCAGCCCTGGGATCCGAGACAGCATCTCTGAAAGAAAGTGACAGGAACAACAAGACAGGGAGTCTAGGAGGGGCCGCGGGCATGGGCCTGAGGCTTTGCAGCACGGAGAAGCCTGGGGCAAGCTGCTGGGAGACACAGCCCCCACCGCTTAGGGGGTGTAGGAGCTTAGGTCCTGGGGATGCAGGGTGGGGAAGGGGAGCCAGACAGCTTCTTAGAAAGTGGCAGGCAGGTGAGCGGGGCTCCCCAGTGATAATTAAGGAACAAAGGTGCCGAGAGCAGGAGCCCGCGCAGGCCTCTGGGGCAGGCTGGCTAATGGGAGCCTGGAGAAGAGGTAATAACAAGCGGAGAGCGGAGCAGACAGCCCGGCGTCGCTACACCCACAGGCCGCCCCCTCGCCCTCCTGCGCCAGAACAACAACTGAGCGCCCAGCTGGGGGTGAAAACATATGGATAATACACGGGCGCGCTGTTCCAGGCGGACCCTGGAATGAGGTGGTTTGGGGGATGTGGATCTGCCGGGGACGGGGGGGAGCCCCCATGAGTCTGGGTGGCAGGAGGGGGTCAGGGGGAGGGCAGGGATGGGGGCAGAGAACGTAGGCAAGTGGACATTTGCCTGGTGCCTGGGAGGACATGCTTACGTGGAGCACCGTCCCCACACCCCTGTTCTGGTGACTCACGTCTCCAGTCGCTGGGGGTGGCCACGGGGGCAAGGCAGTGAGGGGCTCGAAGTCAGGAAGCTGGGCCCTGGTCCTGCTTTGGGTGCTGCTGCGATCCTGGGCAAGGCTTTTGGATCCTGGGCTTCCTTGCCTGTTGAAACAGAAACAAGCCCATGTACCAAGCCAGGTGGCAGGACGGGTCAGCGGGCTTGTGTGTGGGAAAGGGCCTGCCTCGCAGCACCCTCCCATACAGGTGTCCCCAGACCGGATGGAATCCAGGCTCTCACCTGGAGCCACACACCAGGTTAGTCCTCTCCCGGAGCAAAACCTACTCACAAGGCCTCACACCACACGTGTGCCGCCTCAGCCCTTCCCCCTGACATGCACGCCCCCCACACACCTGTGTCACACCTGTGACAGCAGGATCCCTGAACCTCCCTTCCCATAGGCTCCGCAAGGCCGCGCCTGCCTTTAACATTTGCTCCCCGGCTACACCCGGAGATCCTCCAAGCTGCCCCGACACCAACGCCGTGTGGATTCCTGCTAATCGGACAGAGCCCCATCGTGAAGAGAGGGGCTGCGTGGTGTGTATGCTCATGCGGACTCAGCTTTTGTGCAAGTGCCCGAAACTTTGGAAACAGAGGTGGGAGAACATCTAGGTCGGCCCCTGCTTTAAGACCGGGGACCATCCAGTGTCCTCACCACGGATGGCTGTCCGGGCATGGGAGGCTTCTGCTCCCACACAGTGTGCCTGTGTCACATGTGTGCTTGGCTAGTGGCCATTGGTCTCCCCTCCGCATCCATCCTTACTCCAGTCTGGTCCAGCCTCGTGCTGGGGTCTGGTTCATCTTGCCAAGACTCAGCTTTCGTCATGCCTCTCCGCTGCTCCCACACCCTCCATGGCTCCCCACCACCCTCTGAGATAAAGTCCAGGGGAGGAAACTGAGGCTCAGAGAGAGGGAGTGACTTGCCCCCGGGTGAGTGAGCGGCAGAGCCTGGGTTGGAGTTGGCATCTCCTGACTCCATTCCTCCCCCCAGTTCTCCACCGGGTCCCCAACTCCGCAGGACCCCAGGAACCGTGGAAGAGCTCAGTACTATCCCCCAACCCAGCCCGTGAAGCCCCTCCTCTAGCTGCCTCGCCTCCTGTGAGGTGCCAGGATGAGGACACACTGCCTTCTGGCTGGCCCAGGCCATCTCACTAGAGCAGCCGCAGTGACTTGAGCTTAATCGAGTGAAGGCAGCCCAGTCCGGTTCAGCTTCTGCTGCCTGGCCCCGTGCTCTGCCCTTAGCACTCCTGCCTTCCTGCAGGCTGTTTCATGTCCTCTCTTTGCCATGAGGCTCTGAGCCTCTCGGGGGCCGGGTGCTTGAAGTAGCTCAGGGGCTCAGTAATCAGTGCCCATTCGGTGGCACTCACCCACACGCATTGCCATGTCCAGGTGAGCATGTGCCCACGTATGCAGGCCTGGCCCCATGCATTCTGGGTACGCACAGAGAGCGCAGGTTCTGACGCAGGTGGTCATCAGAGGTCATTTCAGGATGCTCCACTGGGCCTGCGTTAGGCCACACTGTTTAGGGACCACTGGCCTGAGACGCAGGTGCTCCAAACACCCAGTTCTGCTCTCATCTCCGTCCAGGGCAGCAGGCCCAGCTGAAGCAAGGATCAGAGGTCCCCTCTCGACGCTCCTAGAGCCCCCAAACTGTCATGGCACCAATTAGCTTTGCGACGTGATTGCAGCCTTGCTCCCAGCCCCTCACCCGCTCCCTGCGTTCTCTTCCTCCATGGCACATCCCCTTCTACAGGCTGCGTCACTCATTTCTTTCTTTCATTCTGTTCATTTCCGGGTCCCAGTGCTGAGAATAGCACCTGGCACACAGGGGTCATCATCTGTTGAGTGAACGGAGCTAACAGATTTCTTCCCGTCACCACCACTGGACAGGGAGGTCCAGGAGGGCGGAGCCCACTCCCGGACCTGTCTGCACTGAGCCCAGTGAGCTGTGGATGCACAAGCAGCACTCAGGTCCCTGCCTGTAGGTTAAATGAGCAGGGCCATCAGCAGAGTTTTTGTCCATCCATCGCACATCCAGAGCCACGTGGGGGCACAGCCGTGGGCAGGGAGGGCAAAGGGCAGAGGTAAAGAGGAGGGAACCCAGCATTCCCTCTGGTGGGTCTGCGCACACACCCAGTTCCCGACAGCCTCCCTGGCTGACAAGCTGCAGCCGTGGAGCGTGGGCAGGACATGAAGGTAAGGGTCCCGGCAGGTTCCTCAGGTTTCCAGGAAGAGCAGGGGGGGCCATGGCCGTGGCTCAGAGGGACTGAAGACAGGGTGGAATTGCGGGCTTTGGCCCATCTCACAGATCTCGGAGTCAGTCCCTTCTGATGCTTTCTAATAGGGTGGCTTCAGGCCTCAATCAGCCTCTCCAGCCTCAGTTTTTCCAGCTGAAAAATGGAGCCAACACTAGTATTTGCTTGTGAGCAGAGCCGTAAGCACTCAAATGTTATCTGTCATTGTGAGGATGCTGATGGCAATGCTGATGGCGAAAAAATAAATGGGGTGTATGAGGGACCCAGCCTCTCACTTTCTATCCTGGGGGTTGTCTCAGACCGTCTGCTGGCCGTTGGGTTAAAGCAGGCAGGATACCAGGAGGCTAGGGCTTAGACCCAGAGAGGAGGCGGTTGGGCCAGCGGGAGGCAAGGCCCAGGGAGGCCAGGCTCTCTAGTCCATGGGAGAAAGGGGAAACTGAGGCAGAACTGAGCCACCTCCTAGTTCCCTAAGCCTCTGCACATGGCATGCAGGGTGAGTGGCGCAGAGGATGGCGACACCAGGAACTTCTCCCCCAGGGCCTGCTACCTTTCTGGGGACTTGGGGGGGGGTGCTCACTGGTGTGGGTTCTACCAGCTCTGAGCAGAGAACGTCCTTATCCTGGAGGTCCCAAGGGTAGGGAGAGAGCCCCCCAAAAAGGAGTCAGGAGATGCCAACTCCAGCCCAGGCTCTGCCGCTCCCTCACCGGGGGCAAGTCACCCCCTCTCTCTGAGCCTCAGTTTCCTCTTCTGCCAGATGGGAGAACGGGGTGAGATGGTCTCTAATGCCAGGCTGTGTTTCTCTAGGGAAAGTGAGGTGAGGCACATCAGCAGAGTGCCTGGCACAGAGTAGGTGCTCAATAGATAATGGGGTTCCAACATATTTGAAGCTGTCCTCTGAGGAGAAAGAAGGCCGGGCCCCCCTCATACTCTACCTGCCCCCAACATTTGCCACCAAGAGATCCTCCTGCAGGGAGCCAGAGGCTACAGTGACGATGTCAGTTGGCCTCTATCGCTGGCCCCTCCTGCTTTCCCGCCATCTCCACCCTGTCCCTACCCCACTCTGACGACCTCCCAGCATCCTGCCCCCCCTCCCCTCCCCACACCACAACTTCCTGGTGGCTGGCAGGGATGTCAATGGGGGCTCCTGCCAGCCTCTTCCCAGACAGGCCTTAGCTCTCTGGGCCCACTCAGGTGGTCTAGACCTGGGCAAAGGTCAAGTTCTCGGCTAGTGTTCCCTAACATGTTTAGTTTCTTAGGGCCCAAGTCCTACAGACTTCAGAGGTATCAGCACTTCCGTGGTCCCAGCACTGAGGGTAGCTCAGGTCACCACACAGAGCCTCTGACCCCTCCACCGAGGCCCTGCCTACTCCCGAGCCCCACCCCACCCCGGCTCTGCCCACCAGAAGGTCCTGATCTACGGGAGAAGAGCCTACAGCCTCACTTTATGGTGGAAGAACAGAGAGGGGCATCCGGAAGGGCACCCACCTGCTGGGGTCAGGGGAGGGCACATGCGGGCTGTTGGGATCTGCCCATGGAATGATGGCAAGGAAAGAGCGGTGTCTCCGGCACGGGGCAGGCACAGAATGTTCTGGGAACCCCCACGGTCCAGGCCAACATGAAGACATCAGTGGGGGGGACGGGGGTAGCAGGCAGGGAGGCTGGGCCGCGGAGGCCTGTGCGGGCCATGCCGAGGAGTCGGCAGGAAATAAGGAGCGATGAAGCCGGTCGCCCCTAAAAGGTGTGGGGCCGAAGACAAGAGAACAGAGGCCCACAAATCGAGATACCAAACTGTGAAATAAAATGTGTTCTTCATGTCTTCTTAGACAATAAGTCTTCATAACAACAAAATTAAAAATTTGCATAAAGCTATGGCTTTTTTATAGGCTGAATGACTAAAATATTCTAATGGAACTATTAAAATGAAAATACAAATTATAATTAATGAATATCAAAAGATTAGATTAATATGATTGAAGTAAATATAAACTTTTAATTTAAAATTTTGTAAATGTGATTAAATATGATGAGATATGTTTATAACATAATATAAGGCTTTGTAATTCCCCCATCAAATTGCCAATATAAAGATTCACTCTCAAACTTCATGTCTGTTACATCGAGACCTACATTTATATAAAATTAAGAGTTATATGAATGATTTAGTATAGTAAAATGCTTCTCACCTTCAATGTGCACCTATTTTGAATACAAT
Organism: Myotis davidii; assembly: GCF_000327345.1. NCBI lineage: Eukaryota > Metazoa > Chordata > Mammalia > Chiroptera > Vespertilionidae > Myotis > Myotis davidii. The sequence goes on from NW_006298628.1 coordinate 1,808,102, forward strand.
GCTATTTTGAATGTACTTTTGGAACTCAAAGAGAAGCAGGAACCTGCTTGATACCACAAGGAAATATCTCTATATATAAAAAGCCAGTGTCCGTGACGACCAGGATGACCAAGTGACCTGTCACCCTGAGGTGCACTGAGCACCTCTCAGTCCCTCCCCCTCGGCCCGCAGGCTCCGATCGCAGCAAGGCGGGCGGCAGGCGGGCAGGGCAGTGAGCGTGGCGAGCAGTGGTGGGCAGGTGAGTGGGTGGCAAGCAGCAGCAAGCTGCCCTGTGTGATTTCGTTCGCTGGGCCTCTAGTTATTATATAAGAATACATTGTGTTACTCTTTTTTAACATTTATTTAGGTTATTGTTCACCTGAGGATCTTTTTCCATTGATTTTTAGAGAGAGTGGAAGGGAGAGGGAGAGACAGAGAGAAACATCGATGTGAGAGAGACACATCAATTGGTTGCTTCCTGCATGAGCCCTGACCAGGGCTGGGGAATCTGCAACTGAGGTACATGCCCAGGACCCTGCAGTTCGTGGGCCAACGCTCTATCTACTGAGGCAAACTGGCTACGCCATTGTGTTACTCCTGAAAAAAAACTAAATAACCTATTGCTGTGGTCGGCAAACTGCGGCTCGCGAGCCACACCTATTGCCTATATGCTCTCTGGGACAGAAGGATTTAACAAACCTATCCACTTAATTTTTATTTCACGCAAGCACTTGTACAATATCCACCTCTGTCGCGCTTGTCGGTGCACAGACACAGTCGCTTTCTGTTTCAAGAGCTTCGAGTAAGAAGCGTTTCCGGGTCAGAACGGTGTGTGTACAAGAGCAGAGGTTTAAAGCTATGGGCCATGCACGCAGTACCAGATCCCGCATGACCGCGGCATCCAAGCGTTCTTAACAGTGCAGCACCTGCGCTGTATTGTGTGTGGAGGGACCTGGAGTGGGGCCCTCTCGCTGGCACCCTGGCATTGAAGGGTGTTGAGCAGAGAGGTGACAGGGTCAGGTTCCCTGTTTAGCAAGAGCGCGGTGGAAGCTCTGGGAAAGGGATTGGAGCAGTGAGGGAGTTGGAAGATTTGGGGGGGGGGGGCTGTTGAAGTAATTTGGGGTTAGAAAGATGGAAGCTTGGGCAGAGAAGTAGGTGTGGTACAGAATGGCGAAGAGAGGTTAAGAGAGATGTTTAGGAAGCAAGACATTCCCTTCTCCTTTTCTCCATGGTCTGTCTCTAGAACCTTATCTCCAAGGTGGGGTGGGGGGAACTGGACAAATAATCATGCAGCTAAAGTAAGAGGAACTCAGAATCAAGGACAGAAGGTGATCCAGATGGACCCCGTCTTGAGCTCTTAGATGTACCGGCAGTTAGCAAGGGACTAACCCGTGGCCGGGACTGGCCCCCCCAACCCCCCCACAGTGCAGAGAGGGAGCTGAGTTGGGCTTTGGGGAGAAGGGCTTGATGGCTGCAAGTGGAGGCCAGGCCGGGGCCAGGGATGGGCACCCAGCCCCGGAAGCCGTCCCCGGGCAGGGCCTGCTTGGTTGGGGACCGAGGGCCTGGAGGTATCAGGCTGGACAAGATGACCTCATAGGGAAGCCTTCCAACTCCAGGCCCGATCCCAAGGGCTAAAACTCCACCCGCGTCCTCCACACTCCACCATGTCTACACCTGGCAGCCCTCACAGATGGTTATCTCCCCTGCCCCCACCCCAGGCCTCCACCCACCCCGCCTGTCCGTCTGCCAGCAGCCCCACTCCAGGCCTTTCATCTCGTGCCACGGCAGCCGGCCGCTGATGCTGCAATCCCCCGCCCCCCGGGCTGTCCATGGCTTCTCCTGGGCTTGGGCCCCACAGGCCGGAGTCCTGGGCTGCCTGGGGTTCTGGCTCCCTGCTACAGACCCTGCCTGACCAGGTGGCCTGGGGGCAGCCTCTCCTCATCCTGTAAACCTGAGAGCACCTCCTGAGCCACACAACCACTGCCCTTTTCTCTCTGGGCCACCTCCCCTCCACCACTCCTCATCCCAGGACCCCTCCTGTCTCCAGCCCCCTTTCTGCCCTGTCCGCTCTGACTTGAAGGCCCAGGCAGTGGAGGACGGGGGAGGGAAGCCATGAGTCTGCAGGAGAAGGCTGGACAATCAAAGAAACAGATACTGGTGATGATAGCCACCATTTTCTTCACTAGAACTTTCTTTCCGCAGGATTGGCAGGAATGAGCGCAGTGCTGAGGAGGGAATGGATGAACTGACCGTGGCAGGTCAGGACGATGTACTCCTCAGGTGGACAGGTTGCCACCACAGGTATCGGTGCCCTTCCAGCCCCAGCCCCCTGCCCAGGGCCTTGGGGGACAGGGTGGGGTGAGGCCAGCCGGCATGGGTGGGGAGTGGGGACAAGGTAAGTTCTCAGTGATACTGGTGGGTGGCAGCAGCCTGCGGGGAGGCTGGGAGACAAGCAGAGGGTGCTTTGATGGGGCAGGTAGGCTGAAGCAATAGTGCCAGGTTGCCCTCTGGGGCTCGCCGAGGACCGAGGTATGAATGAGACAGAAAGGCTAAGACTTTACCTCCTCCTCTGGCTGGGGTGAGTTGGGGCCAAGGCATATCTTGGCCATCCCCCTGCCTCCAGCAGGAAAAGAACAGAAGCCCCATCTGACAGGGGGGATGGGGAAGAGGTTTTGTCCTGATCCCCCACCCCCAGCCTTGGGCACCTCCTGGGCATAGACAGGTGGGCCTGGCCGCAGCTCTGTGGGCCCCAGTCATCCAGGAGCCAGGCCAGGATGTGTGGGTGCCTCCTGCACAGCCGGGAGGGGGGACCCCTGAGGGCAGATGCTGGGCCTTCTCTATCTTCCTACCTGCTCCACCACTGGGTCGGGGGCCACTGCCCACTGCATCATGTGACTTTCCTGAAGCCCTGGTTCACCTTGTCACTCACGGCCTCACCACCTCATCCCTCCCACATTCCATTCCAGGAGCTGCTCAGGGAACAGCGGGGCCTGGGGTGGGGGCACTGTCATCACCCCCAACTGTTTGTCTGAACAGTGAGAGGAAGGGGCACTCCTAGGGCCTGGGAGCTCCTGGAAGCTGCCCAGGGGAGGCATGGCCTGGGCAGAGCCCAGAGCGATGGGCAGGAACTGGGAAGGAGAGCGGGGAGGAGAGTCATCGACCTCTCAGAGGATGAGGGGAAGCATGTGCTGACCCCAGAGCAAAAAGGGGCAGGAAAAAGGGGTGTGTGCAAAGGGGCAGAAGAATCCCCCTGGGATGGGGGGAGCCTGGAGGGAGGGTGAAGGGAGATCCTTCTTTTACCATTTATTTTCTGACACTTGAAAATTCATGCAGGGTGGGTTCATCTATTATTTAATTATGGAATTAAAAATGCAAGTGGTGAAGTCCAAATAAAGTGTTGGGTTGAGCTAATAGTGATGTACCAATGTTCGCTTTTCAGCTGGGACAGTTAACTCCGGGATACCGGCTGTTAACAACAGGGGGGCTGGGTGAGGGGTGTGCGGGAGGTCTCTGTTCTCCCCCTGCCACTTTTCCGTGCATCCAAATTATTCTAAACCAAAAGCCTAGGCGCTAACAGGTAATAAAGACCAGAAAGAAACTGCCTCACTCAGACACAGGGCTGCCACCGGACAGGCCATCCGGTGACCCTGCCATGCTGACTGACATTGGCCTGACGGGGGGGCTGGGGAGGGAGCAGCGGGCCAACTGCAGGGAGGGCCCCCCGTCATTTCACAGAGAACAGCGGAGGGAGGCTCTCGCTGCTTGACCAGTGGGCATCGCATCACATCCGGCAGGTTTGTCTTCATGGCTCCAGGAACTCCTAGATGAATGGCAAGCCAGACAGATCACCTGGCCATCCAGGTTATGGTGGCAAAATGTGGGAGCTCTGGGAGCATGGGAACGGGGCCCCGAGCCCAGGCTCAGAGGGAGGCAACATCTCAGGCCTGAAGGGTAAGCCAGGAGCTAGACGGGGGAGAAGGAAGGAGGGCTTCCAACACAGAGGGTCTCACTGAGGCTCCTCCCGGCTGGGGCGTGAGGTGGAGGGGAAGGGAGCTCAGGGCCATGGTCAAGCCGTGGAGTCCAGACTCCTGACTCATCCTGTCCCTGGGCAAGTCACTTAAACTCTTGGGGCCTCAGTTTCCTCATCCATAAAATGGGCGTTATCATCCTATCTGCTCTGCCTGCCTCCCAGAGTCGTTGTGAGCGTCACATGAGACACTCACTGTGAAGAAGCCTGGCACGGGGCACGATCACCCTGGACCAATGGGCACTGAGTCCATCCTGAGTCGAAGGGTGGGCACACCCTCTCTGCCCAGCACACAAGTCAGGTCTGGCCGTGCACAGCCCTGGATGCAGACCTCGGAGGAGCTCCCCACAGCAGGGCTCTCCCCAAGAGCTGGTGCTGTCCTCCCTGTGGTTGTTGGGGGCAGATGCCAGGCCCTCCCTTTGCCCCCAGGAGATAGGCCAGAGTCCCCCACAGTGTGTGTGTGTGCGGGGGTGGGGGGGCAGGCAGTAGGGGAGGAGGGGCTGGGAGAGCAGGCTGCGAGGGCTGGGAAGATGCTGAGGTGGAGATGGAGGTATCTGTGAGGGCCCAAGCCCAGGGGGGAAAAATTCTTGCTGGAGCTGTATAATTAAAATCCTATTAAGCGGCGCCTGGCAGTCTCCCATTAACCCCCACCGAGGCTCCACGCTGAACCCGCGCAGCAGCTGTGGCACCCTGCTCCCCGGGCACTGGCTCGGGGCTGGCTCTGCTTGGGGAGAGCTGGGGGCCAGGATACGCTGGCCTTGGGCAGAGCCAGGGTGGGCGCAGGGCAGGGGAGTGCGGTCAGGGCTCTGGGCCAGGCCTGCCTCTGGGCCCCTGCATCCCTTCCAGCCTTCCCTTTACCCCGTGAGGACTCAGCATCCTCCCTCTCCCTGCTCAGGCTCTCAGGCCCAGACTGAGGTACCATCTTCCTGACTTCCCATCCTTCCTCCTCCTCCTGTCTTCTTGGCTCTCCTTTGGGCAGCTCCTCAGAGCCCTGCACTGTCCTCCCTCCGCTCAGGGTGGTTATCGCTCTGCTCCCCTTCTCCTGAGCCTCTCCCCTGAGAAACACCCCCTTCTCCTCTCTCCTCAGGTTCCAGGCGCCTCTTATCCATGCCTTCTACCAAGACTCCCCTCCCACGCTCCAGGCACCCATTCCCCGCTCTTCAGCATCCACTTCACCTGTGCCCTGTGTCTATACCCCGAGTCCTCTGGTGTCTTGCCTGCCCATCGGATTGATTACTGCCTCCCCCATCACTCTGGAGGGCTCCCTGCAAGCAGACTGCAAACCCCATGAGTTCGAGGAGCTCAGGGATGGGTTGGTCTTCCCTCAGGGACTCCCTCCAGAGAGCCCTGGTGTCCAGTCAAAGCAACAAGACCCTGGGCTAGAGGAGGGGGCCCTGGATGCAGGCGCTCCCGACCGGTACCTCTGAGCTCCAGAAGCAGGACCAGTGAAATGGAGGGCGGGGAGGATGGAGAGGCTGGCTGGGCCTGGCCTCACCCCTGAAACATGCTTCCCAGCATCTTTCCGGACCCACATCCCCTTAGCTCTCCCCTTCGGGCCCCTAATAGGGAGGGTACTCCAATGCCCTCTGAGGGGTGGGGGCCTGAAGTAACCCCGGGTGCCAGCCCTGGGTGGGTGGTGATGGGTGAGATGGCGAGAAGGGCCTGAGTAGAGGCAGACTGCCCGGAATGCCCGCTGCCGGAGGTGGGCTGGCTCCGTGTGCCCCTCTCCGCGATTCCTGAACTCCCTCCTGAGTCCCAGGCTGGGACATTCTGCGCAGTCCTAGGGCCCTGCCCCCTGTCACCGCGCCAAGCTGATCTCGCCAGGCTTCCTCTGATGACCCAAGGGTTCCAGGTCCCTTCGGAACCCCTCTCGGATCCCGAGGGAATGCCAGGACCATGGCAGGCTGCCTGTGACCTTGCCAACCAGATTCTGGGGCTCTCACAGGCCAGTTCCTAGCCTGGGATCCCCTCACCCTCCGGAGGGGCCGTCCCTCCCTGCAGGTCTCTGGCTCAGCTCCTCTTTCAGTCTGAGGGGAGGTAACTTAGGAAGGGGAGAGGCCCCCCACCTTCCACCCACCCGGGCCCTCCCTCCAGGTCCCACCTTCGAGCATCAGCCTAGACGTCAAAGGTTCAAGCTCGAACTCTGCCAGGAACTGGCTGCGTGACCTTGGGCGGCTGTCACACCCCTCTGGGACCCCATTTCAGCATCCTGATGAGTCTATGAATGTAGCCATTGACTCACCTCCCTTCCTGATGTTGCTTACCCCGCCCCCACCCCACAGTCAGCACCTCTCCGTGCACTTCCCTTCCGCCTCTTCCTTCCCACCGGGTACCCACCCAGCACCGCTTCTCACCCATTTCATTTCAAGAAGCATCTTCGGGGCACAGAGTCTGTCACAGGCCCTGTGCCAGGTGATGGGGTCGCAGAGACAAGACATGTCTCTGTCCATTGTTCCTTTTTTCATGTCATTTAGGGAACAGATGAGACCGGAAATGGGAGCAAAGGCAGCTCACCAGAAAAACAGAGACCCTGATACTCCATGCAGATTGATGCAAATCGAGGCAAATGAGCAAAAGAAGGACTGGCTATTCTGTGGGACCTTCGATTAGATGTGATGTCATGTTCAAACTGGCAGGGACCTTGGAGATGATCTAGTGAAACGGAGGCCCAGGGAGGGGAGACGCTTCACTGAAGGCCTGTGGCACATGAGTTGGCATGGAGACGAGGGCCAGAGCTCTGCCCGTGGTCGGCAAACTGCGGCTCGCGAGCCACATGCGGCTCTTTGGCCCCTTGAGTGTGGCTCTTCCTAAGCCTTAAGTTAATAACAATGTACCTACCTACATAGTTTAAGTTTAAAAAATTTGGCTCTCAAAAGAAATTTCAGTCGTTGTCCTGTTGCTATTTGGCTCTGTTGACTAATGAGTTTGCCGACCACTGCCCTAGACCAAAGGGAAGCAGCTGGGCTTTCGGGGGAGCAGGGCCGTCCTCCCCGGGGATGGACACAGCCAAGCGAGTTGGAGTGGCCCAGGCTGCATGAGACTCAGCCTCTGCCACGTTCACACTGAGCCAGCTGTCAGCCCTGGAGAAGCCAGTCCCTGCCTTAGAGTCCCGCACTCTCTGAGGGGAAGTGGCAGTGCCCACTGACGGAGACCTGAGGCACAGGAGCCCCGCCCAGGGAAAGCGTGAACTTCTGCCGAGGAGGGAGAGGCCTCCCCGGGGCAGAGGACAGAGTCTGCCACCGAGAATACCTGCCGGGAGCAGGCACTCTGGACCCCACCTGACTTCCCCACAGCAAGTCGGCGTAGACCTGCCTCCCGAATTGTCCTCCGCAGGTTGTGACAGCGTGGAACCGCTTACCCCTGTAAAAGCCACTGTCCAGGTCTCAGCCCTTCATTCGAAAGCTGAGGGGGCCAAGGCTCAGAGCAGAGCAGTGACTCCTCACCCTCAGGCATGCACACTGGTCAACACAGCCAGGTCCCTGCCTTCTCTGCTCGCCCTGTCACTTCAGCTGGCCGTGGCCACTCCTAAGGAGTCGCCAGGCCAGAAGGACCCTGTGGAGACACATCCTGTGCTGGGAAGAGGCCCTGTGGGGACAGAGGGAGGGAATGGGGAGCCAGGCTCTTGGATTCTGCTTCCTGACCATGCCTCTCCCCAAAGCCCCCCACAGGACCTCAGCTGAGACCCTGGCAGCTGCAGGGCGCAGGCTCAGCAAGGGGCAGCTGCACACCTGGTCCAAAGCTGCGGTGATGTCACCTCCCGTTTTCCCGGATGTGGGATCTTCCCATGATGACAGACGAAGTCCACAGGCCTTTCGCTCCACGCCGAGAGCAGTGTGGATGCCAGAGACATCCCTCCGCCCCAGGGGAGGATCTAGGGTGCCAGACAGGGCAGGACGCCTGCTCCTGCGTGGGTCAGGCGCTCATCTCAGAGGCCCTCATCCTCGGAAATGCCAAGTTCTCCCTGCAGTCGGCCCTCCATCCTTCTCACTGCAATGTAAGCCCCTGTGCATTCAGGAAGTCATTAGCATCGAAAAACTCAACTACTGAGTAGATAAGTGTTTATCTTCTGCCACGGGCCCGGCAAGACGTCTGTCCCTGGGAGCCATGAGAGATCTCAGCACATGCCCGGCCGGCATGGCTCAGTGGTTGAGCGTCAACCTATGAACCAGGAGGTCATGGTTCACCCGGGTTGCGGGGCTCTATCCCTAGTGGGGGGGGGGGGCATGCAGGAGGCAGCTGATCGATGATCCTTTCACATCACTGATGTTTCTATCTCTCTCTCTCTCTCCCTTCCTCTCTGAAATCAATAAAGATATATTTTTAAAAAGATCTCAGCACGTGGGAAGGTCGCCACTCTGCAGGCAATGGGTTTTCCCCCCGGCACAGTTCCCACACCTGTCTTCCCCTGCCCACTCCCAGACTCCCCTCCCCTTCCCCATCTCACCGACGGCTCCCCATGCCCTACCTTCCCCTCTGTACTGGGCAGCCGCAACTGGGCACATCACCCCCTGCCTATGAGAAGGGGGGCCTTGCCCCCTTTGTTGAGGGGCGTCTCAAAGACCTCACAGCCCAGGTGGCTGAGTGAACAGGGTCGAGGAGCTGGCCAGGCTGCCAGGCCACAGGGGGCGGGAACCTCCGCCTGCCCATGAGGGGCTGAGACGCAGCTTCTCTCCTGTCCCTGAGGGCAGGGCTGTCCGCGCTGACAGCATCAGCTCAGTGCCCTCCTGAGTCCTGCCAGTGTCAGCACCCTCTCCAACCCCACCCCACCCCATCCCACCCAGCCCCACCCAGCCCAGCTCCGCTCAGCATGACGGCATCACCAACCTCTTCCCATGTGGGGGAGGGGGCTCTGGCAAACGGATGAGCAGGAGGGTGGGGGTCCCTCCACTCCCCGAGTCTATTACCTAAAGTGCCACCGCCCTGACTCTGTAATAATTGGGGGGTTCATTTACATTTTGCCTCTGTGCGATTTCAGAGAGGTTCCCGGCCCACCCCATCCCTGGGCTCCACAGCTGTCTGCCCAAACCCACAGCTGGCTCCACGGGAAGGAGAGAAAGGCTGGGGAAAGGCAGGAATCGGGAGCTGGAATGAGCACTGGACTCCCAGCTTCTTCAAGGCGGGGTGTGCAGGGGGGGGGGCGGTCTTGGCAGGGTCCCCAGACCTTGTGCCAATCCTGGCTCAAGGGCCAGGGTGGGGAAGGAGGGGGTGACGTCTCCACCTCCCCAGTCTCAGTTTCCTCATCTGTAAACTGGGGCTAATGACACTTAACAAGCGAGGGGGGTGGGGGGCATGTAATTAGCTCCCGCTGGCTCTGGGCTTTGAAGTGGGCAGAGGAGGGGGCCCGCGGGGCGGGGTGCAGGCAGGACAGAGTTGGAGGCCCAAGTTCAGTGGCCTGTGAGGGAGAAGGTTTGAGTCCCAGGGACCCTCTCCCATCTGGGGGAAATTAAAAAGCTGGGATCACACACGTAAGGGAGGCCCTGGAAGGCAGGTCGATAAGGAGATCTAAGGCTTGGGGGCATAGAGGGGTCAGGTGTGAACCAAGAATGCCCCAGTCACCTAAGAAAGGAGCTGATACCCCACCGCATCACAACAGGATGGGGCTGCTTGGGTGAGGAGACGGGGAGTGGAATCCAGACCAGGAGCCCTATTACACTGTGTTTCTTCTGTCCCATGAGCCACAGTGGCCTGGCCCACACCTAGGCACACACAGGACATGTCTCCATGGACAAGGGCAACAGCTCTGGGCGCATGGGCTCACGGGAAACTCATGAGGTGGTGAGAGAGGATAGGGATGGTGGAAGGGAAAGGGGGTATAGGGACTGAACCCAGGGAGGTGAGGACAGGAGGGAGGGTACACTACCTCCCACGCCCTCGGCCTTTCCGCTCGCCCCACGACGTCAGGGCTGAGTCACTGGGAGAGGCCGCTGTCCAGCAGGGGTGGGAGGACCCTGGGGACCAACTCTGGATACCATCCCAGGCCAGGCAGCGTGTGGGGCACCTTTGGCCCGGTTGGCGCAATCCAAGGATACAGGCTTAAGCCAACCATCCACAGTCCAGCCTCCCACGCAGAGCCTTGGATGGGCCTGGGAGGCCCCAGAGGGCCATCTGGGAGGGTCAAGAAGTCATCCCTGGCATCCCCCTGCCTCTGGACAGGTCAACAATGAAACCATCCAAGATTCTCCAACATAAACCCAAAGTCCTTCTTGATGTTGAACCACGAGGCTTCTTGCTGCAAGCCCCAACCATGGGCCTTCAGTAGGTGGAGACCAGGTGGTCCCTGCTCTTTCTGAGCCCTCTCTCTGCCCCCCCCCCATGCGTTCTCACTCCAGCGACTTTTATTTTCCCATAGGTGGTGCCTAGAGGTAGTTGGATTTAGCCAGTGGGTGGAGTAATATGCTCCCACCCACTGCTACCCAAAGTCCAAGACCCCCAGGATCAGCAAACCAATTATTTGTTTGGCAGAACCTTAGAACCATAAAATACAAGTGCTAATCGGGTCTCCTGAACAGAAAGAAAAATATATATTAAAACCTTCTAGGTACCAGGGGCTGTTCTAGGCACCAGGCATGGGGACATAGCCAGGAAGAAAGGCCGAGCTCTAGCCAGATCAAGAGTGTGGGGAAGCCGCCAGGCCCATCAGGGTGGGGGAGGAGGGGGGCTGTTTCCAGAAGAGGCCTCAGGGCCGCAGGAGGACTTCAGCTGTCCCTGGGTAGAGACTCCACCCGCCATAAATCCCAGGGACTCATAAATCCCAGAGGCTCCCTGGGATTGGAACACCACTTCCCACTGGCCACTCCGGGCCCTCCCTGGGCCTGGGACTTGCCGGCTGGAACATCTGGAAGAGCTGATGTGGGTCCACCCACGCATCACCACCCCCCGGAGTGTGTGTTGGGGAGGGTGGCAGGCGAGATTGATGGCCTGTGCAGCCCGTGACTCTCCGTGGAATCCTGGGTTTTGACAGCCCTCAGGTGTCCAGGGCAAGAGGAGGCTTCCTCGGGTACTCGGGTACTCGGGTACTGGGCCTCAAAGTACTTTCAAAACGGGGTCCCTGCCTGAGAGGGTGGGGACACCTTGTCCCTGGAGGACTGGGGGTCCAGGCCTGGGTTGCCCTCTTGCCCTCTGAAGGTCTGCTGGGTATAGACCCTGGACATCCCGACCTGCTGGGGACCCCTGGAACCACCCCCACTCCACATGCTCACCTCCATCCCACTCAGTAGCTCTCTCTTATGGCCTGAGGTCTCTGGACAGATCGGTCCCTGCTGTCTCCCTCCCCATAGCTCTGTGACCTCCTGGGTTCCTTAAACTGTAGGGGAAAGTCCTGGAAAGTCAGTCCAGTCAATACTGAAGCATGGTTATATGGATGATAAATTGGATCCAATATTATATCGATTTATAAAATTGATAACTGAGAATATTCATATTCTTAGGAAACACATGCTGAAATATTTAAGGGTAAAGGGCCATGATATACATATCTTACTCTTAAGCTGTTCAGGGAAAATATTAAGAGAGAGAGAGAATGATAAAGCAAGTGGGGTAAAACTCTAACTATAGGTTAATCTGAGTGAAATGTATTAAAGGTATGCTCTTTGTACTATTTTTATTTTTGAAAATTTTTCTAAGTTTGAAATTATTTCCAATGACAGAGCTAAAAAGAATGGCTCACCATCTCCCCAGCTCTGGCTTCCCCTCACCCTGCTCTCCTCCTGTATCACCCTGGGTTCCCTGTGTCTCATTCATCCCTAGAACAGTGCCTGGCCCATGGAAGACACTCCGTAGTAAATCTGGATGACATGCTAGATGTGCTCCTGTCTTTCTGTCATTGCATCTGTGTCATCTTCATTCATTCATTCATTCATTCATTCACTCATTCATCCATCCATCCATCCATTCACTTATGAGTAAGCACCCCTCATCACAGTGCTCATCCCCTTGATAATCCTAGACTTATGGGAGCGACAGGAGGCCCCATCTTGGTGAGCCCATCTTGGTGAGTTTGGTGGTTCTGACTGGGTCTCTGGCCTGTACCTCGATGCTCCTGACCCTGAACACTGACCTTCCTGGGGCTGTGTCACCATCTTCTGGGCCTCTCTGTGGAGTGACGGGTGGGACGCACTGAATGCAGTTGTTCAGAGCCTGGCCCCGGCCTGCAGGGCTTTGGTGGCTCCTGCCTCTGCGCCTGCATCATCCTGCCTTCTGCCCCCTTCTCCTGTGAAGGGTCTCCATGCTCCCAAACCCAAGGCCATGGCTGTAGCCCTGTGCAGTGGGTGCAGCGGGCTGTGGACCAACGGGTCCAGGTCAGGAATG
>NW_006298628.1:1820436-1829973 GCF_000327345.1 Myotis davidii
AATGCCCTTCGTCTTCTTTCCCACCTTCCAACCCATTCTAGTCATCCCTAGGCCTGGCCATGGCGCCTGCCGTCCTCGGCCTCCTGAGGTGACATCACCAGGGCTCCCCCCACGCGCACACACACCCCACAGCAGTAGCAACTCCCAGCACCATCTCACCATCTCTTCTCTCACACATCAAAGGCCCAGGCAGCAGCGTCTCCCCGCTCCAGGCCCCCGGGGGGGAATCAGAGCCAGTTTGTGTAAATGCTGGGCCTTCAAATAAATAAATAAATACTGGAGCACGCTGGGCCTCCTGCCCCTCACTGCTGCAGGGCGCTCAGGGCTGGGACCTAGGCACGGGGCCAGTCCCTGACAAGGTCCTGGGGACCGCCTGGAGCTGGAGGTGTGTGTGCAGAGTTTCGCGTGGGCTGAGGCCTGGCTTATCCTCAGCAGCATCGAAAAGACTGTGTTGGAGAAGGGCAGGGGAAGCTGTGTGGGGAGGGAGGGTCCCTCAGCAGGTGCCCCCCCATCTCTCACAACCCCACCCTTTCTACCTAATGCATAAGCCACCCCCTCCTTCAAAACCTTTGACTCCAAAGCTAGCCTGCCTCTTCAGCACGCCCTGACGGCATCCCTGAGGGGGCGGGGAGGGGAGGAACCCAGGCAGTGATAGGAGTGTGGAGGGGAACCTGTAGCTGGGCCAGGGCCCTGCAGATCCCAGGTGGGGAGGGGGGGCTGCAGCAAGCATCTGAGGCCAGGAGGAAGAGGAGGAGGGGGCCTACATGTCGTCCTTGTACCCTTGTGCCAGGGAAGCAACTTTCTACTCCCAGTGGGCTGGTGGCCATGCCCAAGGGGGGCATGGCTGTCAGTCCTGGTTTACCAGTTGTGTGACTTCGGGCCAGTCACTTAGCACCTCTGAGCCTCAGTTTTACCATCTGTAAAATGACCCCCCAGCATGGCCTCTCCCTCTGGGGAACCCAAAGGATCATTGAAGATGCTCCAGATGAGGTGCTCTATCGACAGCGCCCCCAGGGGGCGAGTCTCCACCGCTACCGGGAAACACCTGGATATGTGTGTTTGACAGAGAAGGCACAAAGACAGGTTGACTGAATAGTCGAATTTTTAAAAATGAACGAATGTATCTCTCCTCTCTCTCTCTCTCTCTCTCTCTCCCTCCCTTCCTCCCTCCCTCCCTTCCATTCTCTCTAAAAATCAATGGGAAAAAATATCCTTGAGTCAGGATTAACCAAAAATAAATAAATAAATGAACAAACGGATCCTAGACTTTTTCGACTCTTTTTAAGTTTTCGGCCGAGTCATCCTCCCGGCCTCATGTTTTTGGCTCAGGACCCCTTGGAGAACCTGATGAAAGCTCCCCCGGACAAAAGAACTCGCACATGTGAATGTGATTTCCGGGATTCACACCCCAGGCCCAAGCCCAGAGCCTTCTCTTCAGCGAGGGCCTGTGCAGCCCCCTCCTCCGCGGCTAACAGTGACCCGGGAAGCCTGCTCTCCACGCAGGAGCCCTGTGCGTGTCTGGCCTCCGACCCACCAACCGCCCCTCCCCGGCAGGTGCTGTTGTTCCCTTGGACAGATAAAGAAACTGAGGCTCAGAGACATGAAGCGACTTGCAGGGATCAACAGCAAGGACGTGCTGGAGCCAGGGTTTGCTCAACACGTCTGACTCCAACGGGCTTCAAAGCCTGGGCTTTTTCCAGGTTTTGCTCCCAAGATGCTAAGTTTCTGTCTCTGGCCTTTGAGCCCCCAGATGGGCCAACACCAGACAGCACAACAGCTTCCTGGAGAGGCTGGCGAGTGGGCGGCCCGCGAGTTGGGGCAGACAGAGGTGGGCTGACAGGTAAAGAGAGCCAATTAGAATGTGAGGCCCAGACAGGCCATTCTGTTGAGCTTTGACACCACACAGGGGCAGGAGGCAGAGGGTAGAGGGCAGAGGGCAGAGGGCAGAGGGGGAGGAGCCAGGGTGGGGCCGTTTGGGAAGGATGGGGAGCTTGGAGAAGCTCTGAGAACACAGAGCAGGGACGCCCTCTCTGGGAGAACTGCCTGGGGTGCACCAGAGAGGGCTGGTGTGGAGGAGCTTGTAAGACATAGAGTGAGCATGAGCGAGCGCTCACTACGTGTCTGGCGCTGTGTGAAGCGACTTAAGCCCTTTTTTTCTTTCTTTCTGCTTAGTCCTCACAAATCTCTGAAGTAAGAAAGAATTATCGCTGATCCCACTTTTACAGATAAAGAAAACAAGACATTTCCCCACGGTCATTCAGCTAGTAGGCGCCAGCACCACGCACAGAGTAGGTGTGCAATAAGTATTCATCAAGTACCTGGGCAGATGGTGGGTGGGATGTTCAGATAGATGGATGGGTGAATAGATGAGCAAACCCAGGTCTGTCTGATGCCCACATTTAGCTCTTAACTTCCCGCTCATCATGGGGACAGTCAAGGAAGAGGGGATTGCCAGAGCCTTCCAGGGGCCCCAAAGGAGAGGCACCCTGGCTGCTTTCCTTACTGTGCCTCACTCTGAATAAAATTCATTACCACCGTCTTCAAGGCCCTAGGCGTTCTGATTCCAGACTCATCCCCGACCACCCTCTCCTCCATTCACTCCACTCTTTGTTTCTGCTCCACATGGCAAACTCTCTCCACCTCAGGGCCTTTGCACCTTCTGTTCCCTCTGCCTGAGATTTCTTCCCCCAGCTGTCCACGCACCTCTCTGCTCAGATGTCACCTTCTCACAGACGCCTGCTGAGCTCCTTATCTAAACTATCACCTGTCCCTTATCCATTTTCATTTTTCCCCTAAACAGGTATAAACCAACTAGCATCTTAGCTTTTGTGTCTGTCTCCCTCGACCCCACTCAGGAATATAGACCCTGTGAAAGCAGGGGCTCTCTTTGCTCTGCTTACAGCCGTATTCTCAACACTTAAAACAGTGCCTCAGGCAGAGTCAACATCAATAAATATTTGCTAAATTAATCAGTGAATGGCCCTGTTCAGTCCCGACAGGCATTGCTGGGCTTAAATGTGGACTGAAATCCATGTGAGAAATTGCCCCCTCCTCCAAGAAGCCCTCCCGAGTTTATACCTTTTACAGCAAACAAACAAACAAACAAAAAAACTCACAAACCCTAGTATGGAATCTCCTTGCTGCATCCAATAGGACACAGTGCCTCCCTCCTGCCCTCTCCCGCCTCACCCCTTCCCAGTGATTTTTCCAGGTGAGAGAAAGGGGGGTGGGGGGGAATCTGGGCTCTGGTGTGCCCGTTTGGCCAGCCTACAGCAATCGTGCCCCAGCCAGGAGGTGGGAGGCGGTGCCCCGGGCTTAAGGCGTGAATGGGGCAGGAGGTGGATGAAAGACAGCTAGCGCTCCTGGCCTAACGTACAAAGGGGACGGGAGCAGGTGTGAGGGAGGCCTGGGGGCGGCTGCGAGGAGAAACTGCATCTGGAGCTGGAGATCAGTTTCACTTGCCTCCGTGCAGGTTTCTTTGGCTGTCACTCAGGCTGCGGGGACAAAGCTCGGGCTGGAGGTGAAGGAGAGACAGAGGTCTGGGGCGGGGCTCTGTTCTCTCCCGGTCAGTCTCCAGCACGTCCAACCATGTCGCTTTAGAGATGGGACCCGTGAAGCCTGCGGGATGCAGCAACTCGCAAAGGTCACCCGGCTGCTAGCAGAGCTGGGACATGAATCCAGGAGCCCTGGCTCCGGGGCCAGCTCTTGGAAATACGTTTTATATTCAGCCTGTTCTGTCTCCTGGGACCCATCTCCGTGATTGTGGCCAGGAAGTCCCCATGGGGCAGCGAAGGTTGGGCTGGATCTGGGTGGCACATGGGGAGGAGGGGGCAGGCCTAGGGCAAGGGCCAGACAGGGTGCTCCCTGGACAGGGTGCCACAGCCAGACAAGTTGGGCAGGCAGGGCCGGGCCTACCTGAGCACTGTCATGTAGAGGGGACACCTTGCTCCTGCAGAACTGCTGGAGGCCATCCTGAACCCCACCCCTGCTACAGCTGCATTGCCCCAGGCAATGGAGGAGCCTAGAGCAGAGACAGGGAAGGGTCTGTGGTCTAGGTGGGGCTGAGAGGGAGGGGGCCTGGACAGGGAGGAGGCCAGGGAGGGAGGTGGAAGAGGAGGAGGAGGAGGAGGAAGAGGAGGAGGAGGAGGAGGACAAAGCGGGCCTGTGTGGCACCTGGGACATTCCCAGTGTCTGCTCTGTCCCTCCCTGATCCCGCTCTGGACCGGGTAGGAACAATGCCCCAATTGAGGTCCATCACCCCAGGGATAACATCTTGGTGTCCCCTGGGAAAGGAGCCAAGCAGGTGAGCCTGGTGGGGGCTGGGAGCCTGTTCTACAGCAAGAGAGGCAAGACCTGAGGGATGGAGCAAGGGGTGCAGAGGGCAGCGGTTTCCCCATTGGAGACTTGCTCCCTCTGGGGCCAGAGCAGGGGCGGTGGTGGGGCCACCGCAGCGGGATGGCGGTCCGGCTCCTGCACAGGGCAGGAGATTCACTTGCCAGTTTGGATAGAGCCCTTCTCTGCTCTGAGAGGGAGCACAGGGCCACCACGGACCCCGCCTGGGCCAGGCACAGGAGCGGCCAGTGTGGGAAGGGCTCCAGAGCTGAGGCCTCACGCCCTCCTTCAGGAGCGAGGCAACAAGAAGCAGGCGGAAGACCAGGCGTGGCCCGGGTTGGGGCTGATCCAGGGAGTAATCAGTTGTCCTTGAAATGTCTTTTCATGTCAGAAATGGAAGGGACTAGCACCTGGTTGGGACACCTAGTGGATTCCCAATCAACAAAACTCAACATAAGAAGCTGCATTTGCTGTCATTTTAAAGAGAAATTCCAGCCTGGCTGGAGTGGCTCAGCTGGTTGAGTGTTGTCCTGTCCTGTACACCTCATGGCTGCTGGTTCAATTCCCGGTCAGGGCACATACCTGGGTTCTCTCTCTCTCTCTCTCTCTCTCCTCTCCCTCCATGTTCTCAGGTGAGGGTTTTTTTAAAAAAAGAAAAAGAGATTCAATACTGTGGGTTGGTCCTTTTATTGATCACTCATCTGAGTTGGGGGGACTTTTGCTGGGCCACGAGGGAAAGGGGGCAGCCTGGGGCTACCCGGCCTTCAGTGCCCTGCTGGGTGGCCCTGAAGGGGATTCAACCTCTCTGGGCTCAGTAACTCAGCTCTGAAGTGGGGACAGAGGCCACAGCGCCTGATCTCCGTGGGCTTGCTCCTGTCTGCCTCCCCACAGCGTGATGAGGCCCTGTGCTGTGACCCTGGCCCAGGACAGTGCCCAGCACATGCTAGCCACAGGAGCTCAGAAACTAGCCACCAAATTAATGTTGAAGAGGGTGTTGGAGAAAGTGTTTAGAGCATTAAGCTCCTATTAACAGTAATAACAAGCCAACAACATGAAGGGAGACTCGGCTCCTCGCCTCAATGGGCCTGCAGTTCATGGGAGCTGTCACGGGACACAGAGATGACAACACAACCTCCCATGGGGGCGAAGGAAAGAGGGGGGCTTCCCAGGTGAGGGCCCCAGAAGAGGCCTTAAAGAAGCCCTGCAAGGCCCTCCAAGGATGGGAAGAGCCCTGGCCGGTGTGGTCCAGTGGGTTGGAACATCGTCCTGTACACCGAGAGGTGTGGGTTCCATTCCAGGTCAGGGCACATGCCTAGGTTTTGGGTTTGATCCCTGGTTGGGATGTGTGCAGGAGGTAACTGATTGATGTTTCTCTCTCACCTCTCTCTCTCCCTGTCTCTGTCTCTCTATTCCTTCCTCTCTCTAAAATCAATTTTTTTTAAAAAGGACGGGAATGATTCTGACAAGCAGTGGCGGGAAGATGGGAGTCCTCAAAGCACAAGGACAGGAATTCACTCACTCACGGACTCGTTCGACTCTTGGGTTACATTTGTTGAGCGCCTACCGGGTGCTGGGTTACAAGTATGAAAAGATGTGGCCCTGCCCTCAAGGAAACCATCCCAGCAACTCAGTCACTGCCTCGGTGGGGGCAGCGGCCAGGGCCTTCATCAAGGAGGCTGTTTCTGAGCCCAGACTGGAAGCAGTAACTGTTCTTCGAGCAAGTTGCTGGCAAGAGGTGAGGTGGGCTCTGCAGGTGGAGCAACTGCCTCGTATAAAAGTGAATGAGAGCCTGGGCCCACTCCGCTCAGGCCCACGCTGACAAAGGCAGATGCAGGAGTTTGGCTGTTTTGCTGCAGGCAATGGGGAGCTATGGAAGGATTTTGAGCAAGGGAAGTCCACACTTACAGCAAGTGCTTCAAAGTTAGCCTTGGCTGCAGCAAAGAGGCCAGACAGGAGGAGGGGAGGCTGGGGAGAAGGGACATGAAAGTCCACATGGCCTTGGTGGGGCCAGGCCGGGGCAGGGAGGAGGGGCTAGGTGGAGATGGCAGGGAAGGGAATGGGGGAAAATGGGGAGAGCAACTGGCTTGCGGCCACAGCCCCAGGCTCTCCGAGGGCAGGACTGGAGGCAGACGACCTCCCAGCACTCCAGAGCAGGAAGGACACCTTGGGGGACACTTCGGGGGGCTCCCACCCTGTTCAGGGCACCTTCCTGCAATAGCTGCCCATGAAACTTCAGTGAAGCTCACTACCTATCATTTAACCCATCCTGCGGTGGGGCAGCTCCAGCTGGTGGGGAAAGGGCTTTGACAGGTCCTGTTCAGACAAGTCAGTATAAAATGGGTCAGTGGATGGCTGGGTGGATGGATGCAGAAGAACACGATGTGTTGAGGCACAGGGATAAAGGAGCAGGCCTCCATGTCCAACCACACCCAGCCGTGCAGCTCCAGCCCTGATCCTCCCCTCCCAGGCCCTGATCTTTCCTACCCCCTCCTCCAGGAAGCATGCCCTACTTCCTCACCCAGACAGCTTTCTCCTCTGTTTCCCCAGCTCAGACCCGTGGGTTGGATGTCTCTCTAGGTCCTGCCTGCCCCTTAGTAGCTTGGGAGCTGCAGAGGCAGAGCAGGGACTGCATGTCCCCGGTGCCCACATGAAACCCTGCCTCTAGGCCAGCGATGGCGAACCTTTTGAGCTCGGCGTGTCAGCATTCTGAAAAACCCTAACTTAACTCTGGTGCCGTGTCACATACAGAAATGTTTTGATATTTGCAACCATAGTAAAACAAAGACTTATATTTTTGGTATTTATTTTATATATTTAAATGCCATTTAACAAAGAAAAATCAACCAAAAAAATGAGTTCGCGTGTCACCTCTCACACGCGTGTCATAGGTTCGCCATCACTGCTCTAGGAGCTGTCATGATAGGCATGGCGACAGGGGAGATAACCAGATCCGGTCCTCCTGGTCCCCATCACCGGCAGCAGCGCACATCACAGGTGCTGGTGAGGGTGTGCGCTTCCTCCCCTGGTCTCAGCCTCACAGCCCCTCTGCTGCGGGGGACAGGCTACCGGCTTCAAGCAGCTCCCAGCCCAGACCTTGATACCCGTCTCTACTCTCACAATTTACACAGCTGTAAAAGGGGCGAATGACCCCCTCCTCCAGCCCCCCACTGGCAGGAGGGGCACAGGAATGCTGGCCAGGGCTTGGCAGGCTCCACATGAAAGCACAGAAACCTGTGAGGAATTTTTATCCTCCTGGGGATGGGGGTGGGAAGGGAGGAATGTCACCTGGAAACCATCCACCCTTTCCTTCCCTCTCAGGAACCCTTGGCCTTGAAAATTAGGTAACCTAGACACCCCCTCTGCCCGCCCCCCCAAACCCACACAAAACAAAACTTAACTATGTCCTTTTTATAGACTTGCCCATATTTCCCTTTAAATAGTCCCCTTTTTAATAGGCCTCCCCTTTTAAATAGTCCCCACCTGATTCTCCCGCTGATAATAACTCAATCGCATTTCCCATGCGCCAGGCACTGTTCCAAGCTGCAAACTTTCCAACTCGGTCCTCTTATTATCCCTCGGAGCCTGCTCCTCTCACTTCCTCATTTGACAGATGACAACATCCAGGCACAGAGACGTTAAGTCACTTACCTGAGGTCTCACAGCAAGTAAGGAGCAGGATATGAGTCTGTACCTTTATCCACTATCCAAACCCCCACAAATCCTTTCTGATGCCCAATTTGTGACAGGGGTGAGCAGAGGGGAAACTGGATTCACAGCTTGTCGGATTTCCTCCGGCAGCCCAGCACCCTGGGCTGGGACAGACGGCCTTATCTCTCAGCCCCGGAGCGCAGGCCCGAGAGGCTTGCCTTTCCCATCCAGCTGAACCCCATTTAGGGGAGACGAAACGTCACACCCCCAGCCATTGTATCACCAAATCGAGGAGGATCCTGGGTGTCAATCTCGCCTCCACTGGTCACATTTGTGTTGATTGAGCATTACTTCACCTTTCGGAGACCCTCTCTCATTTGTAAAATGGAGTAACAGAGCCCGGCTGAGGGCTGCGAAGAGGATGACCAGGTCAGCTTAGCCCAGCGCCTGCACACAGACGGCCCTCAGTGAAGTGAGCCGTGACCGCCAGGCAGCAGGAAAGCTGCAGAATCAACAAGAAGTGGGAAGTAGGCCTGCAAGGGGCAGCCTTGCTCTCTGCCCTCCAGGGAGGGACCCAGTCAACAGGGCAGCTCCTGCATGGGCATCTGTGGGCCGGCGGGTGGAGGGCGGGGGTGGGGACAGGGGCAGAACACAGCTGCTGGGCACAGACCTCCTCGCACCTCGAAGCCAGAAAAGAACCGGATCTGGGGCCAGACCAACTGGCGTGCAGTGTACGCCGGTGGGACTTTGCGCAAGTGTCTGCTCCTGCCTGGGCACCGGGTCTCCTCTGTGAAATAAAGGTGTCCCCACTGACCGGAAGGCTAGCCCTGGATGAATGTTTACCTTCTCTATTCTCTCTGTCCAACCTCCGCAGGTACCCGGTCTCCTTCGTGGACGATGCCTGCAAGCTCCACGCCTTTAGCAGTGGCTCTCAACCTTCCTAATGCCGCGACCCTTTCATACAGTTCCTCATGTTGTGGTGACCCCCAATTTCATTGTTACAAATTGAACACAATTAAAGCATAGTGATTAACCACAAAAACAATATGTAATTGTATACGTGTTTTCCAATGGTCTTAGGCGACCCCTGTGAAAGGGTCGTTCGACCCCCAAAGGGGTCGGGACCCACAGGTTGAGAACCACTGCTTTAGGGGAACAAGGACAGGCCACCCCTAGGAGAAGAGCAGGTGTCCTTCCCCAGCTGTTGGCTGTTAATCACCCCTGGGGGAGAGGAGCAGCCCCTCCCCTAGGGGTTCAGACCAAGAGGGGCTGAAAGTGGCCTCCAGCCTGGAGCAAAGGGCTGAGCAGCTGGGGGAGGGGTGGGAAGCATGGGGGTCTGAGTCCTCAGACACGGGGCCCTGGCTGGCGGAGGAGGGGCAAGCAGCCAAACCAGACTGCCTTTCTCCATCTTGCCCCTCTGGTCCCCCCAATCATCTCTTTGAAAACAAGGTCATTTCCCTCCAAGTACCCACCCTGCTGTCAGGAATGACCACGCCTCCTAACCATTTTGAAATCCCCTCTTCTCAATAGAATCAGGGGCATAGAAAGGGAGTGGAC
>NW_006298628.1:1830109-1832191 GCF_000327345.1 Myotis davidii
GGGGGGCGCGGTGGTATGCAGGAAGAGACTGGACAAAAATCGTACACCTATGGATGAGGACAGTGGGGGCAGGGGTAAGGGCAGAGGGTGGGAAGGGAACCGGGTGGAGGGGAGCTATGGGGGGAAAAAAGAGGAACAACTGTAATAATCTGAACAATAAAGATTTAATTTAAAAAAAGAAAAGAAATCCCCTCTTCTCTTCTTCCCCCTCTTCTGCCTTCTCTTGCCCATCTTCCTCCTCCAGGAAGCTCTCCAGACCGGAAGAGAACAGATAACTATTGTCTTCATCCTTCCCCTGCTGGGATCCACCCTGCCACCTGTGGCTTCTCCACCAAAGACACTAGTCAGGACTTGGCTTTGGACTTGGGGATCTGCTGAATCACGTGCCTGACGGAGAGCAGGGTGTAGGGTCCCAAAGGCTGCCCCCTCTTCTCCCCTTCCCCCTCTTCTGCCTTCTCTTGCCCATCCTCCTCCTCCAGGAAGCTCTCCGGACCCGGAAGAGAACAGATAACTATTGTCTTCATCCCTCCCCTGCCGGGATCCACCCTGCCACCTGTGGCTTTTCCACCAAAGACACTAGTCAGGACTTGGCGTTGGGCTTGGGGATCTGCTGAATCACGTGCCCGACGGAGAGCAGGGTGTAGGGTCCCAAAGGCTGCAGTGAAGCAGCTTAGCCAGCAGGCTCTGAAGTCAAACAGACCGGCTTGGGCTCCTGTCCCGTGGGCACTTTGATGACCCAGATGTGAGTGAGCCTCTTCTCGTCCCCCTTCCACTCCCCAAAGTTCCATCCCTGACCCCAAGGAAGTGTTTGAACCAAGAGAGTCACTCCCAACCCCATGCTTGAGCCTCAGCTGGGGTGTCGGGCCTGGAGAGGCCTCAGCTTCAGTACCCTCTCCCCACTGCTCAAAGCCCTGACCTTGAGGACCCTGGGGCTGGACACAGTGGGCAAAACTGTATAAAACTGGACACTTTCTTTTTCAGTCCTGGCCCATTGTGGGGTCTGGAGGCCAAGGCCTGTGGGTGTCTGGCTTCCCCCTTCTCCATCCTTGCTCAACCTGGGGGGCTCTCCACAGAGGGGGGCTTGGGAAAGGCTCATTCATGGTCTGAGAGGGTGCGTTATGTGCAGAATCCTGCCTGGGGCTCTGAGGAGGTAGCGGCATGAAGATGGGGGGCCTGGAGGGTGGGGAGGAAAGGGAGCAGGGAGACCCCTCAGAAGCCTTGCTCTAAGCCTGGATGGGGAGTAGAGTCTGTCAGTATTTGGCTGCTGATACAGTTTGGTGGGTAGGAAGCTCCTGGGCTCCTGCCTCTAGAAGAGGTTGTGTTCAGCGGGTCCCAGGCCTGGATGTCCAGGAGGGTCCTTGAGTGTGGCCAGCTCTCTGGATAGGGGTGGCCCAGCCCTCACCAGTCAGGTCACTCTGAGTGGTTACCACCCCTTCCTGGGCTCCTTTGTGTTTTTTCTTTCTTTCTTTCTTTCTTTCTTTTTAAATACCTGCTGACTGTACATCAAATGCTCCCAGGTCTTTGGCTAAAGGCAAGAAAGAAAAAAAAAAGACTCACTCTGAGTGGTTACTACCCTTCCTGAGCTCCTTCGTGGGTTTTTTTCCTTTGTTTTTTAAAAAAATATATCTTTTTTATTGACTCCAGAGAGGAAGGGAGAGGAAGAGAGAGATAGAAACATCAGTGATGAGAGAGAATCATTGATCCGCTGCCTCTTGCACATCCCCTACTGGGGATCAAGCTCACAACCCAGGCATGTGCCCTGACCAGGAATCGAACCGTGACCTCCTGGTTCATAGGTCGATGCTCAACCACTGAGCCACACCAGCTGGGCACCCTTCATTCTTTTTCTATGGCATCCCTGTCCCATGCCCAGCTGGCACAGTACAGGCCAGGGGGTGAGTGAGTAGCCTGGGTGGGTGGGTTTGGCAGCTGCTCGGGCCAGGGAGACGGTAAGAGGGCAGGCAGAGCCCAGTGAACACTGCCTCAGTCTGTGCCCAAGCCCATGTGTAGAACTCATTCCACTCGCCAGATCAAAGCCCTCTCTGCTGTAGGCCTTAGAGCAGTGGGGGCTGGGGTGCGGGG
>NW_006298628.1:1832273-1833517 GCF_000327345.1 Myotis davidii
AACTAGGAAGGAACTCTGACAGCTTCACTCCTCTGGTGGAAGCACCTGGCCCGGCCCCTGCGCCCTCCTTCCTCCTGGGCCTCACCCTCTTCTTCCTCCTTTCCAGGTCTACTCCTCTGGCTCCCCTTCCCAGAGCCTTTGCAGGTTCCTCTTCCCTCTGGATAGGCTCAGCGCTCGGTCTGGCCACTGAGTGTGTATGTGCCAGTGCCCATGACAGAGACCTGGTCCCATGGGCTCTGCCCCGACACCTGACCTCCAGGAATAAGAGCAGACACATGTGGCTCGGCCAGGTGTGGCGCAAGTAGGCACGTCCCTGGGCACTAGGCCTGGCAAACAACCTTCTGCTGCTGGAAGCAATAAAGGAAGCAATAAGCCAGTCTCCCTGCACCTGGTGCCTGGAGCCCAGGGACCTGCCTCTGGGTGCCCAAAGCCCTCAGGAAAAAGAACCAGGAAAGGGCTCAGGGCGCTCCCCATGCTCCCAGCCACCATCCCAGGCTGTATCAGGCTCTGCCACCCATCTGCCTCCCCAAGAGACATGCCACCCGCCAGCTGGGCAAACAGCCATTGTCCCCAAGTCTCCGGGCCAGACCTGTTCACCTCATCCAGCCCCTTCTCCTTCCCGGCTCCTGCCTCTCCACCTGATCTCTTCCCAAGAGGCAGAGACAGCTCTCTCCTTTCCCCAGTATTGCTCCCCTCCTTCCTTCCCAGCTCTGCTCCACAGCCCTCTCCTCCAGGAAGCCACCATGGTTTGCCCTGCTCTACGCTGCTGCCTGCTTACCTCCTCCCCCTACTCCATCCCCAGCAGGCTGGCTAGCTCTGGTTGGCTCCTGTACAAATGAACCCCTGCGATGAAGAGTAGGGGTGCGGGGAGTTACTCTTGGTAAATATTATTCCTCAGTTGCTTGCAGAACTTTACAGCTTTTATAACACTTTCCTGTACGTTGGCATGAATAATCTTTGAAATAATTAAGAGAAGTAGGCAGGGAGGGTTAAGTCTCTATTTTTATGGAGGACACTGGGGGCCAGAGGAAAGAGGAGATTTGCCCAAGGCCACAGAGCCTATCGGAGGACCCAACCCAGACCTCCTGACCTTCGCTGACCCGGACATCGCGACCCTCCGTGCTCGTTAGTGCGGGAGGGCCTCCAGGAGGAGGTGTGCGCGTGCGCTGCCAGAGACGGGGCGGGAGAGGCTCAGGTGGAGAAGGAGCGAGGGGCCGCGCGGTGGGCAGCGTGGGAACCGGCGG
>NW_006298628.1:1833594-1836572 GCF_000327345.1 Myotis davidii
AGGGAGCCGCTCTCCCAGGGCGCCTGCGTGCCTTCCCAGACCGCGGCTGCCCGTGCTCCCCCGCACCTCTAAAGCCCAGCTCCCTTTGCAGAGAGGGCAGCTCAAGAGGAGGCCGGGCCAGGGGTCCATTCTGTTTTGTGTGCTGAGGCTGGGGTTCCTGAGGGGCTGGTGAGGGGAGGTATGGGGAGCGCTTCCCTCATCAGACTGGGGAGATCTCTGCTAGCAGGGTTTGGGGGTGTCCCTAAAAGCCAGGGAAGGAATGTTTGTAAAGCAAGGAAGCCTGGTGCTCAAACCTAGAGTTCGTTTCTTTTTCCTTTTTAATTGTGAACTAATACTACTACTATTGGTTACGTAATAATGGTTTCTCCAGAGATGGGGCTCCAGAGAAAGCAGGCCTGCCCCACCTTTCTCCCCCCCACCCCACCCCCAGTCCACAATGCCTAGCTCCCAGCTCTCCCCACCCCCAGACCAGTCAGGAAAGGAGGGGACACATTCCCATGCTGCCTCCCCCTGCCCCCCTGCTTCTTGGAAAGTGAGTCTGGAAGAATGAGTGACCCTGAACTGTTGTTAGGTCTGCGCAGGAAGTGGAGAAAGGATCCTGCCACCTCCCCACCCCACTTCCATTACAGAGGAGGGGACCCCAGCTCTTGGCCCCCAGACAAGGCCCCACATGGATTGTCTCAAGAGGAGCGGCCTGGCCAGCATGGCTCAGTGGTTGAGTGTTTACCTATGAACCAGAAGGTCATGGGTTCGATTCTCGGCCAGGGCACAAGCCCGGATTGCAGGCTCTATCTCCAGTGGTGGGCCTGCAGGAGGCAGCCACACAATGATTCTCTCTCATCACTGATGTTTCTATCTCTCTCTCCCTCTCTCTTCTTCTCTGAAATCAATAAAAATATATTTTAAAAAAAAAGAAAAAAAGAGGAGCGGAGGGCAGGGCCTGGACACTGCTGCTCTATATGCAGACCCTCCGCTTAGCCCAGAGCAGGCAGAAAGGGCATCGGCGCCAGGAAGAACTTCCTGAGTATTGGCAAGGGGACTGGGGGACTTGTCCAGGCTGGGCGCTGAGTTCTGATGGTGGACATGCTTGCCAAAGCCCCCTTTGGCCTGAAGTGCTTATTCTATTCCTTGCTCCCCTCTGCCTGGCAGCTAAGCCTACCCCCCGCCCTCCCAGGAACTTTGAGGGGGGCGTTTTGAGTTAATACATGTGGGTGAGGTGTCTAGAGGCCTGATTTCCCTGCATCTCTGTTGCTCTCAGGCCTGTGTAGATGGGGCTCCATTGGAATTTTCCAGATCAGGGTGTGTGTGTGGCTGTGGGAGGGAGCTCAGCGGGGTGGCCCTGGCTTGTCCTGCGTGCTCTGCTCCACCTTGTCCCCTCCCCACCGCGTCCCAAACACCCTCTCTTTCCAGCCTGACTGTTGTGGTGAAGCTAATCAGAAATAATTATGGGGGAAGGAGGGATCCTGAGAGAGACCCCACAGAGACCACCTCATCCGCCCTGGCCCGGCCCTGGTGGCCCTGGCCCCCGGGGCCTCGGCCTGGTTCAGCTCTGCCTGGTGAGGGTGAACCCACCACCACCACCACCCACTGCTCTCCCCTCTCCCTGCCAACCCGTCGCCCTGGAGCCACAGGTAAGCTCACACATCTGGATTTGCCTCAATCTCCCCCCAGCTGTCCGCTCCCCATTCATTCAGCCCGCATTTATTGGGCATCTCCTCTGAGCCGGGGCCCCTGCTGGGCGCTGGAAATAGACTGGTCCCTGCCCTCATGGAGCTGTCCCTGGACTTGGGTCAGTGCAGACATTGCAGAAGGAAAGCCACAGGCCCCGCTCCGGATCACAAGCCACTTGAGGGAGGCCCTCCCTTGCCATCAGCTTGCTGACACGGCCATGGGGCTGTGGGAACAAAGCCCACCAGCTCCAGAAGCTGAGAGGACTTCCTGCCTCTGCTTTCCTTACCTGGCATGGCGCCCAGCACTGCCTCCCAGCCAGTGCTGACAGGTGGCAGGCCCATCCTGCTCCATCTCCCTGCCCTGCCCTCCTGCCCTCCTCCAGGGGCCTCCTCCATCCACTTCGGTTCTCCCTGCTTCCTTGCTTGGGCGGTGGGGGTGCGGGTGGTCCCTCAGCAGCGCAGAGACCTCAGTCAACACCCCTCAGTCACCTCCCTGGGGTCCAAGGCCCCAAGCGGGAGAGCCTTTAGAGACCACAGAGACCAGCTGTTTCTCTTTCACGCACCAGGAAACTGAGGCCCAACCGGGTGGAGGAGCAGGGAGAGTGTGAGCAGTCAGGGCAGCTCTCATCTGGTGACTCTCGGTCCAGTGCTCCTCCCCGGGGAGTCCTCCCTGACCCCACCCTGAGGACAGTCTGGGTCTGCTCCTCCTCACCCCCCTCACTGTGCCCAGGAAGATGGAGGAGCAAACGGGGGTCTCCACCATCTTACCTTCCTGCCCTGTCCCAGTAGCCTGGGCCCAGAGACTGGGTGGTGAGGTGGGAGGGCCCAGAGGGGGCTCAGTTGAGGGTCTCTAATTTGCTCCTGCCCCTTGATGTCCAGAGGAAAACAGGCCTCCTGTGCCCAAGAGATTGCCAAGCATAAACAGGAGGTCAGTGCCCCCCCTGCCCGGAGGTGCCAAGGTGGTAATTAGGCTTGGGGGTGGGTCCTGGAAGGATGGGAGTGGGGGAGCGGCCATTATCCCCAAGAGCTGAGCTGGGCAGAGGAGCTGTGTGGTCCAGGCAAATGGGTGGTTTGTAGGTGGTCTGGGGAATGAATGACTGAGTGTTTGGGAGGGAAGCTGGTGAGGAAGGAGCAGTGGGAGGGAGGGAGCAGCCAGATCAGAGAGCAGAGCTGGGGAGTCTGTCCCCAGACTCATTGGTCTGGGCCCCTCGCCATGTTCTGAAGCATCCACCAGGGAGCCAGGGAGGGGACCACAAAGCACATGGGGCGGGGGGGGGAGTCTCAGGGATGCTGCCCTGGACCTGACCT
>NW_006298628.1:1836589-1840893 GCF_000327345.1 Myotis davidii
GGAACACCTGGGCAGTCACACACATGGGGGGGCGGGGGGGACAAGGGGGGGAAGTCCTGGGCTGAGATGTGGGAGCCACCATCTCCCCGCCTCCTCCCTCAGCTTCAGGAAGGGTCGGAGAGGAGGTGGGCGGCAGTGGTTCAGTGCAGGGCCCCTGGCATACTGCGGTCCCTTCTGCCCCTGGTCCCCAGTCGCAGCCCGTGTCTAACCCTTCCCCCTACAGGGGAAATTTCCTCTTGGGCTGTGAGGCACCCTTTGAAGGAACCCCTGCCCCTGCCTCCACCTCACAGGAGCTGTGGGTCCAGAAGGCAGCCTCTTCTTTTGACCCTCTGGATCCCCCATTCACCGCTTCTCCACATTGGGCTGCACAAGATAAATTACATCAGCGACTTCACCAGCCCAAATCTTGGTTTTCCCATCTGTAAAATGGGGGTAATGCAATATTTAATAGTAAGGATGACATAAGCCAGCTGGCGTGGCTCAGTGGTTGAGAGTCGACCCAGGAACCAAGAGGTCACTGGTTCGATTCCGGTCAAGGGCACATGCCCGGGTTGCAGGCTCAATCCCCAGTAGGGAGCATGCAGGAGGCAGCCAATCAATGATGCTCTCTGAAATCAAATATATATATTTAAAGCCAGCCCAGGGTCAGTGTTGCTAAAATGTCAGTTGGGCCAATGACTCACTCCTGGCAAGATGCCCTTCTTATCTGGAAGCCAGGTGTCCTCCCAGGAATGGCTACCTGAACCCAGGACCTGGCTGTGACCCCTGGACTGTCCAGTGGCATCCTGCTGGCCTGGGGCACATTCCTCCTCCCCCGCTCTCCCCACCTGCCAGCTGCCACCTGTACTGCCAGCAGCACCGCTCACCTGGCCTCTGCGATGAGTGCAGGGAGACTACCAGACGCAGCTCCTCAGAGGAAAGGAGCAAACTGAGGGGGCAGGCCCGATCTGGGCGGCCTGCGGGGGCACCTTAGCTGCTGGCCACGCGGACAGGCTCAGCGCCTATGTCCTGGTTTCATCCTGCGACCCTCAGTGTCCTGGGAGGGGCCTCACATCAGAGTCTGAGACTCCGCCCTCAGATTGGGAAGAGGTTGGAACCTAACCAAGGAGCCTGGCCCCTGGGGACGGGGCTGAGACTGGATAGGTCAGCCTGGTAACAGCCCCACCCCCCTCCTTGCTCAGACCCACAGTGTGCCACGATGGGCAAGTCCTTGGCGAAGCTGGAGGAAACTGAAAACCTGAGAAATGGCTGGGGTGGGGGGAAGGGCAGTGTGGGGGTCATTCCCAAAGCACCCGCCCTCCTCCTCCCTCCCCTCCTCAAAGCCAGGCAGGCACCCTCTTCTCTCCCTCTGTGCTCTGCCCCCAAGGGGCTGCAGGAGGAAGGAATTGCTTGGCATTTAGTGGTGAGGGTGCCACCAGGGAAAGAAGAGCACCTTCCTCCCTCAGACCCACAGCCAGGCCAGCAGAGCAGCCTGCAGGGGGCACTGCGGGGTGGTTGGAACCCTGGGGGGTGGCGAAGGAAGCCCACATTTGGAGCTAATGACACCCATGGCTTCTGGTGCCAGCACCCAGTCTCCCCGCAGGAGAGAGCGCCTCCCCGCTCCATTCCCCACTCTATCCAAATATGGGTCACCTGGCATCAGAGTGTCAGGGGATTCGCTGGGAGGGGAGCTGGGCCAAATGGAATGCTGCTTCCCAGGCCAGAACTGGGAGGCTTCCGAGTCATGGCGGCAGGGAGGGGACCGAGCTTGGGAGAGACGGGATGACTAGAAGGTCATCTCTCCCGAAACTTGCTTCTGTGCTGAGGTGCTGAGCCTCACTGAATACCTGTCGGAGACTGTCGCCTGTTTTAAGGTCTACTTCCGGGTGCATTCAACACAGAAGTCTCCACCTCCTCAGCTCAAAACACACACACACACACACACACACACACACACACACACACACACTTCTGCTAAAGACCTCCTGTGTTCCAGACCTACTGTGTGCTGCACGATGGTGTTCTAAGTGTGAGCGAGCAGCACTCCTCCAGGTGCTCCCAGTCTAGGAGCTGCAGCACCAGACAGATTCCAGTTCAAGGCAGAATGAAATACAAGCTAGGCAGAGACGCCCAAAAATCTGGGTGTGCGGACAGGGAAATTCGTTCTGACAAAAGATCAAAGAGAACGTCCCCAAGCATTCACAAGGGTAACACGAAAGGTAACTCGGATCTACTGCGTCTACTACCTCAAAGCGTCTTTTCTGCTCAGAGTCCCCAGTCCGCATCGGTCCCACCCCCATTGTGACTTCTCCTGGAGTTCCTGCAGACACCCTGAACCCCTCGCCGTGTGTAAGGACATATTTATTTATGGGATTATGGGATTAATCCTTCTTCTCCACAACACCGTAAGTGCCAGGAACCAGCTTGTCTGGGAGCCAAGGTGGCCGGCCAGGAAAGTACATGGCAGGAGCAGGGTAAAGCAAGCCACTGGATGTGGCTGGAGTTGAAGGGGATGAAGTACCTAGTGGGGGCCCAGGCTGGCAAGGTATGTTGGCACCCGATCAGGGCAGGCTGTAAATGCCAGGCAACGTTGGGACTTTATCCTGCAGGTAATGGGGAGCCATCAAAGGTTTCTGAGCATGGGAGTTGCATGTTCCAACCTGTACTCTGAGATCCCTCCTCGTGAAGTGCGGAGGAGGGTTGGGGGGATTGGGAGGGGTGCTCCCCTGGAGCCAGGGGAAGCAGCCATTGTTGCAAAGGCCTGCACCTTTGAACCACTGATGCTGTAGAAACGATGGGGCATGGCGACTGGTTGGATGTTGAAGGGAGTGGACATTAAGGATGACTTGCAAAGCCCAGTCATGCTCTTAGAGATGGCGATGCCTTTAGGGGTCGGGCATGCCCAGGGCCTCCGTTTTTGAGGGAGATGAGCTATATTTGGTCATCCAGGTCAGACATGGAGTCTTTCCTGATGTCTACTCTCTAATTCTCCTACTACAGCCAAAGCGTATGTCCTCTGCCCTCTGGACACCCAGCTTCAGGGTGGCACGGTCCCCACACCCCAAACCGGAGAGGGGAGGCTCATAGAGACCGATGGGGAGTGGGGGGTGGGAGAGTGGTGGTTAGAGCTGGGCACCAGGCCTCCTGGCTTCCTGCCCCTACATGGCACTGCCTCCTACTGGACCTTAAACTTCCCACCTTCTTGGAGCTCCTACCCCTCCTGGCGGGGAGGCGTCTCCCCAGGGAGGCTGGATAAGATGGGGAGAGATGGGAGCTTCCAGCCCTGTGGCCCGGTTCAGTGAGGGCTACATGCTTTGATGTCTGGGGGATTCACCTGCAGTTAGGAGTGGAGCAAGGGCGAGGAACCAGGAGAGATCTGAACTCCGAGGCAGCTTCGCCCTCCTCACCCTGCCCGCCAGACACCCTACACCTAGGTCTTTGGAACTCTTAGCAGAACAGAAAGAGGAGGGGGCTGGGTGACACACGGGTTGGTGGGGATACAATGGCTCCAGAGTATAGAGAGGGAGCCCAGGCCCCTGGACACAGCCAATCATACGGTTGGCATAGGGCCCTCCATGGAGAGCACAGGGCACAGGCCCGGGAGCGGAGCCCAGACCTCAGGGCATCACAGAATGCCCCCCAGTGAGCCCCGTAGGCAGAGCAAATACCTGTTTGGCAAAGCCCCCCCTGAACAGAGATGCTTGGCATCTCCCAGACAAAGGAAAGAGAAAGTGTCCGAGCCAAAAAAGATCTCACACCATACCTAGATCCCAGAGCTTTCCAAACTGTGTTCCCTGGCACCCTCCCTAGGTGGTCTCCTGAGATGGGTCAGCGGGAAAGGGGACCTCGCCCCCTCCTCCAAGCAGAAAAAATCCCTCCACTTTGTTTGATGTATATCCTCAGTGTCTGCCCTAGAGTCTGCTTGGGAGAGAAGTGTGGGTTGCTGCTAAAACAGACACACAAATAACCCCCATGTTGAATTACCAACACTGTATTTCTTCAGGTTGGAGAAAATAGGACTCAGCCCACTGTCCCTTCATCTAACCTCTGAGCTGACCTCTCCGCTCTTCATGTGTGTGTGTGTTGGGTGAATACATGAACTTCTGGACTCTGTGTCCAGTGCTCTTGAGCGCCAGGGACTTCCTAGGAGAAGGCACATCAAAATGGGAGGTTGGCTAGCGCCCAGGGGAGAATCCTGGGGGGGGGGGGGGGTATCTGTTATGGGAGTCTGTCTCTTAGCTGTGTGTGTCAGCACTAGGACCCAAGGGGCTGAGGCCAGTGGGGGTACGCCCAACAGCCCCCCCCCCAGGCTGCCAGCGCCCACT
>NW_006298628.1:1840910-1843630 GCF_000327345.1 Myotis davidii
GCCCCCTGCGCCACCCTCCCCCCAGCCACTGGCCCCTCTCCCTCAGCGACCACCCAGCAGCCTGGGCGGCAGCAGCGAAGGGTGCGGCCAAGAAAGGGTTAATCTGAGCGCCTTTCATCAGCAGCTTGGCGGGCTCCCAAGGCCCACAGGCTGGGTACCTGGGCGCCTACCTCCTCGGTGGGGCGGTGGGGCGGAGACGTGACCACAGGGCAGCCCTGCCGTCTGCATTCCTCCCGCGTGAGTGAGGGCACTGGCCTCTCCTCTCCTCTCCTCCTGCTGCTCCACCAGGCTCTGGAGGGAGCCCCGAGCTAAGAGAGGAACTGGAAACACCCTGCTGCTGGGGGG
This sequence comes from Myotis davidii, assembly GCF_000327345.1. NCBI lineage: Eukaryota > Metazoa > Chordata > Mammalia > Chiroptera > Vespertilionidae > Myotis > Myotis davidii. The sequence goes on from NW_006298628.1 coordinate 1,841,256, forward strand.
GACAGGGGAGGAGCGCATCAGGATGGAGAGCTGGCCGGGCATCCTGGGGGCCAGGGCAGCATGGGCACCGCCAGGCCTGGGAAGTCTGCCTCTGTCCCTTGTGTCCTCCTCTGCTCCGGCCGCCACATAAATTCCAACCCTCCCATTACCAGCCGGCCTCAATTCCTCTTCCCTGAACGCACCAGCTTTGCCTTTGATCTCTCCTGAAGCCTGTCGGTGGAAACAGGAAGTCACCTTTGGCTTGAAGCAAACTCAAACAAGGTGTAAACAGGCCAGCACCCCACCTGAGGCTTCCCTTCTCTCTCCAAAAAGGCCAGCAGGCCTAGACAGGGGCTTCCTCCAGGGACCCTGGTCCTAAAGAAGGGCCCGCCCCCAAAGTGGAGCTCCGCCACACTCCTGTGCAAGGCCCCACCTCCAGAGATCGCCCCCCGCCCAACCCCAGGGTCAGCTTGTCACCCAAGTCACCACAGGAGCCTTTAGGGCAGCCCAGGACAGGTGCTGGGCAATCGAACCCGAAACTCCATGGCCTCCCCAATGCCTCAGTGGCCCCAGAGTCATCAGACCCAGTAGGAAACCAGCAGAGAATCCTCGGAAGAATGTCCCAGTCCCCCTTCGAACTGCCACTTCAAACCCAATCAAAGGGCAAGCTCAGCTCTTGCTTCCTGTGCTGTTTGGATTCTACGGGCTCTGGGCAGGTGTGCAGAGGAGAGGGGGAGAGAGGCTGGGCAGGAAGGGGCTTGTGGAGGGGAGATGGGTGAAGGCAGGGGGAGGTGGGGGCCAGGCCCAGAGCAGCCCCCTTCCAGGGACAGTGGAAGTGAAGTTCTGCCCCCTGCCGCCACCGCCCGACAGTCCAGTTTCTCCCTGTAGGAGTCTGGGTCCCCAGAGTCTCGCCGGAAACGTGTTCAGCTGCCCTGCATCCCTCCGCCAGGTTTCCCCAGCATCTCCTTTACTTCCTGGCTTCTTCAGTTCCCTCGCTTTGACGCCAGTTGCTGCTGTGCGATCAAGTTTGGTCTAATATCTAGATTTTCCAAAGCCCTTCTCTGCCTTTGGAGTCTTGCCAGGGTAACCTCCTGCTCTTCCATCCTCACTTAATTATGTAATTACTGTCTGGGGAGTGGGGTTCAGGCCACGTTAGGGGGAGGGGCAGCAGACTCACTCTCACTTGGGGCTGAGGGCTTATTCCTGATCTCAAAACAACAACAACAACAACAAAACCCAGCTATCTTTGCCCGAATAGGAGATGAGGTGAGATGGTGGGAGCGGGAGTGGAGTCCAGAGACCCTGCTTGGCTCTCCCCTAGCTCAGCCCTGGGGCCAATGACTCCGTCTCAGTTTTCCCATCTCTGAAATGGGATAACAACTCCACACACCACACACAGCGTGAGTTCTGAAGGTTCACCTGTTCATTAGAGATGGGTGCTGGATGGTCGATGCCCTGGGGGAGCCAGCCAGCCAGCCGGCTTGGCTGCTGCGATCACACCCTAAGCCCGTGGTCCTCTGCAATAATGAGACGAAGGGCCAAGCTCTACCACTCCCAGCCCCACTGGCCTCCCAAGTCAGGTTATCCCTCCAACACCACAGGCATAATTTTGAAAAGAAGATTGAGGAACCTACAAATAATAAAAAGGCACCAGGCTAAAGTAGAGAAGAACAAAATACCGAAATTAGGCAGCAGACCTCCAAGAACTGCTTTCTCCTCCATCCCTCTGCCTGGTCTCTGGGCCTGGTGCTTAGGTCACCTGACCAGCACCCCGGTTTGCCCAGAACTGTCCTGCCCCTAGCACGGACAGTCCCCCACCCCTGGCAGCCTTTCAGTCCGGGGCAAACTGGGGCCGTTGGTCTCCCTTTCTCAGGGCAGGTTTGGAGACTGAAGAGATCACAGATGCCTGATTCTCTTCCCTTTGCCTGGTTTTCTTTAGATATCCATGTGGCAATGGAAAACTGCTGGAGGCCCGAGAAGTTTCCACTGCCTACCCCCCAAACTCTATGACATCACAATGAAAAGCAGCCCCCCACTGAAGGCTAGGACCCCTTCCCCTAGTTACCCCTCTCCCAGGAGAAGTCTCATCCAGGGACTAGGGTCCTGGCCCCCTGCTCCCACTCACACCTCAGGCAACACCAGAGCCTGGGGAGCTAGGGAGCACCGGCCAGGAGACAAGCCCCAGGTTGCCATCTGGTGGTAATTCCCCAGGGAAGAGGTTTGCCCAGGTAACCTCTAGGTCAGGCTCCTTTAAACAGCCCCAAATTGCCTCTGACACAGGCAACCTGGGGTCACCGCTGGGGGAGAAAGACCCACGGCTTTGAAGGCCACACCCCCCAATGGCACTACCTTGAAGCCACTCGTGGGGCGGAGCCTTCCAGCTGTGCAGCACCCCT
>NW_006298628.1:1843680-1850666 GCF_000327345.1 Myotis davidii
TCCCCGGGAGGGGCAAGGAAGGGGTGAAGGAAGTAGGGGCAGCGCCCCCCCCCCCGACACAGGCCTAGCTGTTTTCTTTGAGAAAACACCAGACTTCTGCCTCCCCCCACCACGACGCATATACACACCAAGCCTCTGTTGATCTCCAAGCATACGCATCATTGTGCAAGATGAGAACTCCAGGTTCAAAGGAGACCTGGTGGGGAAGCTTAGAGAATGCCACTCCCCAGGCCCCACCCAGCTATGGGTCTACACACACGCACACACACACACACACACGTGTCCACACAGAGCAGGAGATGGAGCATGCAGGTGCCTGGGCCCTGTTTGGAGCATGGCATCCCTCATGGCATCAGGTCAAGGGGGTGGGCAAGCTGCCTGGCCTTGGGCCTCTCACTCAGAGCCAGGCCCCCCAGGCTGGCCAGGGAGCTGTCAAATCCCCCACTACAGAGACAAATGGAGCCGTCAGAGAAAATAGCTTCTAATGGGGAGCAGGAGCCAGGCTGGGCTGGGCTGGGGGGAGGACTCTGCTGGCCAGATGTGAATTCTTCACTAATCACACCAAATTGGCCCAATTTGTTCACTGACACGCGGGGGGACCAGCTTCATCTTTCTCTCACCGAGCAGGCTTGCCTCCCTCCCGCATGGAAGCACTTTTGCTCTAGGGATGGGGCTGGCCAGCTGACAGGCAGGGAGGAAGGGGGTAAGGCCCGATTTACACACACCCGCTCCCTGTAGGAGCTCAGGAGTTGCCTGGGGCTGGCCTCCCTTCCATCTCTGCCAGCCCCGGGAGCCCTGGGTGCTGAGGGCCACACAGGTTAGGGACTTGGGGGAGGGGTTAGAGAAAAGAAGGTGTCTGGGGCATCTGCTTCCTTGGAGGTGGCTGGCATAGGCAGGAACTGGGAAATTGGGGACATTCTTGGAAAGAGCAGGGAGGGGTCTTGGGAGAGGAGGGGATCATTCAAGGCAAGATGATGTCATCTCTCGGAGGCAACAGCTTATCAGTTCCCATTAGGGCCACAAACTCTGAGCATGCTGGCGAGGAGAGGCAGGGGAGAGGCCTTGCCCCCTCTCTCCAACAGGGGTGAGCCAAACTGACCCCCGATGCTTATTAAAAACAACCACCACCATGCACTGAAAAGGGGACTGTAGCAGGAGGGCTGCCAGGGGCTTTGAGGACTTCCTCACCCGCCTTCCTTTCACTTGAGTCTCTCTTTCCCCAAGGCAGAGCAAAAGGTGAGAAGGAGATGGGCATCTGCTTGGAGGGTTCTAGGAGGTAGGGTAGGAGTGCTGATGTGGGGATCAGCCAGGACAGGAGCATAAATGGAGGCCCTGGCCTCTGGAACGCTCTCATTTCTGTTCTGTGCAGGGAGCACCTGCACACGACTTTGGATGTCCTAGCCCACCATCCAAGGTCCACTGTACCCCCGACTCCCACCCGTGCTCCACCCAAACGGCTACCCTGGGAAGTAGCCTCAACCTGGGAAGATGAAGTAAAAGGGAAAGCCTGTGTAGACCCTGACCCGGGCTCAGGGCTGTTTGAGCAGAGAGTTCTGGGGCTTGGGGTCTAGAAAGGGGGCTGTGCCAAATCCCCCTGAGTTTCATGGAGGACTCATTCTTGGGAAGGGGGATCTGGCTGGAAGAGAGCCAGAACCGGCCAAGTAACCTGGACGCCCAAGGCAGGCCCTGACTTCCTGCCTGAGGACTGGGGAGAAGGTGAAGGACTTCCAGGCACCCCAGTCTAGCTGGCTCCAGGAACACCTCTCCACCTCATCCCCCATTTTCGACTCTTGCCGCCCCACCACCTCTGAGCTAAGCCATCCCTGCCCCTGGGGATGGCCCTGAAGAACTTTCCCTGTCACCTTTCACCCTGTTCCAAACCTTTCCTGGCCCAATCCTGTTGTAATCAGTGCCACCTCCTTGGGGGGAATTCCACTTCAGGAAACCAGGGAGGGTAGGGCCAGCCCTGAGGGGGAGATGGGCCACCACCGGGTTCTGGGAAGTCACCTGGTGTGATAACCTGTGGGGCCAGGTATGGCCTCCTCTAGGAGGGAGGAGCAGGTCAGAGCTGGAAGCAGGAAATGCAGCAGTTGGACAAAGATGACAGAGGCAGCTAAACCCTGCAGGTGAAGTCAGAGAGCACCCTGGGAGAGAAAGCAGAGGGGAGAAGGATCAAGGTGCTGAACAGCCCCATCCTGCTCCATCAACAGCTAGATTTGGATTCTCAGTAACTCCTGCTCCTCCCTACCTCACCTGCCTCCCTACTGTTTCCTGGCTAACCAGAGCGCCTCCTCCTGGTGGGATCATAGACCTGGCTTCCACAGGGCTGAGCATAACTAGAAGGAGGAAGGCAGGACCTTGGCTCCTTGTAGAAACACCCTCTACCTTCTATTTTCTTGCACAGTTCCCAGTTGATTTGTGGACTTATCGTCCCTAAGAATAAGAGCCCTTCCTTCGACTCAAAGAGTCACACTGACGCGAGTCTGAGTTCTAGTTCTGCTACCTGCTTGCCCTGTGGCCACCATCTATTATTATCTCATTCTGAGTTTAGGGAACGTCTCAGAGCCTCAGTTTCCTCATCAGTAAAGTGGGAAACCTTCCACAGGGGGCACTGGGGGAACTACAGTAGATCACCTAAGCCTTTTGCGTAGTGGCACCTAGCACATAGAGCCAGCTGACTCAATATCTGTCGAATGAATGAGTGAGTAAGTGAATGAATGAATTTGAAGGGTTCTCTATATCTTTTGCCTGATTTCCTTACAGATTTCTGGGCACCGTCTGGCTTTCCAACAGAACAGGGGCTTAACCCCTCCCTGTCTGTGTCCCAAACTATAAAATGGGAAACGATGAAAAGAGCTACCTCGCGGGGTGATTGTTAGTCCAGATAGAAACCTCAGGGCCGTGTCTGGCGCTTAGGAGAGTCCAGGGAATGTGGGTGTTGTCAGAGGAAAGCCACTTTGTCCATCCCCCACCACGCAGAGCAGGCCACTTCCTCCAGCCCACACCACCCTGTCTCCACAGGGCCAGGCAGGCGATGCCCCGGGGCCCTTCCTCTCTCCCTAATCTCATTGCCTTACAGGCCCAGTCCTCCCACCTGGGAGATCAGAAAGCCCTTTGCTCGGTCGTCGATCCTTCTCTCAGAAGTTCTCTCTCCAAGACCTGGGAACTCCAGCAAGTTCCTCTGAGCTGAGCCATGAATTGAGCAGCGATATCCCCTCCGGGACCCACCCAGGCCCCAGTACCTGCCGCCCGGCCCTCCCCTCAACCCCATCTCCAGGATTAATTGGTCCTGCCCTGCTGGAAACCAGCGACCTCCCTCTCAGACCTCCTCCCCACACCGCTCTGGCTGGCACCTGGGCCAGTCTCTCCCAGCTGGCGGGGCCGTGCACAGTGAGCCTGCAGCAGGCCTTGGGAGGAGTGCTGTTGCCAGGACCAGCCTGGGCCGGTGGCTCAGGCCTCCTCTTGCTGAAACCTGCCACCTCCCAGGCCCTGTGGACACACACTCATCCCCTTCCCTTCCGCTGCCGCCAAACACCTTTACCTAGAAACCAGCACTCCCTCCTCCCCGCCTGTCCTGGAAGGGCTCTGCCAGCTTGTCTCTGGGGGTGGGGCCTGTGGTCCTGGCCTGGCCCTCTCTCCACAGGCCCTATGGCTGACCTACCCCCATTCTGGGGTAGCCCAGTCCCAAATGGTCGGGGAGGAAACCCGAGGCTCTTGGCCAGCAGTTCTCACCGTTCTCCCGGGGGGCCCTGAAAGAGCGGAGCTGGGTGCGGGGACCACCACTCACAGCAACTCACTCATAAATATATTTATTTCAAAAAATAAAAATAAAAAATAAATAAATAAATATATATTTATTTCAAGCTTCTGTTTCACCCGTCGTGGGCGTGGGCATATACACATGCATATTTCACTCCATATTATCTACACATACCCTACTGAGGACTGAGCCCTCAAGCCGGGCATGCGCCCTGACCAGGAATCGAATCGTGACCTCCCGGTTCATAGGCCGATAATCAACCACTGAGCCGTGCCAGCCGGGCTAAATTATTTTTTCCCCTCCAAAAATATTTGGGTCAGACATAGAAATATGTGCGATGGCTTTGGGGATCCCCAGCACGTCGCGTGCAGCCCGGCACATCCGTGTCTGTTGGAGAAGCTCAGGCTGCGGGAACAGGAGGCGGGGAGGTCTGGGTGGAGAGCATGAACAGGTGGTCGGGGACTGTGGGGGAACATTCTGGTCACTGTTCCTGGGGACTGGCCAGGTCATTGTGTCTTCTCTTCCCTTGCCTCCTCTGACCTGGTCTGAGACCACGTTCTTCAGCCCTAACTCCCAAGCACGCCCCATTTTTCTCAGATTTCTCCCCAGTGGGTGTCCCGCGAGGCCCATTGTTCCAACTCTGCCGAGTGCCAACAGGAGCCTGGCACAGCCCACATCTGCCCCCACAGCAGCGTCTTCATCTCCCGCCACTCGGCGCCTCAGTTTCCTCGTCTGCAAACCTGCGGGTTGGACTGAGATCTCAAAGAATCTCACCCTGCTTATGGGAACTGTCGGTCTCACTAGAAAATCCATTTTCTTACTTCAAACGACTATTCTTCCATTCATTCCACAAGCATGTACTGAGCAGCTATACGCCCTGCTCTGTGCACGGTGCTGGGGCGGCAGGTGAAGCGTGGGTTCCTGCCACACGAAACTCAGGCGTGGGGATTAGTGTTACCTTGGACGTCTGCGCTTCTCTTTCTGTCGCATATGCTCAGCGAATCTCAGAGTAGCAGGGCCTGTGGAGGCCCCGTGAGCTGACCCAGCCCCGCCCCTGCCCCTGTGCTGAGCGAAGGCCACACGTGGATGCAGAGAGCGCTCGGAGGAAGCATGCAGGCTGAGATGCTGGAGGCCAGGCTCACATCTGCACTCGCTATTTAACCATGCCTCAGTTTACCCATGTAGAATGGGCTGCTCCCCCCACTCCGCCTGGCCTCCTGCTGTCCAACCTGCCAAAAGGTGAGCAAATGCCCACGTGAGGGCCATGAACTCTGCTATTCCTTGTGCCTCGATTGCTAGGCCCCCAATATTCAAGTGCCTGGCTCTCTCGTTTCACTCAGGTCTCTGCCCAAATATCACCCCCTCCAGGAGGCTCATCCCACCACGGCTCTCTGCCCCTCTTCGCCGCTCCAGGTTTCTGCAGAGCATTTATCACTGCCTGACATTGCATATCCATTTTCTCACGTGTCTGCTTTCTCCCTCCCTCACTAGACAGTAAGCTCCAAAAGCCCAGAGACTTTGTCTGACTTTTTAAATGATGGTTCCTGTATCCCCCGTCGGGCACAGAATAATGCCTGGCACCTAGTAGGCGCTCAAAAGAATTTTTCCTTGAATTAATCTTGAATAAATAAGTAATGGAAACTAAATGAGCTGCAGCCAGTGAAGGGCTTTGCACCATCCCTGGCACGTGTAAGCGGCAATAAATGGCAACTTGTATTCTTCAACACACACACCAGTGGGCCTGACTGACAAGGATTGGAATTTCATGAGGAGGAAAACAGAATTCAGCCAAAATTACATCTCTATATATTGCTTCATGCAATAAGCATTTCTGGTGCAGTTTCTGTCATCCATCCCGATTAGAAGATGTTTACGCCACTGTATGTGCTCCAAAAACATCCAGCCTGCTCAGCAACCGCCGCTCTTCACGTCCTTTAAGCCCCTTCTCCCCGTCTCCGTCTCCGAGGGAGCTGTTCGGAAGAAATCAGTGAGATGTCACGCCTACGGCCACCTGGGCCTGTGGGAGACCCGCCCCCCCAAAGCTGCTGATCAGTGATGACAGAAGGGGAAACACCTGCTTCTGGTGTCTAGGATGACCTGTGAAGCACAAAGGTCTCCCTCTCTCCTCCCTTCCCCTCCCCTCTCCCAATAGGGCTGTGTGGCACAAGCTGGAAGGTGACAGTCCCTGACCAGGTGGAAGGGCCTGCCCTCCGTGGCTACATCATTAGGTCACCACTTACTGGGCCAAGCTCCTCGAATACCCTACCGGGCAGGTGGGGTTAATAGCCTATTGACAGCTGGACAAAGCCTCAGAGAGGTCAAGCCGCTGTCTCCGCCCCTGGAGCCATCGCGGTGGGCAGTGATGTGGGCTACCAGGAGAGGTGTGGCCCTCAGGGCGGCCTTCCAGGGGGAAGAGAGATTCACAGGGTTGGGAAGGAGAGTGGAGCGACCAGGGAGCAGAAGGCAGGAGGCCGTGGTTGGGGTGCCCGCCTGGGATTCCATGGCGGGGCCGGGTGGGACAGGACATGAGGAACCCAGCCCAGGAGGGGAGACTGTCACCCCACCTCCAGCCCCACGGCCCCAGCCCCAGCCAGAGCAGGAAGCCAGCGTGTCCCCAGCCACCCCCAAAATTGCAGGAGGAGGTGGTGAGGACTCAAACTGGTCAGGGCCTTGCGGGGAGGAGAGAGGCCAGTCCAGGAGACACGGGGCCGGCATTGGGCCGTGGATCTAAGTAGACATCTGCCTGCAGCAGAAATCAGGCGGTGGGGCCAAAACACAGGGGTCCGCGTGGGCCCAGCACCCAGGACTGCAGAGTTGGGGGGCATAGGCTCTGAGCCCATGTGGGGAGGGAGACTAGAGGCCCACAGGCTGGGGCCTGGCTGCCTAATGGTTTTCTGAGGAGGCTCCTGGCGGATTAGAGTTCTGGTCAGAGTGGGGTGGGGTGGAGTGGGCGGGGTGGGCCCAAGCCACTGGGCTGTGCTGGGGAGAAAGAGATGGGTTTTGGTGCGGGACAGGCCTGGGGTCTGCACTGTCCAAGTCCGGCCAGAAGTTGGGGTGGCTTTTTGTGCTAACCCAGCCCCCCAGGGCTGCAGACAGATGCAAGGGCTGCTCGCTATGGGCTAAGGCTTGCTGAGCAGGGTGAGGATCAGAGTGAGTGCTGAGGGAGGGGCTATCCAGGGGCTTGTGTTAAAGCTGCAAGTGCCCAACCCCTTACATTAGACAGGAA
>NW_006298628.1:1850773-1857543 GCF_000327345.1 Myotis davidii
GGTGGGAACACGCTAATGAAGATGGTGGGGCTAAGATACCCCAACCCGACAGGACTTTCCATGGGCTGAACTTAGTGGGTAGTTGGGGGGATGCCTCAAGCTCCCTCCACACCGGCAGACTCCCCTTTCCTCAGTGTTTCCCCTCCATGTCAGGCCTTCTCCCTTCATTAGCCCCCCCACCCCCTTCTCAGTCCCCTCTGCCTTGGCCTCTGCCAATCTCTGCAGAGACCAGACAGGGAGGCCGCCACCTCCTCCAGCCAGGCCCAGGCCTGCTGGTCCCCCTCCCACATGGGAGCTGGCCCTGGCGAGAGGAGCCTTTTCCTGAGAGGACCCCAATTCGTCTTAGGGAGGTGACCCAGAAGAGGGGCTGGGCCTCCAGGGCAGGCTGGATGACTTCAAAGGGCGGTGGGTGGGGTTGGCGCCTGGTCACAGGTGCCACTCAGGGTGGGCCAACCTGCCCAACCAGGTCAGGGCTTGTGCTGCACCCCGCCCTCCGCTCAGAACATCACGGCACAGGCCTGACAGCAGCCCCACCCACCAAGGACTCCTCAGGGCCTCGGGAGCAAGACCTGAGACACAGGATACAGGATCCGAGACACAGAGGGCCTGGCGGCTCATCCCATCCATTCTTCCACCCTGGTGCCTACACACACCCATTCACCCACATGCACACCCACAGAGCTCCCTGGCCAGGTAGGGGCAGAGCTGGGTTCCAGGGCCTCAGGAGGCTACACCTAGCCTTGTCCACAAGTTTTTCCAGCTGCCTGTCTTCTCCTCCCTCTAGAATTCTTGGGAAACCAGCAGAGGGTAAGCCCATCCCAAGCCTGGCACTGGCACCTTTGGATTGTGGAATCCTGGGAGCTGAGAGAGTTGGCCTCGGCCCCCTCTCAGCATGGAGTTCTCTGCCCCTCCCCAGACCACACGTCAGGTGAACATCTGCATGTCCCTGCACGTAGCAGCGGGTGCTCAGGACCAAGCTAGGGCCTGGGGCTTAAAATGAGGAAATAGCCTCAGTCTGCTTGTCTGTAAAATGGGAATAATGATAGTACCGACCACATCAGCTTGTTCTGAGGATTAAGTGAAACACCACGTATAGTTCTTAGCATAGAGCCTGGCACATAGTAGGTGATCAATACATGCCAGGTGTCATTAGTATTCATATTACTCTAGTGAGGGGGACTACATATGGAGAAGCACATACGATGTGGATAGGACTGGACCCTGGCAAACTGAGTGGGTCCTGGCCTTGTATGGTTCAGTGTTTGCCCCGGTACCACACCTGCTGCTGCACCTGCAGCTCACCCCCAAGTGATCTCCAGGATTCAGACTGACCCGCACGTCTACCAGAGGGGACTCCAAGCCCCCAGGCAGAGGCCAGAGGGTCAGGGAGGCGCTTGGCTGGTGGCCACATCTGGTGAAGACTCACTGAGGGAGAAAGGGCTCCTGAGGAAGTGTCAGCCAGCGGAGCTCCAGGAAGGCCTCAGGGAGGAGAGAGCTCCCGGGAGCAGTGGGAATAAGCAGAGGGAAATGGCTCCGAATATTCTGGGCCAGAGAGAGGGTGAGACAAAGGAGGTCAGGGGGAGGGGAGAGTCCTCCTGGGCCGGTGCTGGGGGAACACAATAGGAGGCGAGGGGGTGGAGCGGCCAGAGGACTGGGGAGGGCTCCCCACTATGGCTCTTTTCAGGCCCTGGGCGGCATGCATTGCGGAGAGCCTGGCTCTTGGGCCGGCCCATGCCTCTGCTGGACGCATTTATCTGCCTACGTTCAGGTCAGCAGTCCCGCCAGGCAGGTGGGTGGTATTTACTGAGCACTCACTGTGCCAGCCCCGAGCATAGGCAGGGACTGAGACAGGCAGGGTCCTTACACCTCGGGCACCTACCGTCTGAAGGGAGCGGTGACCCCTCAATCTGAGAAGTCCTCCTGGGGACAGACATCAGGCTGGACAGAAAGGGAGGGTGAGGAGCAGGGGGCACTGTTTGGTCAGGAAATGTGTCAGGGTGGAGTGGGCTCGCCTGAGGACCTCCCCGACCAGCGGGGAGGAAAGCGGGGTGGCCTGGCCGCGTGGAGTGGGCGCAGAAAGTCTCCCGAGCCTCCAGGAGCCACGGAGGGGGTTGAGGGCAGGAGGGATGCCCTGGCTCTTCGTGGCAGCAGCGAGAGAGCCGAGAGAGAGCCGGATCTGCCACATTCCTTGGAGGCCCTGGTTGCCATCCTACTGGGCTTGGAAAAGCCCCCGGGGGGCAGGCTGGTCCCAGGGCTGGAAAAACTGGTCCTCCTCCCCCCCCCTGCCCCCCATCAGCCTGGAGTTCCAGGAGAGGGTGTGGGGAGGAACTGGAGGTTCCCTACATTCCACAGGGGATGGGAATGGGACAGGAGTGGGGGAGGAGAGAAGGCAGAGGAAGCACATGGGAGAAGGAACAAGGGAGCCGCAGCATCTCGGGCCAGTGACGGAGGTGGCTTGACTGGGCGGTGGGGGCATTTTAACAGACTTCGGAAGCAGGGCCAGAAGGGGGTCGGATTTTTCCCTTTCCCAGGCTGAGAGGGAGGATGTCCTGCTTATAAGCAGTAAAGCTTGAAGTGAGACATCAAGAAGAACTTCCCCAGCAGATGGACTGGATGCCTGTGAGGGAGGGGGGAGTATGCCTGTGAGGGAGGGGGAAGTATGCCTGTGAGGGAGGGGGAAGTATTCTCTGAGGAGAAAGGAGAGAGTGGCTCTCAGGCTGAGATGAGCCCAGGAGGTACAACCTCAGGATGTGCCTGACTGCCCGGTCACCATCCCCTCCTTCCGCACCATATGGGGGTTCAGGGAGGATGGGTGCACTGTTCCTTTCTCCCCTGGATCCCTCCTGCTCCCTGGGCCCCCAGACTGTGTGAGACCTAAGAAAAGGCCTGTCCCTGGGCATGACCCCTATAAGAGTATCCTTTGCAACAAGAGAGATTTAGTGTCGACCCAAAGAAGGGAGGGTCTTGGTGACTCAGGCCTCTTGCCACCTTCAGCGTGTTGCTGGTATAAGAAGCAAGATTGGCCCAGGGGACATGTCAAGCCCAGCTCTGGGCTTAGAACACTCTCGCCTGTTACCTGGGTCCTTCTCCCCTCTCTGTGCTATGAGCTGCCCTGTCTCTCCCCCGCCCCCCGGACCCCTTCCCCCCCAGGACCTGCTGTGTTGCTGGTATAGAGTAGGTCTCAGAAAGTGTGGGGTGGGCTCTAAGGGACCAAGCTCAAGCCCCTGAGACTTCCATGGCTCTAGGATCTTCTTCCCTAGAAACAAAACCCAGTCCCTCTTGGAGAGAAAAAGACCAGATATCTGTTCAAGGTCATTTCCCAGCATTCAATGAGACAGGCACTGAGCTTTTGTTTCTCAAAATGCAGGCCTCGTATCAAACCCCTCCCCCCTTCAGAATCAGGAGAACACTTGTTCACATGCAGGTCCCCCATCTCCCCGGGGTAACTCCCTGGACCCAGACACCTGCGCTTCATACTGCTTCCCATCAAGTCCCCACCCCCAGGCCCATCCATGATTCTGAAACATTTCAGGAATCTCTGCAAGGGACCAGCTCAGTGAGCACTTCCTAGGGGGCCTCCAAGCCTCCTGCAGCTCCAGGGAGCACAGTGTGACTGGAGGGGAAAGTTCCTGGTGGCAAGAGGCCTGAGTCACCAAGACCCTACCCCAAGGCTCTGTTTCTTTCATTTGACACTCGCTTGTTAATGTTCGTTGCAAGCCCACTGAGCGCCAGGACTGTGCTGGAGGCTGGTCGTTTCAGAAGGGGTCCTGCCTGCCTGAGGGGCAAAGGAGGGGTGAGGGCTGGTGTGGATGCGAGGATGGACACAGTGATCTTTTTTTAATTTAAATCCTCACCCCAGGATGTTTCCCATTGATTTTTAGAGAGAGTGGAAGAAAGAGGGAAAGACAGAGAGAAATATCGATGTGAGAGAAACATGGATTGGTTGCCTCCTGCACGAGCCCCAGCCAGGGCCTGGGCTGGGTAGGAGCCTGCAACCGAGGTACATGCCCTTGACCGGAATCGAACCCAGGACCCTTCTGTCCACAGGCGGATGCTCCATCTACTGAGCCAAACTGGCTAGGGCCACAAAGATGGTTTATGCCTTAAACGTTAAGGCATCTCTGCCCAGCCTTCGCCCCGTCCCCCAGGTCTCTGGACGAGCTAGGTTTCTCTCTGTCTCCTCAAGGCTGTGCTCAGTCCAGGTGAGAGTGAATTTCCTGCAGGATCTGCAGCCTGATGTCCTGAGGAGATGTCCCTGAGTGGGACATGAGGAAGCGTGACTGCAGCAGGCCTTATCGGTGGCTCCGTCATTCACTCACTCGCTCATTCAAGCATTCACTGGTCCCTCCTCTGTTCCAGGCTGGGACCTCAAACATGGGCAAGGCATCCTATGCCATCAAGAGAGCCTCACAGACTTCAGGAAAAAACCCACATGACACAGCCACTTGCAATGCGGGGTATTCAGGCATTGGCTCTTGCCTCACTCGGCCAGGCACCGGATGTGTAGCACGCATCCTTGGCCTGACCCTCTCCCACTGCCCGTGCTGTTGTCCATGGCAGGATGGTGCAAGGAGCAAGGGCTTTGCGGTCAGACGGTCCCGAGTTAGAATCCAGCCTCCTGGCTGCTGGTGGAAACCACCAGGTCTTTGCTCCTTGCACCTGGGACTTCCCCTGGCTTGTTTAGAGGGCCAGGAGCCATGTCAATTAGGGGTAATGAGGTAACAGCACGAGGGAGTTTCTCCTAGATTTCTCCGGCTGCTGCTCCATTCGGAGCACCTATCACACTGTGTGGGCTTGGTCTCTGTCTGTTCCAGGTCACACACACGTTGGGTCCAGGAGGCGGTGGGTCTCGGTACCTGGGGGTGCAGTAACGGTTTGCTGTATGAATGGTCACTCGGAGTGCAAAGATCAGCGGAATGAGTTGGGGTGCTGCCCTGAAGGTTCTGCCTTTGGATCTATTGGCTGTTCTTTGGCAGAGAAGCCACAGCCCCTTGGGCCAGGTTAACCCAGGGGTGGGCAAACTTTTTGACTCGAAGGCCACAATGGGTTCTTAAACTGGACGCGGGAGGGCCGGAACAAAAGCATGGATGGAGTGTGTGTGTGAACTAATATAAATTCAAAGTAAACATCATTACATAAAAGGGTATGGTCTTTTTTGTTTGTTTGTTTTATTCATTTCAAACGGGCCGGATCTGGCCCGCGGGCCGTAGTTTGCCCACGGCTGGGTTAACCCATGAAGGGTTAATGCCAACCCTTTGACCCTCTTAGTACCAAGGACCTGGGCACTGTGAGCTGCCAGGTGAGTTTGAAGACACGCATACAGCTGACTCCACACAGCCGTCCAGCCCGACCAGAATAGCAGGGGCAGGAGCTAATGCCAGAGGCAGCCAGGGCGAGAAGGACACCTGAATCTCCTCCCAGCGCAGCCTCCACTCCCATCTCCCCATCGGAGAGGAGGCATCCCAGCTCGCCTCCCGAGAGAAGACTGTATGCATCTGGGAGATGCTTTGGAATGTCTAGCCTTGAGAGGACTTCCGGGAACTTCCCAGACGTTAGGACCATGACCCCCAGCTCTCAGTGAACATGTCGGTCTGATTGCCCAGACCTTGCTCGATCTTGCTCCCCTTTCCCGCAAGGAGCTTCCTACAAGGAGAGGAGAGAAATGCTTCCAATTGCTGAAGCCTGGACATCAGAATGGATTGCAAGATCCAAGTTAGCACTACCTAAGATCTAGGGCAGCAGTTCTCAATCTGTGGGTCACGACCCCTTTGGGGGTCCAATGACCCTTTCACAGGGGTCGCCTAAGACCATCGGAAAACACATATAATTAGATATTGTTTTTGTGATGAATCACTATGCTTTAATTATGTTCAATTTGTAACAATGAAATTGGGGGTCACCACAACATGAGGAACTGTATGAAAGGGTCGCGGCATGAGGAAGGTTGAGAACCACTGCTCTATAGGAAGGGAGCTGCCTTCCCCAGACCACCCCGCCAGCTGAGGGCCACCCAAAGAAGAACACCCTGCCCAGGGGGTTGGGGAGGGAACAGCTCAATTTCCACCCAAGAAGATTTGGGTCCAACTTGAGCAAGGACTTCCTAAATGGGCAGACTCCGCCCCCAGGGTACATGGGGGGTTGTGGGGGAGACAGGATGTCCTCCCCTACAGGGTGACAAACGTGCGCACACTGAGGCAGCATCTATCAGGAGGCTTAACGAGCATGCCCGCTGGCACAGCTGTTCTGTGTCAAGGAGTTCGTTCTACAGAGCGTGCGCCCACGAACCCAAATGTACAAGCATCCTGTTCAACGTCACCTGCGAGGGTGTGAGGTGGGAGACTGCCCAGATGCCCCTGATAAGAAACGTTACCCAGCCTGGAGTGTGACCACACCGTGTGTGCTCTGCTGCCCTTAACCTGAGGCCGCTCTGTTTACACAGATGGGGGACGAGGCAAAAACAGGGCGGGGAGCTGTTCATTGCTGTGTGTTCGTTAAGTCCCATTTATGTTGAAAACAACTCTTTTTCATGCTGAGGGGAGTCTGGAAGGAGGCACTCCAACGTTAACCACAGTGACCTGACGAGGGATGGGCTCCTGGGGCACGTGTTGTTCTGCACTCGGTATTGTTTACAGAAATTCTATATTATGAGCGTGTAGCACTTTCTAAAACGCAGCAATTTTTTAAAAATATATTTGTATTGATTTCAGAGAGAGGGAGAGAGAGAGAAACATCAATGATGAGAGAGAATCATTGGCGGGCTGCCTCCTCCT
>NW_006298628.1:1857658-1862250 GCF_000327345.1 Myotis davidii
CCCCTGCAGGCCCCACACGGGGGATTGAGCCCGCAACCTGGGCATGTGCCCTACTGGGAATCGAACCGTGACCTCCCATTTCATAGGCCAACGCTCAACCACTCAGCCACTCTGGACGAGCATAAAATGCAACCTTTTTTACTGAACATAACTTACAGGGTAGAGGGGAGGAGGTAGGGCCGGCACCCCAGGGAGAGGGCTGCCCCCCACCCCCGGGGCCCGTGCTCCCATCTGTTTCAGCTCCACTGAGTATGGACAGAGCACCTGCTCCTGCCCAGGCGGTGCTTAAAGGAGAAAGAGTCTGCTCTTTGCCCCCCGGGCGCCGGTGCAGTGGGAGAGACCATGCCTCTGCCGGCTGCTGCCGCTGGGTGCAAGGCAACAGGCCCAACTCCGCTGCCACACACGGGGCCTGTGGAGGGGAGACCGGGAGGGGGGGGGGCAGGGTCTCGGTGGAGGGTGCGGGTGGGGAGGAGCTTCGCGGAGGACGGGGAGTCTGCTGTCCTTCAGAAGGTCTGGAAAGAAGCCCAGCTGCAGGGCATGTGCTCGGGGAAACCTGAGCCTCTCAGCTCAGCAAACTCGGGCTGCCACCCTCGGCCCACGGGGTGCCCCCTCAGTGGCTGTCACCCCCTGCAAGCCCTGCTCAGACAACGCTGGGTATGGTTTGAGGGGAGGAGCAGGAGGCCCAATGTGGAGGGAGGGAAGAGGGAGGAGAAAGGAGCCCCTCCATGAGGCAACTCATTGTAGATCAGACCTTCCTCCCTCAGACTCCCCGCCCTCCGCCCTCTGATTCCTTCCAAGGCCAGTGCGGGCAGGGCCTCCTCCTTCCCTCCCCCTTCCTTCCCCTTCCCCTCCCCTCCCCTCCCCCTCACACAGCTCCAGGAGAGGGTCTGTGCAGACGCCTGAGCGACAGGGAGAGAGCAGAGACCCCGACACTGAGCACAGGAGGGGAGGGGCCCTTAGCACGTGGCGGACCAGGAGTCTCATTGCTCGCTTTACCCAGCGGCCAGATAAGTTTCTGTTGAACGAGGACAAAAAACGTTAAACGTACATGTTAGAGGCACGCTTTAAAATTAAACACCCATTGCATTTTGAAGTTATTTATCACATGTTCTTACAAGCGAATATCTTTGTAAAGTATGACACTTTGTAAAACACTGTGGAATATGAAGCGAGAATTCTCGTGATCCGTCCGCAACTGTTCCAAAGGTCCTTGGAGAGTTTTCCCAGGATGGGACGTCTAACTAATATATGAGACGAGCCTCGCCCAAGGCCTCACAGGGAGACGGCCGCAGAGGCTGGATTGGAAACCCACTCAGCGCTCTGTCCCCCCCGGCAGGGCCCCCCCCCCCCCACCGTCCCCTTATGGTTCCCAGTGAGAACAAGCCAGAGTGTCTGTCTGCTTCCCCCACCCAGCTCCGTAGGCTCATTCTTGTCTTCCCAAGGCTTTGTCAGGATTCGCACCCGCGCCCCCGCCCCCACCTGTGGCAAGCCACTTGACCTCTGTGCCTCAGTTTTCCCATGCGTAAAACGGGATTCAGCAAGACTAACGACTAGGAAAGTAAGATGATGTTCTTGAAAATATTTAATACTAGTGGCTGCTCCTCTTTTATAAATGAAGGCGGCTCCTTTTGGGGAGCAGAGGAGGGTTAGGGTGAAGGCGAGTACCTGCCAGGGGGGGCGGGCCCTTCACAGGAGGGACAAACCACAGCTGTCGGGCAGCACCCAGAGGCCTGGGTAGGAACTGCATGCCTTCCCCAGGCTGGCTCACTCCCAGGGAGAGGGGGGAGGGGGCACAGGAGAGATCAGCGCCCTGCCCCGCCCCCCATTGGGGAACTTTCTAGTGCCCAGGACTCTGGGGGCTGGACGGGCAGAGGAGATGCAGAGAGAGGCGGAGACTGGGTCTACCACGGGCAGGGAGCTTCCCCTCTCGAGGGGCACCTGGACCTGGGCTGCCAAAGCGGGGTCCCCAGGGCAGGAAGCAGGGTGGGAAGGTGCTAGGAGGGCGTAAGGTCCAAGCTGAAAGGTAGGTGAGGGGGAGAAGGCCAAGGGCAAGTGTAGACAGGAGTGTCCATAGCAGGGCCGGCTGAGAGCTGAGAGGACCTGGCTGTTCCAAGCCAGGCTGGGAGCTGGGGAGCCCATTCTGGCCAGTTCCCTGAGCTGGAAGCCCCTCCGACACAGGGTGAGTTATTGCTGCTGGTGGTTTTTCCTTTCTGCGGAAATACACCTGAAACAGAGTCCTGGCTTCTTCCCTTCCCTGCACCCTAAGTTAGGCTTCCCCAGGTCCAGCCCTCCTTGGGAAGTTCCTTCTGGAACGTGACCTCAGATGTCCCCCCTCCCTCCTGCCTGGGCTGGGGGCAGGGAAACCACGGCTTTAGTCACCCCAGATAATCACCTCTGGTCACTCTGTCTGGCCTCTTCCTCCAAGTACCTCCAAGCATCTGTCAGACATTATCTCACCGTGCAGGCTGGGTGGTGGGGGTGCGGGAGGTGGGAGGGGGACAGCAGGGAGGTAGCATTTAAGAAGAGAGAAACTGAGGCCAGAAAGGACCCACACGCCCGCCTACCCCGCTTCCCCACGTGGGCCGGAAAGGTGGCGCTGTCCCAGTCAGAGGCGGGATGGAGGGCAGACAGCAGAACTTCCAGGAGGAGGGCTGAGCGGTGAGAGTTTGAAAGGGGCCTTTGGAGGAATCGCCAGGGTCCAATGAGGGCCCGACCCTGATTAAGAGCTTTACAGGAATTATCCCATCCCGTTGCCCACTGAGAGAGGCACTGCAATTATTATCCTCATTTTACAGGTGGGGAAACTGAGGCAGGCGTTTGCCCCCAGACCCAACAGCAAGCAAGTGGAGATGCTAGCATTCCAGCCTGGGCATCGGACTCCAGAGGCAGCCTCTGGGTGAAGCCAGGGAGCGACCGGGCTGGAGGCAGGAGCACGCCTGGGCGCCTCCTGAAGGGCCAGCGGTGGCCTGACGTTCCCATGAAGGTCGTTGGTGCAACTGACCAGCAGCTGGACGGTGCCGCTCTCCCAGTCACCACGGAGCGGCCCCGGCCCGAGCTGAGCACTGTCAGCCTTTCTCTCCCCAGCATTTTTCCTACGACCTGAGGATTGCGCTGGGAGAGGAAGACGAGCCCGGAGAGGACCGGGGACATTCCCTTTCCTGCTGCATCTGACCCTCAGGTAGTTTTCAGTGCTGACCCTTGAGCCTCCTTCTCCCCTCTCCTGTCCGCTGCCCATCCACCCCGACCCCCCATCACCAGGGCCGCACCAGCAGGGAGGTCCTCCGCAGCCTGGAGCAGGGGGGTCAACCCCTAACGTCCCCCACTCCGGGCCCCAGCAGGCATGTTTCATGTCATGGGCCCCTATGACCTGGGAAGCTCCTCTGGCGTCGGACCCAAACCCTTTCCCTAACAGCAGGACAAGGCTCTCCGTGGAGAGAGAGAGAGAGGCAGCCACGGTCCCTGCCTTCCATTGGAGGTGGGAACTGGGAGGTGGGAGGTGGACGGTGGGAGGAAGGGTCTAAGACCTTCTTGGACACAGGACGTGGTGGGACCCTGGAGGTCGTAGGGCCCCCCACACATCTCAGCGAGGATGGAAGGCAGGTGCCCGTGCTCGGGCTGGCCTGGTTCCACCTGTCTCTCGGCTGCGTCCCTCATTAAAGTAGCAAACGGGGAGGCAGCAAAGAGCTCCTTATCTGATGGGAGCCCCACACGGCCCCCTCCCCCGGAAGAGACTCATTACCAGAGCCCCAGCCCCTGGCTCTGCCAGCCTGTTGACTCTGTCATAAGAACAACACGACTCAGCGACTCAGCGAGACTTCAAAGGGAGTCTCCCGGTACTTCAAAGGGAGTCTCCCGGTGGTGCGGCACGCGTGTGTGTGAGTGTGTGTGTGTGTGTGTGTGTGTGAGGGTGAGTGTGCGTGAGTGTGGGTAGACAGAGAGCAGAGAGGGCCAAGGGGCGGGGGGGCAGCTCAAGGCCTAAGGACCTGCTGTGAGCAGAGTGAGCGCCCTCTGTAGGCAGGAACAGAGCATTGGGGCCCTCAGGGAGCCCCCAGTTTATGCAGGAGACTGAGCCCTGCCATGGGAGCCCCTATGGAGGAGGATGGAGGAGGCTGCTCCCTCCTCTCTCAGACACATACACACACACACACGCACTGGGACATGTAGACTTGAATGTGGAGACTGACTCTCCTGCACACCTGGCCTGTATACATGGCTGGCTGCAGGTTGAGAAGGCAGCCCAGCTGTCCCCACTCAGACTCCGCGATCCTCACCCAAACCCACAGGAGGCTGCAGGGTCCCTGCATGGCTGACCCCCTAGACCAGCAGTCGCCAACCTTTCGGACCTCGCGGACCACCAGTGGTCTGTGGACCACCGGTCGGCAACCGCTGCCCTAGACTCCCATTCAGGTCTCTTCCCACACCCTCAGAATCCTCCATCAGCACCTCCACCACCCGGGTCTGGGGGAAGTCCTCCCTGGGGTCTACCCCTGAAGCTTCTTGCTGCAATTCCAGTTTGCTCTCTGGAGACCTTGGCTGAACAGAGCGTCCAGGAGGCAGAGGGAAGTGGGTTAGGAGGTCTCTTCCCCTGCACC
>NW_006298628.1:1862448-1864255 GCF_000327345.1 Myotis davidii
GCATTGGGTCATAACAGAAACCATAGAATTCACATTCTTAGCTCTGCTTATGAATTCAAATGATTATGAAATTCCTACTACATGGCAGGCACTGTGCTCAGTGCTAGAAAAAGAATAAAAGGCAGGAGGGAGGAGGAGGAAGAGGAGGAGGAGGAGGAGGAAGAGGAAGAAGAGGAAAGGGGTGGGAGGGAAGGGGCAGGCAACTTTTCTATGAGTTCCCACCAGGAGACGCCCCCTTTTTCTGCAGCGGAGGAGGTCGGCCTCCCCAGCCCCCACCCCACCCACCATCAGGAATAGCCAGGTGCTTCTCAGGCCCTGGGACACCCCTCCAGCCCGGCTCACCCAGGAGACCAGCCCCTTGATCTGGGAGCTCTGTCTGCCTCTTGTCCACAGCCCCACTCCTGGCTCCGGTCGGGGTGGGTGGGGCATGCTCCTGAGGGGTAGAGGGGCAGGCTAGGGGGCCATGGAGCTCCGGGGAGAGTGCCCAGCCCCTGGAGGAGCCATCGGGGATTAGAGGACACGACAGGTGGCGCAGGAGTGTCTCCAGACACTTTCATCTCCCCACCTGGGTCGTGGCGCTGTGTCTACCTTTCTGTCTGCCAAGCCGCCTCTGCCTGCAGGCCTGCCCTCAACCTCCCCGCCCTGGGTGGGTTTCATCCCCTCCCACCCCCCACCTCATTCCATTGCCCCCCATACCTGCCCCCCTTCTCAGCCCAGTTCCTCCTGCCCTCCTGCTGGAGGCTGGCCCCAACTCCCCTCACTCCACCGCCTGGACAAGGAGGCATCCCTTCACGCCTCTTCACGCGGAGGGCCACGTGCTTCGCCATTTTCCATTTTGCCTCCCTTCCCCCAGGTGACTCAAATGTATCTTCTGCCCCCCAGGCACCGACCAGAACTAACAAAAGAAGGGCAGGGGCTTCAGACAGCTTGCAGGGCACAGGGGGGCCTCTGCCCACAGCAGGTGACAGGCTCCATTACTCAGGGCAGCATCTTTCATTCCTCAAAGAGAGAAGGGAGAGTGGGACACAAGGGAGAAGGGAGGGCCTAGTTAGGAGCCACCAGCACTAATGCAAGCATGAAGTGCTCAGTGTGTGTCATGCGCTTTGCCCAAAGTGCCTTAAGCTCATTAACTCACCTAATCCTAATAGCAATCCACCTCCCATTCAGGTCTCTTCCCACACCCTCAGAATCCTCCATCAGCACCTCCACCACCCGGGTCTGGGGGAAGTCCTCCCTGGGGTCTACCCCTGAAGCTTCTTGCTGCAATTCCAGTTTGCTCTCTGGAGACCTTGGCTGAACAGAGCGTCCAGGAGGCAGAGGGAAGTGGGTTAGGAGGTCTCTTCCCCTGCCCCACCCCATGAGAACCATCGTGTTCTCCCATGGGTCCTGCCTGGGAGGACAAGATGGTGCGCTGGCTGTCGTCATCTCCTCCCTCACCACCCACACACCCACCCAGGGGCCTCCAAGGGCAGCCTCACACCCCTCGCCCCTTCGAGTTTCTCTCGTCCCACCTGCCTCCTTCCTCCCCAGCCTCATTAAGGAAGGCGGTTAACCTCAAACAACAGGCAAATTAAAGTCCTGAAGACACCATATAGGAGGCGGCCAGAGGGCGAATGGAAGGCAGCATGCCCAGGCCTCAGAGTTACCCCGTTCCCATTCCCAGCTCCCGGGCTCCCCTTGCTCCCAGGTTCAGAAAAGGCCGAAGGTTGGGGCAGAGCATGGCACCTCTGGGACCCTGGAGTAGACACGCCTGGGAAAGATCCCCACCCCGCATCTTGTCTCAATGCCTCCCCGCCCCCCCGCCACC
>NW_006298628.1:1865018-1868594 GCF_000327345.1 Myotis davidii
CGAGGCAGACACTATTACCATTCCCTTTTTACAGACGAGAATACGGGGCACAGAGAGGTTAAGTAACTTGCCTAAGGTCACACAGCTAGGTGATCAGGGCAGGATTTGGACCTGGGCAGTCTAGCCCTCTGTTCTTGCTATGTAACTTTCTTGTTTAAAAACTCTTCACCGCCCAGCCAGGATGGCTCAGTGGTGGAGCGTCAACATATGAAGCAGGAGGTCATGGTTCGGCAGGAGGTCACGGTTCGATTCCCGGTCAGAGTACATGCCTGGGTTGCAGGCTCGTTCCCCAGTGTGGGGCATGCAGGAGGCAGCCGATCAATGAATCTCTCTCATCACTGATGTTTCTTTCTCTCTCTCCCTCTCCCTTCCTCTGTGAAAGCAATAAAAAAATTAATTTAAAAAATTTTTTAAACCTTCACCTACAAAATCGAGCTGAGGCCCCTTGGCAGGACTTTCAAAGCCCTTCCCATGGCCCAGGCTTCCTCCGCAGCATCCCCTCCACCTGCACCCGCCTTGGAGCCTGGCTGACTGCCTCCCACCTCTGCCAGAGCCCTAGCTGTGTGACCTTGGTACCAGACCCTCCAGTGTCTTTGTCTTGGCCTTTGTCCCTGCCCCTGCCCCTGGGGCGTGATGTTCACCATTTATATGATCGTGGCAGGAAGAGGGAGGCAGTTTCAGAGGCTCCCGTTTGCCATTCCCCGCTATGCTGGCTCTAACCTCACTCACAGGCCAGGAAAACTGTGAAGGACTTGCCAACCACTAAGACTGTCCATTCAACATATCCACGCAGGGACCATGGCAGTGACCAGCAGCTGGGTCTGTGGACCCAGTGACCCACGATGAGCCAGGCCTGGGCCAGAATCCCAATGGTGAGCTCACTTCCAGACATAACAGAGGGGCCACAGCACGTCAGGCCCCCAGCTATCAAAGCCAGCTTGGAGTCCGTGTCCTCTAGACCTCAACATGTCTGAGTATTTTCCTTTCCCCAGCGTTAGCTACTAAGTCACTCAGGCCCCTTTTCGGAGGCCGGGGGCACCATTCCCTTATGCATTATGTGCCTCAGAATCACTCTGCCGCGGGGGCCTCAGCCCCTCAGCCCTGAAATGGGGGTGATGATGCCTCCTCAGCAGATGCAGTGAGATCACCTGCGTCAGGTACCCACCAGGTGCCTGGAATGAGGAGGAGCTCAAAACAGGGCGGGGAGGGAGAAGGTGGAGTTCTCCGATGGGGAGGGGAGGTGTCTGGGTTGTTGGGTGGGCGTGGAGGGGAATGGTCTCTTGCTGGGGGGGAGTGGGGGCTGTCACCCAGAGAAAAATGTGCTCTGGAGTGGCCTGGCCAGCCGCCAGCAGGGGGCCACGCTGGCACTCAACTCCCAGGGTAACTGGCACCAGATCCTATCTCCCATTCCGATCTCCCATCCACCCATGAAGGGCTGACTAGGGACCAGACCAGGACCTCTGCCTCCCACCAGCCCCCAGGAGGCCCCAAAGTGGGGAAACACTTCACCAGAGGCAGGGTGCCCCCCCCCACAAGACTCTGGCTGGGGCTGCCGGGCCCTGCCCCTGGAGGAGAGAGGGCAGCTGCCCAGAAGGAAATCTGTGTGCAGAGGCCGCTGTGGCCGCCGCTCTGAGGGGCTGACAGCGGCGTTAGGATGGGGAGAGGCCCGGACTCAGCCCGGGACAGTCCCACTCACCCCTCGCTGGCCCCGGCCCCTCGTCTGAACCAGACACACAGCCTCCCCACGAGGGGCCCGCGGTGTTTCTGGGAGCTGCTTCCCGATGTGATAAATACCAAGGCAACGTGAGAGAGAGGGGGCCTGGGATCGCAGACCTGGCGCCCGGCCTGAGCCGCAGGTGCGCGCCTCCGTTTCCTCCCCGACAAAGCGGGGAAACACTTCCCCACGCTCCTGCCTGCGCCCCAGGGTTGTCGGGTCAAAATGGAATCAGGTGTGTGAATGGGCCCACTGTAAAGTGCTCACAAACTCAAGCAGCCCCTATTTGAGATGAACGGTGTCAATCAACTGCAAACGCAGCCATTGGAGCAAGTGCTTCACGTGCTAATCCGGGGCAGGTGGAGCTTTCATCACCCAGCAGAGGGCCAGCCCCCACTCAGCCCTCCAGAACCTTGATCTTCCTTCCACCCAGGAAGAGACGAGCCGGCCCACCATCAGGATTTAATTCTAGATCGTCTATCCTTGCTCACACCCCCCACCTCCCTCTTCCTTGAAGCTGGAACCAGTCAGATGGAGATACAAATAGGAGAGAACCAGCCTCTGGTCTGGGGACCGACTGGCCCCCCTTCCCCGCTTTGATTCCAAGATAAGGCCCAGGGCACAGGGAGACCTAGCAGGTCTGAGACGCTGGAACCATCAAGAGGGAGTGGCCTGGAGCCTGCTTCCCACCCACCCGCTCACCTGAGGGTGGTGGTGGCGGGGGTGGTCCTACGTCGCTGTGCGGGTCCAGCTCTCCAGGTTGCCATTATCTCTCCTCTTTCCACCAAACTGAGGGGTCCCCAGCTTTTGAGGCTGCAGCCAAGCAGGCTACCTGGGAATGGGTGGGTCCCAGACACCCCAGGGGCTCCGTCCTCCTGAGCTCCCCCACAGCAGCCAGGGCCTGGGGTCAGAGGCAGGGATGATGGGGTGGCTCTGCCCACTGTCACCTCCTGCTCGGCCCTCCTCCCTGTGCCAAGGACTAGGATGGTGTCGGGGAGGAGACAGCCTGGCTGGCCACCATTTCCTGGACCTGGGGAGGGGAGGAGGGGGCCAGATATTGAGAAGTAGGGGGGCTCTGGCTGTCCCCCCCCACCTCCCACTGAGGACCCTGCTTCCTCCTCAAAAGCCAAGTAAGCTGGGGGTGGGGGTGCAGAGAAGGAGTCCCTTCACAGCCCTTGGCTGCTAGGAGAGAGTCTCCCCAAAATATTAGTGGGAGACCGAGGCAGACAGAAGCACGCAGGCGTCTCAGAGGGGCTTGGCCCAGGCCCTGGAGAGATGGTCAAAAGAAAAGCCAGAGGCCTCAAGCACCCAGAGTTCCAGGGTGAGCGAAGGTCCTTCATCCCGGACAGAGCCTTCCGGGAGCTGCCCAGCGCCTCACAGCTCCATCCCCTCCATCCCCTCTGTCCCCTCCAGCTCTGCTGTCCTCCTGTCCCCCCCCCCTCCCTCCCTCCTTTCCTTCTCTTTTCTTTCATTTATTCAAAGCACTGAGCAGCTGCTAGTACTTTGAGCCCAGCCTTGGGAAGAGCTGGGGATCTCATGGTTCTGTCTGGCCGGGGTGGTCCTAAGTCGCTGTGCGGGTCCAGCTCTCCAGGTTGCCATTATCTCTCCTCTTTCCACCAAACTGAGGGGTCCCCAAACCATCGCTGCTCCTCCCCCCTCAGATTAGGGTTCCCCAGAACACGGGTCTCCCCCAGGGCCAGGGGGCAGGAGGCGGTGTGCTCAGACAAGTCTGTCGGGGTGAGCGCACCAGCCTCAGTCCCAATCCCCAGTTCCTAAAGGCAAAACAATGCCCTCACTCCTCCAGGCTTCTCCAGCCAAGGGCCTCAGACTGGGGGCCCTGCCAAGCTGGCAGAGATGGGAAA
>NW_006298628.1:1869750-1870971 GCF_000327345.1 Myotis davidii
GCTGGAACCATCAAGAGGGAGTGGCCTGGAGCCTGCTTCCCACCCACCCGCTCACCTGAGGGTGGTGGTGGCGGGGGTGGTCCTACGTCGCTGTGCGGGTCCAGCTCTCCAGGTTGCCATTATCTCTCCTCTTTCCACCAAACTGAGGGGTCCCCAGCTTTTGAGGCTGCAGCCAAGCAGGCTACCTGGGAATGGGTGGGTCCCAGACACCCCAGGGGCTCCGTCCTCCTGAGCTCCCCCACAGCAGCCAGGGCCTGGGGTCAGAGGCAGGGATGATGGGGTGGCTCTGCCCACTGTCACCTCCTGCTCGGCCCTCCTCCCTGTGCCAAGGACTAGGATGGTGTCGGGGAGGAGACAGCCTGGCTGGCCACCATTTCCTGGACCTGGGGAGAGGAGGAGGGGGCCAGATATTGAGAAGTAGGGGGGCTCTGGCTGCCCCCCCCCACATCTCCCACTGAGGACCCTGCTTCCTCCTCAAAAGCCGAGTAAGCTGGGGGCGGGGACCTGGGGGGTGCAAAGAAGGAGTCCCTTCACAGCCCTTAGCTGCTAGGAGAGAGTCTCCCCAAAATATTAGTGGGAGACCGAGGCAGACAGAAGCACGCAGGCATCTCAGAGGGGCTTGGCCCAGGCCCCGGAGAGACGGTCAAAAGAAAAGCCAGAGGGCTCAAGCGCCCAGAGTTCCAGGGTGAGCGAAGGTCCTTGCATCCCGGATGGAGCCTTCCAGAAGCTGCCCAGCGCCTCACAGCTCCATCCCCTCTGTCCCCTCCAGCTCTGCTGTCCTCCTGTCCCCCTTCCCTCCCTCCTTCCTTCTTTCCTTCTCTTTTCTTTCATTTATTCAAAGCACTGAGCAGCTGCTAGTACTTTGAGCCCAGCCTTGGGAAGAGCTGGGGATCTCATGGTTCTGTCTGGCCGGGGTGGTCCTACGTCGCTGTGCGGGTCCAGCTCTCCAGGTTGCCATTATCTCTCCTCTTTCCACCAAACTGAGGGGTCCCCAAACCATCGCTGCTCCTCCCCCCTCAGATTAGGGTTCCCCAGAACACGGGTCTCCCCCAGGGCCAGGGGGCAGGAGGCGGTGTGCTCAGACAAGTCTGTCGGGGTGAGCGCACCAGCCTCAGTCCCAATCCCCAGTTCCTAAAGGCAAAACAATGCCCTCACTCCTCCAGGCTTCTCCAGCCAAGGGCCTCAGACTGGGGGCCCTGCCAAGCTGGCAGAGATGGGAAA
>NW_006298628.1:1871959-1872222 GCF_000327345.1 Myotis davidii
CCCCTCCCTTCACAGCCCTTGGCTGCTAGGAGAGAGTCTCCCCAAAATATTAGTGGGAGACCGAGGCAGACAGAAGCACGCAGGCGTCTCAGAGGGGCTTGGCCCAGGCCCTGGAGAGATGGTCAAAAGAAAAGCCAGAGGCCTCAAGCACCCAGAGTTCCAGGGTGAGCGAAGGTCCTTCATCCCGGACAGAGCCTTCCGGGAGCTGCCCAGCGCCTCACAGCTCCATCCCCTCCATCCCCTCTGTCCCCTCCAGCTCTGCT
>NW_006298628.1:1872269-1888254 GCF_000327345.1 Myotis davidii
CCTTTCCTTCTCTTTTCTTTCATTTATTCAAAGCACTGAGCAGCTGCTAGTACTTTGAGCCCAGCCTTGGGAAGAGCTGGGGATCTCATGGTTCTGTCTGGCCGGGGTGGTCCTAAGTCGCTGTGCGGGTCCAGCTCTCCAGGTTGCCATTATCTCTCCTCTTTCCACCAAACTGAGGGGTCCCCAAACCATCGCTGCTCCTCCCCCCTCAGATTAGGGTTCCCCAGAACACGGGTCTCCCCCAGGGCCAGGGGGCAGGAGGCGGTGTGCTCAGACAAGTCTGTCGGGGTGAGCGCACCAGCCTCAGTCCCAATCCCCAGTTCCTAAAGGCAAAACAATGCCCTCACTCCTCCAGGCTTCTCCAGCCAAGGGCCTCAGACTGGGGGCCCTGCCAAGCTGGCAGAGCTGGGAAACAGGCCGCAGTGCTGGGGTGGGGGAGAGGGTGCGGACCGGGCAGCCAGTTGTTAAAACGTGGAGGAGAAGCCTTCCCAGGTGAGGAGCTGAGGCCCAGAGAGGCCGGAGCCAGCGCCCAGGCCACCGGAGCCTCCTGCTGACCTGACGGGGGACTGAGACGCTGCACTGAGCAATCCCCCTCTCTCACCCCGTCCCACACTGGGCCTCAGGTCAGTGGGGGAGAAGGAGACCAGGAGGCCACTGTCCCTCCATTCCTCCTCCGTGCACAGCCTTCAGGGGTGGAGGCCACCCTGCCCTTCCCTCTGAACCCATTGTCGCCCCCCCCATCTCCACCTGGGCTCTGGGGACCAGCAAAGAGAGGAGAGAGTGGCCCCCAAAGGGTGGCTGAGCAGGGAGGCGAGAAGGAAGGGAAAAGGGGAGAAATAGGGGAGGGAAGGATAGAGGAGCGAAGGGAACCCAGGCATGCGCACACCTCGCACATCAGCACTCACATGTGCACACACATTCTCATGGCGTTCGCTCCCTCCCACTGTTCATACTGATGTGTGTAGATATTCTCTCGCCGTCAGAGACCCCAGTCACACAATCGGGGCTCACACGCTGACACACTATCACTCATTCACTTTCAGAAACAATCTCGCAGGCTTGCGTGCACTCACACAAACACCTTCTCACACACTTATCTGCAGTCATGAGCCCTCACCCACACGCACACTGAGTGTGCATGCACACAAGCACCCCCACTCATGCTCATGTAACACACTTTCACACACACACACAACCTTTGGCTGCCAGGCCAAGCTCCCTGTGCCCCAGGTCTGTCCAGCTCAGGGGTGCCCCCCACCCCTAGCGCATCAAGTACCTGATCCCTTGTGCACTCCCCAGGCCTGGTCTCCCCTGGTCTCCAGAAACATCCAATATTGGGGACCCTGCTTTAGCCCTTCGATCCCTGAGCTCCCATGTACCCAGTCAGCACCCAACTTGGCCTAGAATCTAGAACTGGGGAACCACCTAGGCCTGAGGGGCAAGAGGCTCCAACCTGGGACAGGTGTCCTGCCTGCCCCCCACTGTCTTGAGCCTGACCCCCAGCCCAGCCTGCTCCCCCTCCCCTAGAGGAGGGGCCCTGGTGAGAGCACCTGGGGACACCTGCACCTCAGTGTCCTCATCCATATAAGGAATGTGGTCATCCCATCCCACGCCCAGGATGGAGGTCACGAGGCTCCCACGTGATGAGGGAAGGGCGCCGTCCGCTGGGAAACATTGTGTCCAACCTGGGGGTTAGTCATGCCTTCCCTACGATCACCCTCCTCCTGGCGTCCTTGGAGCAGACCCAGGGAGCCACGTCAGACCTGCAGCACCAGGGGAGACTCCAACCGGCTCTCAGCCCTGGGCCTCCATCCACACACAACCGCCCACTGCCAAGGTTTGCCCCCCAAGGCCAGTCTCTCCAGGGGAGCCTGGGTCCGTGGCACCAGGTGCCCTGGGAGTGGCAGGGAGGGAATTGGGAGCCTCTTCTCTTCGGGATGAAACTCCTCCACCTGACTGGCAGGTCCTCTAGAGACCCCTGGGCCCTGGAAGGGGTGGCGTCCAGCCAGATGCCCATTGCCTTGGGGGGCAGGGATTTGCAGGATTCGTGATCCCCGGTTTCCCATATTCAGTGCCTGCCAGGCCCCCTTTCTCCTGGGGAAGAGGCGAGACATGGCTCCACCAGCCAGAGGGCCACAAAGGCGGCCGCCGGGTGGGAGGTCAGTCTGGCCAGAAAAACCAGACTCGGGGAGGGCCTGAAGGCAGTCCAGGGAGGAGTGGGAGGCACCCAGGCTGTGCCCAGCGCCCAGAGGGCACCCGCCAGGGAGGAGGCAGTAGCCAGAAGCTGGCTCAGCATGTTGCCTGCAGACTGCCCCAGGGTCAGTCTCAACTGGGAGCCAGGGGACGGGTGGAGGCCCCAAGCCCAGGTTCTGGGTGGAAGAGGCACAGACGAGGGGGCAGATCACCGTCAAAGGAAGGGAGAAAGAAAAGGAGAGAGACAGAGACAGACAGGGCTTGGGAGAGAGAGATGGAGAGAAAATATGGCGATAAAGACAGAAAAGTCAAGTCCACAGTCTGACAGAGAGCAGACCAAAGAAGGGGAAGGAGCCGGCAGCCTGGGGAGGCCACCGGCCCGCCTGGAGCTGGTCCCTGATCCAGACGGAGCATCAGAGAGACGCAGAGCCAGGGAACCGGGAGCAGCGGGGAGAGAGGGGAGAGAGAAGGCAGGACGGAGAGCCAGAGCTGGATGCAGAGCAGGGAAGGGAGTGAGGGTGCGAGGCAGCCTGGGAGGCTCTAATTATGGGCGTGTGGCGGGTGGAAGCAGAGGGCAGCCTGTTTGAAGTCTGTGGTGAGAGGCATCAAAGAGAGAGGAGGGGGGCCAGCAGGGCGAGGGAGACAAAGGAAGGGCCACCCTCTGCCAGGCCCACCTGGACCTCCTCTTTGCCAGCCGCCCCCCCATCCCCCCCAGCCTCCAGCCGTCCTCCCCCCAGCTGCTCGGGACTGGCCAGGGGGCTGAGCCACCTCATCACGAGCGGGGGACTCAGGGCCAGTTGGCCCAGCTGCCCTCCTGGCATCCCAGGGGCACGACAGGCTGCTGGCCTCAGGGCCGGCCTCGCTTGGGGACCCTCATGGTGCCTACAGCTACAACCTTCCTGTCTCCCCGGAAATATGTCCTGGCATCTCCCCCCTGTTGGGGTCCCCAGGGGGGGCTCCAAACAGCTCCAGCACCAGTCTTGCTTTGCCTTTCCCTGGCTCCAGAAAACTCCAGCTGGATTCCCAGCTCCCACCGAGCAGGGGACTGCAGGCTCTTGGCTGCAAGGGATGCCCCAAGGTGACCGCTCAGCACCCCTGCCTCAGGTCAGCAAGTCAGCTGCTCGTGGATCACCCCAGGATGGCTTCTGGCTTCTGCAGAGGGCTTCTCTCTGCGCCTCCCTCTTGAGCCCGCTCCAGCATTCTACACCCCTCTAGGCCAGGAAGTCCTTCTGGTGGTCTCGCCCAAATCCTGCATGCTGCCCCTGAGTTCAGATAAAGGCCAGGGAGCCTCCGCACAACAGCCCTAGAAACACTCCCAGGTCCTTACGAGGGCCCTTCTCCTTGTTCTTGAGCTTTCTCCTTCCAGCTGCTGCTCCTGGGACCCATTCTCCCCAGCTGGTTCTGCCATTGCAGGGCAGGGGGGTGGGGGGGGTGGTGGCATGGGGCAGAGAAGCCAGGCTGACTTGAATAGGAATCCTAATTTTATGACCTCCCAGACTAGCCATTCTCAACCTGTGGGTCGAGACCCCTTTGGCGGTCGAACGACGCGTTCACAGGGGTCGCCTAAGACCATCCCGCATATCAGATATTTACATGACGATTCATCACAGTAGCCACATTACAGTTATGAAGTAGCAACGAAAATAAGTTTATGGTTGGGTCACAACATGAGGAACTGTATTTAAAGGGCCAGAACGTTGAGAACCACTGTCCTAGATGGATAATACTGGCATATTCTTTAATCTTTCTGAACCTCAGTTTCCTCATCTATAAAATGGGTACATTCTCCCTACCTTGAAAGGATATTGTGAAACTTAAATGTGATCATGTATGTGAGGTGCTTGGCATCCAACAGGCACTCAGTGCAAGAGACTCCTAGAATCGTCATGGAAAGCAGTCCCACGGGGGAAGATTTTCCCCAAGAGGAGGACAAAAGAGAGTCCTCCTGGAGCAAAGAATAAGCCCAGCACCTGGGAAGGGACAGAGAGATGATTCCACAGCCCACCCATCCCTCCCCACACCAAGCACACCCTGTCCCTGGCATCTCACCTCCACGTGTCCTGTTACAGCTTCCATTTGCCCTCAAGTTTGGAGGATCAGGTCAGAGTGTTTTTCCACTGTCCACCCTTTGTGTCAGGGCAGTGGGGTTGCTGTCAATCTATATTGTCAGCATCACACCAGCTGGAAGATGCCAGGCTGGTCTCTGTGACTTTGGGTCCCTCCAGTATTGACTGAATCTCAGGGAAACTGAAGGAACAGCCCCACATTGTCAGAGCTCAGTCACTTTTCCCCGACCCCCGGGAAGGCGTGAGCCGCCAGAGAACCACAGCTCTCAGTCTGCGCTCTGGATCCGACTAGGAGGAGACGCTGTGCCTGCCAGCATGGGAGGAAGACGAGGGCAGGCTCAGGAGAGTTAGAGGTGGACACCCACGATGAGCCATGTCCAAGTGCTCTGACCCTCCGACTTCATAGGTGTGAGCTTCTGAATGTGACGTAAATCAGGTGGCAACCAGGCAGTTCTTCTAGATCTTTCCATAACACGGTCTCTCTCCATCAATCCAGAAAACTGAGAGCTGACCAAAACCATTCTTTTTTAAAATTTCTTTATTATTACATGTGTCCTTATCCCCACATTCCCCCCCCATTCCCCCCACTAATGCCCTCACCCCCCTGTTGTCTGTGTCCATTGGTTAGGCCTATATGCTTGCATATAAGTCCTTTGGTTGATCTCTCCATCCCCCTTACCCCCACCCTCCCCTACCTTCCCTCTGAGGTTTGAGGGCTGATCGATGCTTCTCTGTCTCTGGATCTGTTTTGTGCATCAGTTTATGTTGTTCAAACGATTCTTTTCTAAAGGCTCCTCCAGGTTCCCAAATCTCTGCCACAAATCCACTCACACACCTATTCACCCACTCTCTCATCCATCTCCACCCTTCCACTCATCCTTCTAGCCTTTCTTCCTCCCATCTGTCTATCCTTCCTTGCATCCAGCCAGCCAGACAGACAGCCATCTATCTGCAACCACCTTACAGTTTATCCATTCAACCACTCACGCATATATCCATTTACCTAGATACTCACCCCATCCATTCACCCACCCATCCAAACACTGCCCACTCACCCATCCACGTGTCCACCTGCTCACTTATCCATCTACCCACTCGCCCACCACCCACACCTGCATCCTCTACCCACCACCCGGCATTCTCCCTCTGCTCCACACGTATGCACCCCTCACTTCCATAGGCCCATCTCCATATACTGACCTCTTCTACTGAAGGCAGCAGCCAGAGCCCTGACCTCCATGGCCTCTTCCAGTCCCTGGGAAGCCCAGCATATCCCACGGAAGGGACAGGGCTGCTGCTCTACTGCCTCCACCAAGGAAAGACTGCACCGAAGGAGACGGGCCTCGCTAAACCTACAGAATAACATTAGCTGGAAAAGATTAAAATGGAGGGATCGTCGAGAACAAAGCAGATGCTAACCCATTTGGCAGGATGAGAAGGGAGTTCCCACACATAACCCCCAAAGCGCAGGATGGAGTACAGGAACTGTCTATGGAATGGGGCCCGGGTTGCTTAAGGATGGGGTGTGACTCAGGGAGGGGCCGGGTCATCTCGCCCAGCTCCCACTGGCCTGTCTCCATTCCAGCCTCCCAAGCCAGCAGCCTCCTCAGGGGTGGCAGGGACGGGTACTGAGGCGGCAGAGGCCCGGCCTAGGGAATGATGAGGGTTCGCTTACAGAGCAGTGTCCACAGAGATCCTGGAAGGGCAAGGGGGCGCGACCCTCAGCAGGAGCAGGCCTTGTTGCAGTGGCGGGTGGCTGGCGGGTGGCTGCACGTTCACATGCCCTGTCACACCCAGAATGACACACACACACACACACACACACACACACACACGGCCAGAGTCCCATCCTGGATCTATTACTCGCCAGCTGTGTGGCTTTGGGGAACTTCTCGGAGCCCCGGTTGAGCACCCCTGAAACGGGAGAAGTAGCCATGCCTCCCGCTCTGCTGAGAAAACCCAAAGAGCAGAAACACGAAAGCACCTGGAGGACCGTTTCTCGTTTTGCACAAGACAAAGCACGAGTCGTAAAGCCTCTGAGGCCTGAGACGGCGACTCTCACCGTCCTGGTCACGCTCCCGGATGGACACAACCAACAGCCTAGACCCACTGTCATTCCCATGTCTCCCCATCAGCTCCTCTGGCCCCACATGAGACCCACAGCCTCCCTCTCCAGGGTGGGCTGAGCCCTCACCAGAGGGGAGCCCCTCCCTCCCACCTGCCCTCTGTGCTCACGGGCCTGACTCGTCCTCCCCCAGGAAGGCAAAGGGAAGGCATGGAAGGTCAGAGCTGCAGTCAACGGTGTGGGAGGAGTGCAAGGGCCAGGAATAAAACATCCAAAGACAGGGGTGCCCACAAAGATGCCAGCCTGCCCAGCACATGCTGGAGGGACCCCGGGGAGACCTGGCCAGCTGTGGAAGGTGTGTGTCTGGAAGGTGTGGGTCCCAGGATCCACTTTTCAATGGGCTGCATCTCTGCCTCCACCATGGTGCTGGGGGCAGGGGACACACACACACACACACACACACACACACACACACACACACACGGGGTGGGGGCTGGACAGGCTGTGATGAGGGCACCAACTCTGAGCTAGGAGGTGTTGGTGCCAGCCGGGTGGGCTGGCAAGAGGTGGGGAGAGGGCGGTGCGGGCAGCTAATCCCCCCAGCGTCTCCCAGACGCCCACAGAGACCAGGGTGAGCTCTTTGTCTGAGCAGAGACGACAGAGGGGCGGCGGGCAGGCGGGCGGGCTCCTCCTTCTCTCCCCTGCCGCCAGCCCAGGACAGGTAGAAGCCTGCCGTCTGTGGGGATGGTCGGAGGGAGTGGGGCTGAGAGGATTAGAGGAGAGACAGGCGCTTACAACTTGTAGGGTTCCCTCCCTCAGTCTCAGAGGGCCTGTGGCTTTGGGGTGGGGGGGGTCCCCGGAAGGGCAATGGGGCACGACCCTCAGCAGGAGCAGGCCTTGCTTGCAGTGGCGGGTGGCTGGGAGCCCAGCTGCAGTCACATACCCCGTCACACCCAGAATGACACACACACACAGAGCCAGAGCCCCAACTGTGCATCCACGCGTGGGTTCACCCGCAGACTCACACACAGGCCGCATCCAGGTGGATGATCACACAACCCCGCGAGCTCACAGTTGTACGGTTTAAAACAGCTCTGGGCCCTCATCTACCACCACACTCGCAGGCTGCCCCCAGAAACAGCATGCTGAGGCTACACACTGCCCTAGTCCCCCACCACGGAGCAATGCCACGGTCACCCGCGTGTCATCTCACACCTGCATTCCACCAGCATCCCACAACACAGTCACGCCACGGGTCCCGGCCCTGGCCCCGTCACAGCACCCAGTGAGGGCCCACCGCCCAGCAGCACATGGCACAGGTGCACCCTGCGCACCTGGACGCAGCACGTAGCACCCCTCGGCACGTGGGAGCCTCGCTGTGTGCCTGTTTCTTTTTCTCTTGCGTGATCTGTCCCCCAACCCTCCCACCTTCTCCAAACATCGATGCCCAAACATGTCAATCTCCTTAGAACGGAAAGGTCACCCCTGACTTCCTTAGAACTCTGCCCCCTGCCTACCCCTCGTCATTAAGAACAGGTCCCCAGACTCCCAGGCCAGGGCCGAGCCCCAAGAACAGCCCCATGCCATGGCCATGCTGGACCCAGGCCACGCCTGGGCAGGAGGAGGCAGGCAGATGTCTCCCCGAGACCTGCCCTCCCATACCTGCAGGAGCCCTCGAGCCCACAGAGTCTGTCAGACCTTGGTTGCCCTGGTTGGCATCAACACTGCCCCCCCCCCAAGCCATAGGGATGGGCAGGGTCACATTTGCCCCTTCTCCTCCCTGACCCCATGCCCTGCCCCGAAGCCTGTCTGCCCTGCAACCCATGAGCCCGGCGTTGGCAAGCTGAGTCCCACTGTGGCCAGCGCCTCCAAGGATGAAAGACCTCTGGCTCCTCCAGAAACCAGGGCTAAATATACCCCTCATCAGCTTTCTTGTGCCTAACGAGAACCAGCTGGGCAAGACCCACCCTTCCGCCTGCAGGACAGGCCCAGGTCCGTAAGACGATGGACAGATCATTGGTAGGCAGCTGCCTGGGAGCCATGCCCCAGGAGCAGAGCCTGGAAGTCGGTGGCGAAGAGAGCCATGCCTCTCAGCATCCCCCTCCCCAGGCTCCCGTCACAGTGCTCCCTGAAGCAGGCCACGTGAGAACAAGCCTGGCCCCCGAAAAATGGGCGACTTCGGAGCCTCAGTTTTTCTATCTGCAAAATAGGGATAAAACAACACTGACGTCATAGTGCTGCTGTACCCAGTAAATGAATTAGCGCAGGTAAAGTGCCAGGACAGTACCTGGCACACAGTGAGCACCCAGTAAATGCTGGTCGTCATTATGAAGATGTGGGACACGCTTCCCAGGAGGCAGCGCTGTCCTGAAGGTGCAGGGGTTGCACAGTCTTGGACATGCACAGAGATACAGGCTCAGGGCTAGCCAGCCACCTCAGGTTGGCAGGGCTGGGGGCTCGGGGCAGAGGGATGGGCCGGTGTGAGGCAGATCAGTGAGGGGCGCAGGGAGGGGTCAGATGAGCCAAGGCACGGCCTCCACCGGCCCGGCCCACGGCCTGGCCACGTCCCCGCTCCCCTCCCCCACCAGGAGTCCGCCCCAGGCTGTGGTCTGCACTGCGGCTGCAGCTCCCACGCTGCGGCCCAGTTTAGCGGCTCCAGCCCTCAGCCCCAGGACAGCCCACTCTCCGGCCCAGTCCAGAGGCCTGAAATAGGAAGGAAGAGGGGCCTAAAAATAGCCCTAATTACAGAGGGGCCCACGGGGGTGGGGGGTGGCGGCTCCTCTCTGGCTCCTGGGCACTGCCACAGCCGGCTCAGGATCCTGCTCAGGCCCTGGGGAAGGGACCCCACCCTGGGCCTCCTGTCCCCAGCCCACAGCCGGCCTCCCAGTGGGACAGAGAGTGAGGGGGTGGGGTGGGGGATGGGTCAGTTGGGAGTTGGTCCCCTCCACTGCCCCCAGGGCTGAAACCGCCCACCCTCTCTGCTCCCCATTCAGGAGGGTCACTGAGCAGCTCCTGGCCTGAGAGCACCCACAGAGGGCATTGCCCTCACTCAGCCCACCGTCCCTCAGTCCTAGCTCTGCCCTGTCCCCCCCCCCCCACCACCTGGCTCTGGCTCAACACCCCTAGGGGCTCCCGGAAGCAGCACCTCGGTCTCCCCCATTCATTTGGCTCCTGGGGCAGGGCTGTGTTTACCCATCAGCCTGGGGGCTCCCAGAGGGCGGAGAGGGGCCGCCTTTTCTACATTTTAGCAGAGACAGAACACGAAGATGCATGGAGAGACCAAGGGGGAAAGAGAACCCGTCCCACCATGGGCAAGGGACTACTCTGGGTTTCCGTCTCTCCTGTGTGAAGGGGGGTGCTAACCAGGACCTCAGCCTGCCGAGGGGAAAAGCTGTCCTGTGTCTGAACACCCTTTCGGGATGTTCCCCCGAGGAGGCACCAGAGCATCCACGGGGCGCTGGGAGCTCCTGGCCCCCACCCTGGCCCTGCCCATATTTTGCTGTCCATGTTCCTCTATGTTTCAAGTCCCAGGAAGGCGTTGGACAGGGTGTGGGTGTTGTGAAGGGTTAAAGGTGGTTAATCATCCAGGGCTTTTGGGGAGGGTAACCCCAGCATGGAGGGACGCATGGGGCACTGGTGCCACCTGGTGGCTACAAATAGCAATGCCGGTCACTGTGTTGAGAGGGAGGAAAAACTGGGACAGGGGTGTAAAAGGAAAGGAGGGAGAAAGAGAAAGGAGAAAGGAGGGGAGGAGGGAGTGGGATAGGAGAGGAGGGGTCCCGGGCCTCCAGCAAGAGGGGAGATGCTGAAGATGGGGACCAGGGAGGCTGGCACACGCCCCAGAACACTTGATGACAGCCTTTCAGAGGCTCCCAGACGCCATAGGGGCCCCTTAGAACATGGCTCTGAGCTGTGAGGCCTGAAGGCCAGGAGACCGAGATCCAACAGGTCAAACCAGGTGTTACCCCATAGGGACACCCCAGCCCTCAGGCCCAGCCTTTGACGGTTGGCCCCGACTCCAGGGATGGGGTGAAGGGGTCCCCGTGAACCCTGGCCAACTTGGCCCCACAGCTCCCCGAGGACATGTGGGAAGACAAGCACACTTCTGCATACATCGCCCACAGCACACACCTGGCAAGCCCCGTGGTGGACACCATGACACGCAGCTACGTGATGCAGATGGTCTGGGCCCGGTAGGTGGAGTGCTTGGGGCCCCCACCTCACCCTCTCCCCTGCTTCCTCTCAGGGGCGGGAGGCAGAGGGTGAACTTGTTTACCACTTCTGCTCCAGGCAGTGGTGATGAGCTCAGACTGGCCCATTGCCCTCCACGGGCAGGGCCAGGCCTGAGTCATGGGGGTCAAATGACTGTGAGGCTAAATGACTCCCATCCTGCAGCCCCCAGGAGCTGCTGGACACCCCATCCGCCCCCCATGGTGGGCTGCCCTCCCGAAGCAGTCAGGCAAACGGAGTGGTGAGGGTCCCCAGGTTCAGCCACTACTGGCCCCCTCCCCTGGCCGGATGTCAGCAGGGCAGATGCCCACCCCTTTGTCTCTGCCCAGCCAGGCCCACTCCCCTGACCACCCATCTAGGCGCATTCCCTGCCCTCTGGGGCGGCCTAGCTCAGGCCAACACCCTCCCAGAATGCCAAGCACTTCGTCAGTCACATGCAAGGCCCCAAATGCATCTTAGAAATAAATGACATGTTGAGGGGAAAAAATGGTTGCCTTGGAGATTATGCTACTTCTCCCAGGACCTCAGTCTGCTCCACTGTAAAACGAGGAGGGGGGTCCATGTTCTGCAGGGCACTTCCCAGTTGACCTCTGCCCTTGGCCTACAGTACCTGTGCCTGGGCTGCAGCTGATGGAGCTAAGCGAACAGATCTATGGGCCTCGGGGTTCTCTGCTGATCAGGAGACCCACACCCTGACCCCCTAGGACAACTGGGTAACCAAGGTCAGCCCCGTTGACACGTAGCAATGATTCCATGTTTGTGGTGTATTTTCATCTTTCACCGTCTCTGCTAGACTGTGGGGCATTTGATTTGAAAATCAATTCTTAATGAATTCAAATGCCCCCCGTTTATCTGAGCTTTGCCAAAGTGACAGCTCCCAGGGGACCCCTGCATCCCCCAAAGGCCCCAACTCACAGGGATTCCGCTCCACCACTGCTGCCCCAGAGCATCCTCCAGTGGTGCCTGCAGCCTTCCACCGCTGGCTGGGTTTGGAGTGTTTAGCCTTGTCTCCCAACAGGACCCCTGGCTCCCTTGGCCAAGACTGGAGTCCTTCACTCTTTTAAAAAAAAAAAAAATTTTTTTTTTTTAATTTCAGAGAGGAAGGGAGAGGAGGAGAGAGAGAAACATCAATGATGAGAGAGACTCATTGACCGGCTGCCAACTGCACGCCCCACACTGGGGATCGAGCCCACCATCTAGGCATGTGCCCTGACCAGGAATTGAACCATGACCTCCTGGTTCATAGGTTGATGCTCAACCACTGAGCCACACCGGCCGGGCTGGAGCCCTTCATTCTTGACACCCTCTCACCTCCCAGCTCTCACCGCTACACCCCCAGGTGTGGCACAGGCCTGTACACACAGGCAGGTTTGGTCCAGGTCCTGTCACTACACTCACTGGTAGCATTGGCAAGGCCAGTCCCCCAAGTGGGCATCACTGTCCCCATCGTAGAAAAAGGGGTTGGAAAAGATGACCCTGAGAGCCCTCTGAACCTGAAACTCTTGGGTTTTACAACCGACCAAGAGGAGCCTCTGCTTTTGTTGCAAAACAGAGTGAGACCTGGGGGAAGAAAAAGGGCGAGAGCTCCCTCCCCTGAACACCACCCTCCCAGCCCGAAGCTGGCACTGGCTCTTTCCCGTTGCTCCTTGGCACTGCCCACTTCCTCCCGGCCACCCCCTGGCTTCACTGATCCCGCCCCCTCCCCCCACTGCCTCCCTGCCCCCGGCAGCCTCCTGCTTCAAGCCCTGACAGTGCCCAGCCCTCCCCCATCCGCTTCTCTGATCTCCAGCCCTGGCAGCCCCTCTCCCCAGCTTGGCACTGCATCTTTCAGCCGCTTGCTGTCTGCCAAGCCCGGGCATCGCCCACTCTCCTTGCCTGGGCACTGGAGTTTGGCTTTTGCCTCCTCAATCCTTCAAGCCTCAACACTGTCCTCGCCCACCTGCCCCCTGGGTGCCAGAGACTCACTGACTCCTGTCAGTCAGCGCGGCCATCTCCCCGCCTCAGGGCCCCTCTGCACCTCCGGCAGCGCTGATGGTGGGGCCACTGTCACCCCTTTGGGTCCTGAAGAGTCCCTCTCGGGGCAACGACTCCACTGACTCCTGGTGAGACCCTGGCTGCTCCCTCATGGGTCCCAGAGGCCGTGGGGGTACAGATCACAGTGGGAAATCCCCCGAAGGACCACGGCTGATAATGGGGTTCAGGGCGCTCTTGTCAGGACGCTGAGCAGGAAAACGGAAAGCAGATCCTCTGCTGTGGGCCCACAACACTGGTGGGTGCCCTCCTACCCCAGGACAACGGCTTCTGCCCCAGCCCCTCGTACACTGCAGGACTTGCTGCCTGGTTTCATACCGTTGACCCTTCTCTTTCTTAAAACCCCTCTGTGTTGGGGGACATCTGTAATACTGTCAAATATATATTTATTTTTAAGATTTTGCTAAGAGCAGTGCCAAACTAAATAAATAGATAAAAATAATGTTTCTCTTGATCATGAAAAACAAAACAAAACCCTCTGCCCCAAGGTTTTTTATATTTCTCTTCTAGTCTTTTTTTTTCTCAAAATGTATTATCTCAGGTATATACAAACGCATAGATAATAGTACAGCAAACCTGAATCCTCACCACCGAGCTGAGCAACAGATTATTACGGAGGACACTGAAGTGAGCTGTGTGCCCTCCCCCTCTCGTTCCCCCCATAGGTAAGCTCTCTCCCGAATTTATCACTTATTCCTGTGAGCATTTTATACGTTCACCACATGTATATGCATCCATCTGTAATATCGATCTTTTTAATGCTTTTAATTCTACACAGATGGACCCACACGAAAGGCGTCCTGCTGCCACTTGCCCTTTGTGCTCAACATTTTGTGAGTCTTATCCTTGATGCGTGTACTCTAACTCATTTGTGTTCACAGCTGTGTAGTATTCTACTGTCACAACTGAGTTATCCATTCTCTTGTTAATGTTGACGGACATTTAGATTACTTCTTGTCTTGTTTTAAATGACAAGAGCAGTACATGCACATATTCTCACTGTAAAATATTCAAATAATATGGGACATCGCGTAGATCAGCGGTTCTCAACCTGTGGGTCGCGACCCCTTTGGGGGTCAAATGACCCTTTCACAGGGGTCGCCTAAGACCATCGGAAAACACATATGTAATTACATATTGTTTTTGTGATTAATCACTATGCTTTAATTATGTCCAATTTGTAACAATGGAATTGGGGGTCACCACAACATGAGGAGCTGTATTAAAGGGTCGCGGCATGAGGAAGGCTGAGAACCACTGGCATAGATGATGGAGCCCTGTCTTTACCTACTGACCATCTCGGAAGTAACCACTGCCGACCACCCATGTGTGTTCTGCCGGTGCTAGTCCCAGTCGCTACAATATACGTGTTTGTCCATCTATGTGTGTATCGTTATAAGCATCTCCCTCACTGATGTCTGCACTTGGTCCCCTCCTTGGGGTACCCATCCTTCTCATTGCTCCTTTTCAGTCTCTCTCACCCCACCCCCTTGTTCATCACCTGCCTCTTCAATATTGAGGCTGCTCAGATCTGCAGCTTCAACCCTTTTATTCTCAATTTCCCTGGGATAGCTCGGTCTCCCCTCACTTCATCATCCCAGCCACTGACCTCCTTAAAACTCTATAACCTTGTCCCTGAGCTTCAAGCACCTCCTGGTCCACCCCTTGGACAGTAAGACCTTCAAACTGTCAGATTGTCCACGTTGACCCCTTGCCAGCTCTTCCTTGCCTTCCCAGAGCCTCCCTCTCCCCATCCCCCCAGCTCTCAGACCTGCTGACACTCTGCAGTGACAGCCCTCTTCCCACCAGCCCAGGCTTGCCATGTCACCTCCAGACTATCACTATCACCTCCTAAAAGGCTCCCCCATCCCCAGTGCCTCCCCACTGCCAGCCCCTCCTCCTCATCACCTTGTTGAGGGGAAGAAGGTTTGGGAACCATTGAAGGGAAAAACCCCACATAACTCCCTCGTTCTAAAACCTCCAGTGACTCTCCAGTATCTGTTGGACAAAGTCCACACACCCCAGCCTGGCACTCGAGGCCTCGTCGGTTCCCTCCCCAGGTCCCAGCAGCCTGCATAGGGTCTCACTGAACTCAGCGTTCCCCTGCGAGCTCCATCAGCTCACGGGCTCCAGACAATGGTCAGGGAGAGGGCGACAGGAGTTAATCCTGAGCCTCATGCCCAGCCCAGCCGGCCCAGCGACCCGACCCGTGGGAGCTGTCTCGGCCTGGCTGGCTCCAGAGTCCTCCGGACACGAGAAACACACTGTTCTGCAGACAGGGGGTCTGGAAGCTCCACTTGGTAGACCAAGGACAGTGCATTCTAATTACACTTCAATTAGCAGCTCACTCTTCCCCAACACTCCAGAAAGAGAAGGCAGGTTTTCGTCAAGAGCGCCTCCCGCGCTAATGGATGGGGTCAGACGCCGGGTGCCTTGATTGCACACAGACCCCGGGAGAAGCAAGCACTCCGGAGAGAAACTTCTTCACCTCCCCATTTCGGGAAGGGGCAGGACCAGAGCCACAATCCCCAGCAAGAGGGGCTCCACACACCTTCCTTGGCCCTCAGGCCTGAAGCTCCTGCACCCTGCCCTGAGGTCCCGCACACCGAGCCTTGTCTAAGAGACTTGGCCGCAGGGAGCTCCTAGTTAAACGTCTCGACCAATTCGTCTCCTTGGGAAACGCTCAGCTGATGGCAACATATCAAGGAATGCCTAACATGCGTTTCCTTCATCTGGGCTTTCCTGTAAAATATGGATGAGTGTTACCGTTTAACTAAACAGCAATAACCGTTGCTATCATCTATTAAGAGCCTGCAATGTGCTAGATGCTGCCCTAAGTTCTTTTCTACATCATCTCAACAGCCTTTAAACGTCTCAACGGCCTTTTGAAGTGAGTCTGTTCCTGCCCCTGCCTCTGGATGAGGTAAGTGAAGTTCAGAAAGCCTGAGGTCGCACAGATGTAAGTGGTGGGCTCAGAATTGGAACCCAGCGTCTTACTTGTGGAGAGCGGCTCCCAGGGGGCTGAGTGATGCAGGCTGCCTGAGGCGCAGCAAGTAAACAAAGCTTGGTCAGGTGCGTGGAATTGAGTAGATTCGAAACCCAGGAGAACGTTGTGACCTTGCCCTTACTTTGTAACTGCGTGGAAACCGGCTATAAAATAGAGACTTGGCTTGAAGGCCGTGGCGCTGTCTCGCCATCAGAGAGGGCAGCGTCCCACCCAGACCCAGCTTTCTTCTCTCTTCTGTCTTTTCTAGTCCTTCACCGCCCCCTCTCAGGCTCACCGAACCTGGCTGTGCTGGCGCGGCAAGCTTACTCTTGGCCACTATGCTCTGCCTCACTTCTGTGGACTGACATCCTTCTTGTGGGCAAATACCCCCAACTGTGCACACTTAGTCTTTCC
>NW_006298628.1:1888325-1889396 GCF_000327345.1 Myotis davidii
AGAGTCACCTGGGAATCTTGTTAAAATCCTGATTTCTGGGCCTCATCCTCTGGAAATTCTGTTTCTTTGTTACCAATGATGAGGTTGAGAACCACTGCTATAGAGCCTAATTGCAAAAGGGTGGTGTGGGTGGGTCCAGGCCACATGGGGAAAGGTG
Source organism: Myotis davidii (assembly GCF_000327345.1). Lineage (NCBI taxonomy): Eukaryota > Metazoa > Chordata > Mammalia > Chiroptera > Vespertilionidae > Myotis > Myotis davidii. The sequence continues at coordinate 1,888,483 of NW_006298628.1, forward strand.
ATGGAGAAGGGAGGCAGGGGGAGTAGCTCCCAGGGCCCTTTGATGGTGGGGGAGGTGCCTGGTGACAAAGGCAAGGTCAGGGACTGTTTTGAATCATTCTCAGGACAGAGAATTTCTTTCCGAAACCGGTTGATACCTTCAGACCCTCCCAGAGGTAGTCCGGGCATAACTGAGGGGCTAGAAATGCCAAAAGCAAGGCCCGAACATCTGTCACGGCTGTGGCAGAGAAATCTGCCCACACAGTGTCTGGGCACGGAGGGCAGCAGCTCCGTGCGCTCCCTAGCACTCTGGGTGCAGAGACCCACTTTCCCAACTCAGGGTTCTGTCCGGGACAAGTGTCGGAAGTGCCCCGAGATGCAAACGTGGGTGAGGGCAGGACTCTGTTTCTTTTCCACCCGTGTTAACACAGTTACAACGCTTGTCTGTTTTCATCCCTGTGCCCGGGCAACTCCCATGATGTAACGTGCTCAGGAAATCCAGAATCACTGAATAAATGCATGAATGTAACCTCAAAGATGGGGAGCCGCTGCCTTTTTCAGAGGCCTTAGCCATTGCGGCTGGAAGGGTCCAAGCACAGGGGGCAATTGTGCCAATCACTCACCCTAGGGCACTTTTATCCCACCCTGTAGAGGGGACCGCGGCGGGCCACCCCCAAAAGGCTACCCACCCGGCGTCCTGATGGCCCAGTCCACCACCCGCTCTGGCCCCGCCTGGCTCCGCCAACTCCGAGTTCTAGGAGGGGAATCGGGCTCAGGAGCTCCCACGCGGGGGCGCTGAAAGGCCGCGAAGGAGTGAAGCGGGGCCCCTGTGGCGCCCTCTGGGTGGTGGGACCCAGACGGTCGGCCAGACAGCGGCTCCCTCCCCTCCAGGGTCCCCACCCGGCAGCCACGACCCCTCACAGGCCCCCGACTCTC
>NW_006298628.1:1889819-1894114 GCF_000327345.1 Myotis davidii
CCCAGGGCAGTGCCGTAAATAGCCGCGGTTTCCATCCCGGGCCTCGCGTCCCTCCCGGCCTTCCGGATCTTTGGGATTTTCTCTCTCTTCTTCCCGCCTCCCTTTCCTCTGCCCCAAGGCCCCTGCCACCTCCCCGCTGTGCACCCACCACATCCTGTCCCCACGCGGGATGGTTCCTGCGCTGGAGGGGCCAGGAAACCGGCTCTGAGGCCCAGGGTTCCAGAGGTCAAATAAGCACAAGTATGAGTGAGGATTAATTGAGCACATACTCTGTGCTGAGCTATTTCCGGGTGAGAAGTCATGAAATCTTGACCACCACCCAGTGAAGGGTGGCCCCAATTTGCAAATGGAGAAACAGGCTCAGATGCTCCTTGGGTGCCAAGGTCACCTCCCCCAGCAGAGACTACGGCTGTTACTCTGCCCTGTGTTGCTTGCTAGTGTGGACAGAGGCCTCAGTGGGAGGTGGGAAGCCGCCCACTGGGGCCTCTCCTCTGCCACCAATTCTCAGTGTAACCTAGAGCCAGCCCAGCCCGCTCCGTGTCCACATCTGTAAAATAAAGGTGATGAAAAGTAAAAGTATCCAAGTGGAGTGTGAAGGAGTAAGCGAGCTGCCTTTGGGAAGGGCTATGGGAGGCGGAGTGACTGTCACCTGGAATGTTGAGACAGACCCACAGACCAGGCCTGGCTGTGTCCGAGTAGGGCCAGCCCGGGGGATCTGCATTTTAGCAAATGCAGCCATCAGGTTTGGGGATCCACCCAAGAAATTCCTGGAAGGGAGGAAGGAGGTGTGTGTATGATTATCCGCCCTCAGACCTCCACACTTGCCCTTATTCATCGCTGCCTTCACTGGCCTGAGCTCAGAAAGACTACATGTTTCTTAAGGACCTACTGTGTGCCAGGTACACATGTATGACAGCCCACTTTCAGAGAGCTCTTGGCATGATCACCTCCCCATCTGGCAGACCCGCTGGCCCTCTGGGAGAAATAGAGCAAAGCACCTTCTTTCAGGGGCCGGCAGGCTGGCACCAGGCTGTGCAGCTCCGTGAGCCGAGCAGGGGCTGGTTTTGCCTTCATTCTTGTTCTTGGCACCTATATCTGCTCAGGACACAGCCTGAGAGTGAAGGAGAGCTGCGAGGTATATACAGATCAGAGCAACTTGGGAAAGCCCAGGAAAGGGGCCAAATAATTCTTGCAGGAGTTAGGAATAGAGGCAGAAAAACCCTACTGAGGAGATAGCCATAAGCTGGACCTTTAAGGATGGGTGGGAGTTCACCAGGTGGAAAGGGAGGTCCAGGCAGAGGCAACAGCCAAGGCCAAAGTGTGGGGGTGAAAATCTCACCTGGTCCGGGGCAGGGAATGGCTAGGGAGCAAACCGGGAGGGGACGCACCCTCCCCAGCTCCCATCTCTATGCCAGCACTAACTGAACACAGCTTAGCTGCCAACCAGAGGTTCCCTCTCCTGGCCTGTGAGATGCTGTAGGACAGAGAAGGCGGCTTATTCCTCTTCTGTGGCCGAGTACCTCGCCCAGTGTCCATAATTACAACAGTAATAATAGTTAACAGGTATTAAATATTTACTATCACACACTGTGCTAAGTGCTTCACATGAATTATCTCGTTTCATCCTCGAACAGCTTGGGAAATAAGTGCTATTATTAATCTCGTTTTACAGATGAGGATTCTAAGATTTGAAGGGGCTAAGTAATGTGCCTAAGGTCACACAGCTACTTAGTGGGGGAGCTAGGACTGGAATTCAGGTCTCTCTGACCGCAGGTCCCTTGTTCTACACGGATGGATGGATGCATGGATGGATGGATGGGAGGCAGGCAGAAATAAGTGAAGAAGGGCCTTGAGTGCCATATTAGGGAACTTGAACTTTATGCCGAGGGCAATGGGGAGACGTTGGAAGTATGTGAGCAGGAGAAACAGCTGGGGATAGGGCTTTAGATGGATCACTTTGGCAACAGTGGGAAGGTAGCTTAGAGCCGATGACACGAGCAGGAAGCCATTTCTATGGCAAATCCCAGTCCCACTTGTGAGGAGCCTCATTTCGCTGTGTTATTTCTCTCAGGGCAAGCCCTGTGTTCCTGTGTGCACATGGGCCTATTGGCAGAAGGGAACACTGAGGAAGTGGGGAGACAGGGGTGGGACATTAGCTAAGGTCCGGGGAGAGGCCTCTCTCAGGGCGGGCAGAGCACCTGGAATGGAGGAGCCATCCAGTTCCCCTCCCATTTCCAAGGTGACAAGGCCCCTGGGCTTGCAGGCAGGAAGCTGGAAGCACAGGTCCCACACACTGCCCCCTTGTGCACCTGCCACCAGAGGGAAAGCAGCCAACGGTGAGGGTGAGGCGGATGTTGCATCAGAGCTAAGCCCTGGGTCAGGTGCTGGGGGCGGTGGTGCAGGAGGACTGGTCCCTCCTCAGATATCATTGGCCTTTCCAGCTGGGAGGGAGGGGAGCCACAGGAAATGTCCCTGGGAGGGCAGATAAGCTGGAGGAAGAAGCAGGGTAGCTGGAAGGACGAGGAGCAGGTGGAGCCTCCCTCACCTACAAAGGAGCCAGAGGGAGGACTGGCCTGCTGGAGGCGGCCCTGCAGGCTGAGAGGGACTCACAGAGGGTCCCAGCACAGAGCCGCACTCACCATGCTGCTCTGCCTCGCCCTGCTCCTCCTGACGGGGCTGTCTGCCTGCACCGTGGCAGGTGACAAGAAACTGGCACCCGGTGGCACTGAAGCAGGGTCTTTGGTAACCGTGACCCTGGAGGTAACTTTGGGGAAAGGCAGGGGTGATCTGTGGTTGAGGGGAGAGCAGGCTGTCACTGCAAGGCAGGTGGTCCGATTCCCCTCTGTAGGTAGGTTCAAGGCCATGGCCCCTGGCCTGACTGAACTCTAAACGGACAGGGGGGGGGGGAGGGAGAGAGAGAGAGAGAGAGAGAGAGAGAGAGAGAGAGAGAGAGAGAGAGAACGAACCTATTTAACACCTATTTGGCATATATGTCCTAAATGCCTCATAAACATTAACCCATTTAATTCTCATATCCACTTTATGGGGAAAGTACCATTCCATAGATAAGGAAACTTGGACACAGAAAGGTCCGGTCGTTTGTCGAAGGTTACACACCTTCAAAAGCAGAGCTGCACCCCTTGCCCAAGGTCTGACTATGTGTCTGGGTCTCAGAGGATATTTTCAGAATTTCAAAGGAAGCAACTTGGGCAGGATCCCTGTTTTGTCTCACACGTAGAACTCTCATTCCCTGACAAACACTGGGGAGAAATCAAGAGGTTTGGGACCTAGCACCTGTGTCCCACCCCATGTGGTAGGGGAGACAAAGGTCCTGACCTTGGGGAGCTTCTAGGCAGATGGGGGAGAGGCAACCAGACCGGAAGGCAGGACTGGTGCCCAGGGAAGGCTTCCAGGAGGATGGACAGTGGGACAAGGCCAGGCCTGGCACCTCCCAGTCCCAGGGTGGGGAGGACACAGGCCACGGGAACAGCCATTGAAGGAACAGCCATTCGTGGTGAGTTCCCTTCCTGGTTTGAGCGTGGAAGTGTGTGCCGTTGAGAAGACAAAAGGATGGGGAGGCCTGGGTTCAAGTCTTCGCTTCTCCACGGACTTCGTGTGACCTTGGGACGGTCACTGTTGCTCTCTGGGGATCAGTTTCCTTGCCGGAAAGATGGGGGGAAATACCCTGACCCTCACGGCATTTTTCAAGCTTACGGAGTCTGTGCCAAACACCAGGGGACCGGACCCAGGCATAGGGCAGCCGCGCTGTGACGGGGGTTCCCTGTGCAGCCACATGGAACATCATCAACTTCAACTGGCACCGCGCGCTTTCCACCTGCAAGCACCTCACTGGGCAGCTGGTCTCCGGCTGCTTCTCCTTTATTCTCAGTTAGCATCCCATCCCCTGCTTCCCGAGACACAGGGCTTGGAATACAGGAACCATTAAGACGAGTGTGGTGAAGGGAGGGATGGAGGCACTGCCAGGAGCCATCCAATCCCCTCCCTAGCTCCCAGGCTCCCTGCCTGCAGTTTTCCCTCAGTGTTTTCAAGGGTGATTGGGTTAAATCAGTGGTCGGCAAACTTCAGCTCGCGAGCCACATGCGGCTCTGTGGCCCCTTGAGTGTGGCTCTTCCACAAAATACCACGAGCAGGCGCACACGTACAGCGCGATTGAAACTTCGTGGCCCAGGCACAGAAGTCGGTATTTTGTGGAAGAACCACACTGAAGGGGCCCAAAGAGCTGCATGTGGCTCGCGAGCTGCAGGTTGTCGACCACTGGTTTAGGGTCTCTCATG
>NW_006298628.1:1895983-1901299 GCF_000327345.1 Myotis davidii
GTATAGCCCAGGGGTCGGCAAACTGTGGCTTGCGAGCCACATGCGGATCTTTGGCCCCTTGAGTGTGGCTCTTCCACAAAATACCACGTGCAGGCGCACACGTACAGCGCGATTGAAACTTCGTGGCCCAGGCACAGAAGTCGGTATTTTGTGGAAGAACCACACTCAAGGGGCCAAAGAGCCGCATGTGGCTCTCGAGCCGCAGTTTGCCGACCACTGGGTTAAATGGATAAGGAGAGGGCTTAGAGGGGGGCAGGAGTCCTTCCCGAGTGAAAGTGAAGGATGTCTCCTAGGAAACTCCCCCCCCAAAAACCCAGTGGGTGAGGGAAAGGTGAACGTTATTTAGTTTATAAATAGCCCTTCTCCCCAGCTTGTATTTGATGGCCGCCTCTTACCAGGACACAGTGGTTTTCACCAGCTTTCCAGAAATGGCTCCAAATCTCCTGAGAGACTATTCCGGTTCCTGGCCAGGCCAGGCGACTCCAGCCAAGAAGCTGCCCCAGCCACTGACGTCCGGGGGAGGAGACAGATGGGAAGGGACTGAATTGGTCCACGTCTTAGAGGAAAATCCACTTCTGGTCCTAAAAGTTGGGACGAAACAAACGATGTGAGGAATAGGGGTTTTCTGCACCCTAGCCAGGTCCCTGCTGGTTCCTGGAGCGCCAGCGCTGCCCCTGGGGAAACTGGGGATGGAAGAGGGAGGCCCCATCACCCTGCTCCCCCAGCTCCTCATTTTGCTTGCTAGTCCTGTCTTCAACCTTCCTGGAAAAGGAGACCCCGTCCTCTGCCCTCTTCCCACTGTCAGAGAAAGGCCCTTGTTCAGCGTTCTTTAACCCACACAGGCTGAGCTTCTGTCTGCCAGGCACTGTGCCAGGCACCAGGGATGCAGAGACATGAAGAAGGTCTAATGAATGTCACCCACTGTCACTCTCCCACCAGTGAGCCTCTCCCCCTCTTAGCAGGGGCCACAGGAGAGAATTTGGCCAAGGCTAATGGAGGAATGACTTCAATCCATAGCCCTTGGTCCAGAACTTTCACCGCATTAGCTCAAGAAAGAAAATGTCTTTGCCCAAAGTAGTGGCCTCTACCCCAGGCCCCAGGCCACGTTCCTCATGGGAGGCCCAGGCTCTAGGGCAGGGTGAATCTGGGGCAAGGGCAGGGGGGTGGGGGGGTGTTGCCCGAGGAAGAAAGGAGACTAGGGTGGGGTTGGGAGGGGAAGCAGTCTCACCTTGCCTACGGGGTGCCCACCCTGAGTCCCTCAGCGGCCCCTCCTTGTCTATGTTGGGGACATGCCCCCAGGTGGAGCAGAATCCAGGCTCTGGAGCCAGACTGCCTGAGTTTAAATCCTGGCTCTGCCACTTCCTGTGTGATCTTGGACAGATCACTTAACCTCCATCTACAAAATGGGAATTACTCATAGTCGCTGCTTCATATGGTGGCTGTGAAGAGTAAACGAAATTATGCTGCTGTGTTTGAGCCTCTGAGGCAGGTGACGGCTTCAAGTCCTGGAGCCGCTCTCACTTCCTCGCTGGTGACCTTGGACAAATGACTTAACCTCTCTGCGCTTTCATCTGTAACATGGTGACAATGCCCGGCTGGCGTGGCTCAGTGGTTGAGCATCGATCTATGAACCAGGAGGTCACGGTTCAATTCCTGGTCAGGACACATGCCCGGATTGCGGGCTCCATCCCCAGGATGGGGCGTGCAGGAGGCAGCTGATCAAGGATTCTCTCTCATCATTGATGTTTCTATCTCTCCCTCTCCCCTTCTCTCTGAAATCAATAAAAATATATCTAAAAAATAAAATGGTGCAATAATAGTCCTTACATCATGGTGTTTTGGTGAGGATCAAAGAGAATTAATGTTAAAGTGCTTAGAACAGAGCCAGGAACACAGTAGGTGAAACGTTGACTATAAATTATTACTGCGTAATATTGTGTAATACATGCAAACGAGCCCCGGGCCAGCACAGAGCAAGTGTCACTGAAACTGTTATTGCTTAGGCTGCCCTCCGTCTCCCCGCCAGCCTTCCTCTCGCTCTAACAAACTCTCTGCCTTTCAGGAAGGTGTCGCCCCCAGCATTCAGCTCCAGCTTCAGGAGGTGAAGAGGGACAAAGCCAGCCAGTTCTTTCCGCTGATGGGGAAGCAGGCGGGAGGTGAGTGACAAAGGTGGGCAGCCCCTGGAGGAGTGGTTCTGAGCGGGTCGGTTCACCAAGCCGGTTCCTAGCTTCCAGGCCAGTAGGGGTCGCTCATGCGATGGGGTGGGGGTAGAGTGTCCACATAAATGATCCAAACCAGGACGCTAAAAGTGTTAACTACACCAGGTAAACTTGGGATGTCTCTGGCATATGGGAATATAGGCACCCCAAGAGTAGAAGTCAATGTTTTGCACCCTCTGGTGTCATTACCTTTGATACTGTGGATGGATTTGGAGCTACAGATCAGCGACTAGATGTGACCCAAGCCACAGTCCAAGCTTTCTAGTTCTATTTGTTTCCGATAGATTTAATTTTTTAAAAATATTTTTATTGTTTTCAGAGAGGAAGGGAGAGGGAGAGAGAGATAGAAACATCAATGGTGAGAGAGAATCATTGATCGGCTGCCTCTTACACACCCTATGCTGGGGATCGAGCCTGCAATCCTGGCATATGCCATGACCAGGAATTGAACCGTGGCCTCCTGGTTCATAGGTTGATGCACAACCACTGAGCCACACTGGCCGGGCTCCAACAGAGTTATTAAAATGAACCTGCGTTCCCTGAGAGGGCCCTCAATGTGGGAGTCATGTCCTGGGGGGACAAGGATATTAGTCTGGACAGAGAGCAGTCTTTTTTCTTATTGTTAACATTATATGTATATATTTAAGTGGTGTTGGTGAGGGTATGAAAGACCTAGCACTTTTATAGCCTGTCTATTTAGAGCAGTGGTTCTCAACCTGTGGGTCGCGACCCCTTTGGGGTCGAATGACCCTTTCACAGGGGTCACCTAAGACCGTTGGAAAACACATACACATATAGAATTACATATTGTTTTTGTGATTAATCACTATGCTTTAATTATGTTCAATTTATAACAATGAAATTCGGGGTCACCACAACATGAGGAACTGTATTAAAGGATCGTGGCATTAGGAAGGTTGAGAACCACTGATTTAGAGGAAATGTCGACAATAGTCCTCAAAGTTGGAATGAGCATCAGGGAATCTATCAAGTAGAAATATGTAGCCCTGAGGTTGTACCTGAGTTTTCATTGACAACATGCCTGCAATGGCAAGAATTTAGAAATAACAAAAGCCTTCAGTAGGAGAATATAGTCACCCTAAGGGCAGAGGCAAATGCTTTGCATCCTCTGGAGCCAGATTCCTTGAGCCAGAACCCTAGCTTCCTGGTCACAATATATCAGGCACATCCATATATAGCCTTTGTGGCCATTGAAAAGGATTAGGCAGACCTGTGGAAAATTACAGAAAGTTCTCCAAGATACTGGTTAAGTGGAAAAAGCAAGTTATATAACAACATGTATGACAGGAACCTACTTGTTTTTTAAAAAATGACATACAAACATACATACACATGCATCGGGAGCACTCTAGGAGGATGATTATCAAATTGTCAACAGTGATGATATATATCTAGGACAGGAAGTGGAGATGAGGGAGAGAGTAGAGAGGGACTTTAATTTTTACTATACAAGCCTCTCCATTATATAATTCTTTTTATAGTGGGCAAGTATTCAAAGACTGTTCTTATAATAAAAAATATAAAAATAGAGAAAACCAACTTGTTACCAAACACTTTTAGCCTTAGTTTCCTCCTCAACAAAATGAATTTTAGACCATTTCAGAGTTCTCTTCCAAATCCAACAACCCATGGGAAGCAGGGGATGGGAGTATAAGAGAAATATTTGTTGAGCACCTACTATGCTCACATGTGATTAAATCTCACAATAGTCCCTTAAGCCTGAGTGAGGAAACTAAGGTTCAGATAAGTTCAATGTGTTTGCACAGATGCCCAGATGGTGCCAGGTGCCAATGACTTCCCACTCCTCCGCTCTGCCTCCCTGCAGGAGCAGCCAAGCAGCTCAGCCATGCGAGGACAGTGGGGAGTGTCTGCAGTTCCACTGAAGACCCAACACAGGCATCGAGCCCCAAAGAGCCATGAGCCCTTCCCACCTCACCCAGCCCCCAGGGAAGTGGTGCAGCCCTCATTCCTTCTTTCCCCTTTTCCAGGAATACCTCCTATCCAACCAAAGAGAAAAATGGGTGAGTGTTGGCCAGACCTTGCCCTCAACATGCTCCCTGGGGAGGGTTGAGTCATCCTGGCCTCTAACAAGTCAGGGAGGTGGGGGAGGATCTCTGGCCAGGGGCACACATGCCAGGCTGGCGTCGCCAAGGGTGGGGCCAGCCGTGGTTTGGCCACATGCTTGGCTCCCTGGTTGTTTCCTCAGACCTGGTGGTCTGTGCGTGCCTAGGGAGTAGGTGCAGGGATAAGGAAGCTGGTTTTGCCAAAGGTTCAAAATTGCCTTGGGGAGTTTTTACCTAAAGCCTAGAATTGGAAAAACTAATCAATTCTCCCCCTTGCACCCTCAAGGATCTTAAAAGTGCAGATCGGAGAAGCCTAGAACTCTTTGGTGAAAAGGAAAAACAAACCCAAAAGAAAACAACCATCATTTACCCACCCCCTACCTTCCCACCCCACCCCCAGCGCTCTCAGGATCGAGACCAATGCCCTAAGGACCCACATCCTTCGGGGCTGCCCTTCAGGGGTGGGCAAACTTTTTGACTGGAGGGCCACAATGGGTTCTTAAACTGGACCGGAGGGACGGAACAAAAGCATGGATGGAGTGTGTGTGTGAACTAATATAAATTCAAAGTAGACATCATTACATAAAAGGGTATGGTCTTTTGTTTTTTTAGTTTTATTCATTTCAAACTGGCCGGATCTGGCCCGCGGGCCGTAGTTTGCCCACAGCTGCCCCATCTCTCCTTTCCTGACCACCTGCCCTACCAGATGGAGCTAGTCTCCCTGGCCTGGGCATGATGCTACCCTTGGCACATCACACTGTTCTCCTGGGTCCCATGGCTGGGGTCCCTAGAGTGGAAACCCTCCCACAGTCAGGTAGCAGGTCTCTCACTTTCCTAACAGAACACCTACTCCTTCCAACATAGGCTCTTGGCTATAGAGATGGGGGAAATCTTCTATTTTCCTCCAAGATTTTTTTCTAAGTGTTTGAGCCATTCCATTTGAAGGGCCATGGGAGTCACCCCAATACTAACATGGAAATGAATGTCCCTCATGCAGAATGTGGGCAGGAATG
>NW_006298628.1:1901320-1960553 GCF_000327345.1 Myotis davidii
TTCAGTGAGCTGGTAACAGAGCCAGAACTAAACGCTGAGTCTCCTGTTTCCCTGTCCAAGGCACTTTCCATACCCCAGGAGGACCTTTGGGATTTTAAGTACTGGCTTACCACTCCCCTTCCTTTACAAGGATAACTGAGGGTTGGCTCTGTCCATGCTCTTGAGGCACATACGACTGAATAATGAAAGAAATGGCAGGTGAGTCTGTAATTGGGTCACCCTAGATATCTACAGCCAGAAACATGAATAAGGCAAATGGAGGGCCTTGTGTGGAGTGACTAGGGAAGGCTCCAAGGGTGGAGGAGGAGCCAGGCAACGCTCCCTTAACCACCGTCCATGTACAAAACTCTTCCCAGGCAGAGGACGAGGACCATGGGCCAGAGTGAGAGCCCCCATCCCATGCTTCCCAGAGGATGAAAACCCTTCTCCATACCTGGACGCTACAGCTGACCAGCCGGCCAGGCCAGCTCTCTTCTCTGTGTCTGTCCTGTGCTCAACACCGGCATGTCCCACGAGGCTCGCAGTGAACACCGTGGGGCTCCTTCCAGGACTCCCGGGCTCAAGAAGCCGTCGTGCATAAATGGGCACTGTTGTCAGTCTCATGCTGGAGTGACCTTGTCCTCCCCCAGCACTCTTATTTCATTGCATAGCAGGATGAGTCTGCCCCCCTCCCTTCTCTATCTTCTATGCCCAGAACATAGTAGGGGCTCAATAAATGAATGAACAATGATGGCTTCTTCTCTAGTACATTTCAGAAGGCAGAAGTGGCCTGGGCTCTGCACCATGCCCAGCAGTTAGTCACATCAGCAGGCCAGGGGCCTTTCCCAGAATTGCGAAGGGCAACACTAACAGCCCTGGTCCCCACCCTAGAATGGGAAAACAGGTTTGCAACGCAGGTAAGGGCAACAGCCCCAGCCTGAACGCAGACACTCTCCCGACTCAGTCATGATCTCAAGGACCCAAATCCACATGTCTTCTGAGTTGGAGAAGTGGATCCCCGGTCCTTCATCCATTCTCTTGTGGAGGGTAACTGCTGGGCTATGGGGACACGGGCCCTTGGTCATTCCCTGGGCATTCAAACGCGCTCCATTGGAGTGAAACACTCCCCCACCTCAGGGAGCCCCAGCCTGATGGGGAGACCATTGTCCCTGCCCAGTGGTTTATAGGCAGGTGAGACACAGAGGATCCCAGGATGCTTAGAAAGGGGCCTATCAACCAAAGTAAACTCCTAGAGGGCACACTTAGGTAATAAACATCAAGGTGTTGAATGAGTTGGGAGCTCTGTGGATTCAGCAGTAAAGGAGGTTCATCAATTCACTAGGCTACGTAACATTGACCATCTCTGTGTCCCTCTCCAAAAAGAAGGAACTGGGTCATGTTTTAGGGGATCTGATTCTTGGGGGGATAGGGTGGCACTAAGCTATTTAAAAGGAAGGGCAGATGAGCCCTAGCCAGTGTGGCTCAGTTGGTTGATCAGGTAGGTTAAGTTCCAAAAGTCTGCCGCCACCCTCCTCCCCCACGCAACCCCAGCATTCTGGTCTCTCAAGAGGCTCTTTCCAGGGCACATGCCCTGGTTGCAGGCTCGATCCCCAGTAGGGGGTGTGCAGGAGGCAGCCGCTCAATGATTTCCTCTCATCATTGATGTCTCTCCCTCTCTGAAATCAATAGAAAAATATTTTTAAAAAAGGAAGTATATCCCAAAAGGAAACTCCACACCTATTCAAGAGTATGGGGTCCTCCCTGGGAGTGAGGAAAATGTTTGGGAACTAGATAGAGGCCAAGATTGGATGACATTGGGATGTACTAAATGCTACTGAACTGCTCACTTTAAAATGGTTAATTGTATGTTATGTGAATTTCACCTCAATAAAAAAACTCATCACTTAAAAAAAAAAAAAAAAAGCCCCTTCCAGATCAGATCACTCCAGGAAATGTTACATTCTGTCTCTTCCTCATGGAAACCCCAAGAGGGAGGCTTTGAAAAACCATGAAGACAAGGAACATATTGATATCCAACTTCAACTCGGTGTTTCCAAGTATCCCTTTGCCGATAGTACTACTTTGTGTCTAATGGACACACCTCCCGGGATGCTGGAGGCTTTCCCAGCAGAAGCAGGAAAGGGGCTGGAGACTGATCTGGTTGCAGTGAGTCTGCGTGTAGGGGAATGATGAACACTGTTAGATTGAGCCAGCCCAGGGGAAAACCTGAAAGCCAGAATGAGAACTTAATCCAATGAGCAAGGGGAAGCCAGGTTAGTTCTTGAGCAGGAGAGTGACGAGCCATGTCTTGATAGTAGAACAGTCACTTTTCCTGATCCACTTCCGCAAGGAGGCAGCCAAGAATTCCAAGGCCAGGCAGGGGGCTCAGAAGCAATTTGACTGGCAAGCGGAGATGTGCTGAATGAACACAGGGCTGCGGTGGCTCTGAGGGCCATTAAATGGAGTATGAATAGTGCCCCCTGGAGTTACACAGGTGGTGTCCCTTTTCTGGGCACATCTGGCTTCCAATCAGAGGAAAGCAGTAAATGGACTGACAAGGCCAAACCGAGTCCCAGTCTTTTAGTTTGAACAGTCCTCTTCTTTGACTTACCTACTGCTGTTATCAAACCATCCGAAGACCACTAATGGCTTAAACCAGCGTTTCTCGCAATTCTCTAGGTTGGCAGGACTCAGCTGGATGTTTCTGTACCATAAGGTATCAGCAGGGGAGGCTGTGTTCAGCTGGGAGGATGTCATTTGAATTTTTGGTGCTCTTGGCTGCAGCATTCAGTTCTACAAGTGGTCTCTCTTATTTAGTCCCGCACAAAACATTCAGTTCAACTCAAGCTTCCGGTTTGGGAATATGTCAGCTTGTTTCCAAGAGCAAAAGTGGAAGCTACCAAAATATTATTCTGCCACACTTTTTAAAAAAAATGTTTTTATTGATTTCAGAGAGGAAGGGAGAGGGAAACATCCATGATGAGAATCACTGATTGGCTCCCCCCCCCGCCCCCCCCCGGCCCAGGAGCCCGCAACCCAGGCATGTGCCCTTGGCTGGAATGGGACCTGGGACCCTTCAGTTCACAGGCTGATGTTGTATCCACTGAGCCACACCAGATAGGGCTACTCTGCCACATTTAATGAGTCAGAAGTCCAGCCCACACAGGAGATAGGACACACTGGCCATCTCTGGAGGTGATGTGCTGCACCTCCTTTGTCAGATGAGTGTAGGTTTCTAATAACATCGGAACAGAGTAAATATAAAGTGAGCTCTTCCCAGAAACAAATAGCCAGTTAAGATGAATTTCTTGGAATGAACATGGTTTGTCAAGAACAAAGGTGTTTATATCTCACACAGACCATCTGAGGGCAATGGAGCCAAAGTTGTGCAATGGCACAGGTTATTTTCTCCTCTTGGGCACAAATAAACAAACCCCCAAGCCCCAAAGCAGTGGTGGCATGACCTGCATCTATAAGTATTGCACAAGACACAAGATATTTCAGCACCGGGGACACTATTCATCACTAGACAGTCCTGTTTCTTCCTTAGTAACATTTATTGGTATTCGCTGAAGATGCCACAAAGGAAGTAGGCAATTATACTGCCCCCAACACTAGGAAGCAGTCTGAAAGAGGATGTCACACAAATCTATATCAAAAGGTGCTGAGGTCGCCCTACCTGGTTTGGCTCAGTGGATAGAGAGCAAGCCTGTGGACTGAAGGGTCCCGGGTTCGATTCTGGTCTAGGGTACATGCCTGGGTTGTGGGCTTGATCCCCAGTAGGGGGCATGCAGGAGGCAGCCAATCAGTGATTCTATATCATAGATGTTTCTATCTCTTACCCTCTCCCTTCCTCTCTGAAATCAATAAAGATATTTTTTTTAAAAAAAAAAAGGTGCTGAGGTAAAACCAGTGGAGATCCAACTGTCATTGCATGATCCCAATGCATAGCTAAAACGGTTTCTAAAATTCTAGAATTCCTAGCACACATCACATTTAGTTTTCATTAACAAGCAAAACCCCAGTAGTTTTGTACATATGTGCACCTGCGAGGCTGCAGGAAACGAATGTTCAAAGCCAGCGAGCCAGGCCTCTCCTTAGTTGTCATTTTCCCTCACTGAATGGGTTACCTGAGCCTGCACACACCAAGAACTAGCTGTCTTTCAGTTTGTGAAGGCAGGCAGGAGCCGGATCCCTGCTTTCTCAAATCAGAGTACTTTATTTTCTAACTCCCGTCCAGGAATGGACTTCAAGGGCTCAATTTTTCAGCTATACATGAATGTGTGCAGTTTCATTATGTGAATTTTAAAAGACTCAATACTTACATTTTCAAAAGCAAGGATCACTGCCGAGCTGAGGTGCTTGATCTTAGCACCTCATAAACAGTCTCTTTAATGTCATTTGGCTTCTCACGTGCTCTTCAAAGACAGGCAGGCGTGTTTAGGACCACCCTGAAAGTCACTTGGATCCAAAAAGCCACTTCTCACTTGTTTCATATTCCAGGAGGAATGTGTACTGTAAGCAAGCTGTAGTCTATTTTCCTATACTGGCTTTTCATATATAGTTTCAATCTTGACCTTGAACTTCACTTGAGGACATTCCTAACCCCAGCTAGGCCTGCCCAGAACGAAAGGGATAAACCAAAGCTGAGGACAAGTCAAAGCATCGTCCTGCTATATCAAGGGCACACCATGTTTGAAATTAAATGACTATTCCCTGATGAGAAAGAAATGGGAAGCCAGGAACAGAGGCTACCAGACAGCACTGTCAAGTATGGAACTTGGAATCTGAGAAGCAGGGCCCTCATTCCGTTCCTGCATCTCAGCAGCAAGACCTGAGCTGCAATTTTCTCACGTGGAAAAGGGACAGAATACCCACCTTGCAGTGATGTTGTGTGAGGACTAAAGGAAACCACGTAAAGGAAGGGCTTACTGAACAGTTTATTCCTAAATCAGCAGCAGAGCCAGAATGGGCACAGCTTTTACTTCCTGGGTTAGGTCTCTGGCCCCCACCTGCTGCTTACAGAATCAACTAACATCCTTTGTCCAAAAGTTTTCACCAGTTCCATTATTTTTCCTGCAGTGGAAGCCACTAGAAGAAGCATGGGAGCCGGTGGCTAAAGCAAGGAAACCTAACTAGGAGAGGATTGGTCAGGAGCCAGATCCAGCAATAACGCCAGACTTGCTCTTCTAACGAAGGAGCCTAAGCAGCTGAGATTCTTCCGTGCAGATAAAAAAGGAGTCAGAGAGGATAGACGGTTTTCCTACAAGTTGACAAGAAAGTTTAACACTGTTCCTATACTTGTGATTTAAACCAGAGAAATCCTTTTACAGTAGGTCCTCGAATAACACCATTTCGTTCAATGTCATTTTGTTGTAAGTTGACGAGATGTGGCAGGAACTTAACTCTGTTTATGTCAATTAGCTATGGTACAACTGGTTTTGTTAACATCGTTTCACTTAAAGGCGCAGAACCTATTGATAATGTTAAGTGAGAACTTACTGTATCCTTATGTAAAGAAAGGGGGGTGGCAATCAGTAGAGGTTGGGGACCCGGACTGTGCACAAAGCTTCAAGTGCCTTGACCTCTCACCATTCTATTCCCATGGTCAATATTACCTACTTCAATGGTCTCAAAATGTGAAAGCATAATTTCCCTTTGATGCAAATATTTAGAACCGTGAGATTTGGGCACACATCATCCACTAAGAAAAATGTTAAGCGTCATTTTATTTAAGCTTCTCTTTGTGCGACCCTCCACCCCTCATAAGTGGCACACAGGACTCTTAATTTTGCAAAGGAGGACCCTTAGCTGCCCGTAGGGATGGGTTCTCACCACTACTGGCCATGGTGAGCAAAACCACCCCAGCAAATACAAACCCCACCCTCCTCCTTTCCATCATAGAGATAAGTGCCCAACCTCCCTTCCCCTGCACTGGGTAAACGCTGCAGGAAAATAGAGCTACTTTCAGGAATCATGCAACCCGAGAGTCAATGATTAGAGGTGATACAGCTCACTATTGGCTAATGAGCTGGAGATGAGAAGGGAGACACCTCTTCCCACCTTTCCACAAGCATCAATTAATTGTAGCCCATCTATCCTAACTTCCTACTGATTCATTTGCCCTTGAAATCAGAGGAAATGAGCTTAATGAAAAAAATGACTAATACTGACTAGTCCTTGCTACACTACACATACCTATTAGCTGGAACCAAAGTAAGGCCGAGAATTTATTCCACCACCTGGACAAGTTCAGAATAAGCATACCCTCTGCAGATCGGCTGCATCACAGAGAAGAGATATCCCACAGCCACAAACCACACCCCTCGATAGTTTACCGTTAGAGAACACAGACCCCAAGTGCATTTCCTATTAGTAGCAGGTGAGCTGCACCATTTCGTAATAAGACCTCCTGGGTGAAACAGACGTAAGCAGAGAACATGCTTTATTGAGTAGATATAGAACAGCACATTCTACCACATGTGGGGAAGGGTTAGCTTCAATAAAAGGCCTTTACCCTTTAAGAAAACCCCCAGTGAAGTTGCTTTTGGATAAATTTTAACAGTGACACTGAAACTGGCAGGGAGCTGCCACTGAACATGCTTAAAATGAGCTCCCCTCAACCCACAGTGAATATTAAGTAGTGTACAGAGATGACAAGAGAAAGGCACAAATGACCAGAGTCGGGATTGTGGTGAGGGCTCCGTAAGAAGACAGCAGTGTTACAGGCGATCAAGTTGGGAAGGGTGACATGTCACACATCAAAAGCTGCCCCAAAATAGCAGGTTATAATGGGCTAGAGAGAAATTAGAGGGAGCATTTCTTCCTTCACTTAAATACCACCAAAGATAGGAGATCAGAGAAGAGGGGGACGGTGGCGAATCCCAGGAAGGAAATGGAGGAGTTCTTGGATGGGCATAAGCACTTGAGCCTAGAGGAGGGGTGAGGCACTGCTGAAAAGAGAAGCAAACTCTGGCGGGTGGCCATTCTGCCTTGCTGAGTCATGGGTGGAGAGACTTTCAATTAGTTTCCACTTCTCCGGGGATGTTCAGACAGAAATCAGTGCAACTTATGTGAAATAAAGGTGTGCGAGGTCAGACTGGTACTGGTGAAATGGCTTTGCAGTTAATGAACCAGTCCACATGCCGTATGAAAGGGAGAGCGGGAAATTATTTTGGCACCTGCAATCACAATGGGGGCGTGGAGTCAGGAGGGAGGAAAACATTTACTATTGGGCACTTTCTGGTGAGGCAAAAAGCATTCATTCCCTTCCACCAAGACACGGCCCACTGCCCACAGGTGAACTCGACACAGAATCTCCGCCTCTTCCCTCTCTCCCTCTCATTCGCACAGAGGATGTGCTGTTCTCAAGACTAATCCCTGGGGGAAGCTTCAAAAGGATTTGGCTCTGGTCAGCCTGACACTGATCAAAACGAGTCTTTCCATAAAAATGGAGGAAAATATTTAAAGTGAGATGAAACCCAAAAGGAATGGACCCCTCCCAGCACACACGCGCTCAGTGTTACCTCTTCCCCGCCCGTCCAAAACACACGTGTAAGGAATAATTGGAAAGGTCCCGGCAGTGGCAACTATATTTGGAGGTCTGGCGACCAGGCGGCAAGAAGCACTATTACAAGTTTAGAAGACACAACACAACCTCATGGGCTAGAGAGCATGAGGAGAGAACCGGTGACTGGACAGGGACAGGACCAAACAGAACACCTTGGGTCAGTGCTATGAGGGACCTGCGCTCAAGTCTAATATAGATCCCATCCGGGCAACCTCACTGAGGCCGAAACAACAGTTCCTCAGAACCAGCGTCTGCAGTGCACATGGAGGTCGGAGCCAGGACAGTCCTGAGGGGATGGCCTTCCCAAAGGGTACTGTACTTGCCAATCACAAGAGCGACAGAAATGACAGACAGATCCCTAGGGTACGGATTCCTACTGCTGGGGTTCGCTGGCTCAGGTAACAGGTCACTTTAAGTGCCCTTGGGAGGGGTCCATTTTAAACAGCTGGGATCCATGGTTTTATTGGAATTGGATCTCTTGGCCTCTTTGGCTATCCACTCATCAATCAGGTCCTAGAGGAGAAAAATGGGGAAAATTACACACATTAAACTAAAATGGCATGATACATGAATTCCAACATGACTGTTAGCAAAGGAGGACTCACCAAAGGTTTAATAATATACTAAGGTGTAAAAAATTATCTTTAACTTACAAAATGCTTTACTAGCGAATCCATTCTTCCTACTACATACAGCCTTAGTAATAGCTGAAAATCATTATTCATCTTCCCTAACGATAAATATGAGCCAACTAAAAATATTTTAAATGGCCTAGCCTATGTGGCTCAGTGGATAAGCATCAACCTATGAACCAGGGGTCACAGCTCCATTTCCCATCAGGGCACATGCCAAGTTGCAGGTTCGATCCTCAATGGGGGACAAGCAGGAGGCAGCTAAACAATGATTCTCTCTCATCATTGATGTTTCTATCTCTCTCTCCCTCTCCCTTCCTCTCTGAAATCAATAAAAAAATATTTTTTTAAAATTGAAAATGGATTTGAGATAGCTTTCTGGAAGGAATTTAAAACCACTTTCACAAGCCCTGGAGTTTATTCATTCCACTCTACAGATGAGTAATTTTCTCCAATCTAAGAAAATTATTGAATGCTAGAAGTGTTGTACAACATACAGCTGCTTAACTAGTGCCATCCAGATGAGACAGGAGCTACCAAAGCTTCTGATAGGATAAGGTAGGATAAGCCGATGGAGGCATCACTGCACGCTAAAGAAATGAGTCCATATAAAAAGATGCACATAGTCAAACTCCTTCAAGAAGGGAAGGTTACCTTCCCTTAGGATGAGTAAGGCCCCACACTAACAGTGTTAGTGTTAGTCCTCTGCTGTTTAGGCTTCCAGGGACATTTATTAATGTGCAAGCAGTTGATAAAAACTTACCTGTCTCTTTAAAACTAGGTGTTTTCCTTTCCAATACTTGAGCATCTGAAGGGCTTGCAGAGTGCTGACAATGTCCACAGGATTCACAGCTGTCTCCTGGCTAATTTCTGAAACAGAAGATCTATTAAGAACCTGGCCAAAATGCAGACTCCCTGATCCAGTCCCCTCCTAAATCCCTCCCCCTTACAGGATATGCAAATGATCTCCAGATGGTTGGAGCATTTGATACTCAACCCAACCTGCTCAGAAAAAGTTTATGAAGCATTCATTTGACCAGTCCAAGTAACTACGAAAACAGACATTACAGCAAGAAACCCCTCTTGGCCCCTGCAGAAATCAAGTTCAAAGACCCATATTCAGTGGGCCTCCTGTTAGGTCCAGAGAAAACACAGAATGGGGCATTATCTTTGCAGGTTACAAAGCACGAATAGGGCCAAGTGGAGAAGTTAAAATATTCAGTGGAGTTAACATCTTGGGTAACAACCATTCTAGAGTCAAAAACCAACCTTTGATAGAAATCTCTTTGCCTTGGAAATTATGCAGGTAACGAAGCAGCACTTCTTTCCAGTAACTGCGATAGCTTATGAGCCCCAGATCTGAGAGGGGACGTTCTGGGGAGCCAACTTTTTCTTCCACTTTGGAAAGCAAATAACCTGCCAGGGAACAAACACACAGGCTTTTTTTTAGCAATACCATATCCCATCCTAAGAGAAAAGAACAATGTGCCAACATGAAGTCGTATGGAAGTACTCTGCAGTACCAGGCAGAGTTCAGTCAACTTCATTCATTCAGTGGAATACTATATAGCTGTTGTAGAGTACGCTGCCTCTGAATAAGCAAAAGGGGAAGAATGTATATTTGCATTTACTATAATAGACACTGAAAATTCTGAAAGACTAATAGAAACTTTAATAGCAATGGTTATCTGTAGGTGTGAGTTAGGAACAGGATACATAAGAATTGGGATGGGAAGCCATTTCATTACATAGCTTTTATTTTTCACATTTTGAACTTTAATAGATTATCGGAACTATACCTGAAGAGGGCATGAAAGCGCTACTACACTCTTACCTCATACCTTGCCTTGTGCATCTTTCACTTGGAGGTTTATATATTTGCCTATCATATCCTTCAATAAACTGGTAAAAGCCCTGATGAATTTTCCTGAAGATCTAATAGTCCTGAGATTGCCTTCCCTTAATGTAATCCAATTACCTTAAAAAGATTTTCAGTGAGAAACCTCTAAAGATGAAGAGCTAAGAAAGAAAGTTTCTCAGTCATTCATGCTCTTTCAATGCTATAAAGTCTTTGCAACAAAGTACTAATACATGCTACAACATGGATGAACCTCGAGAACTTATACTACATGAAAGAAGCCACACAGACAAGAGCAGACTATATGCTTCCTTTTACATGAAATGTCCAGAATGGGAAAATTCATGGAGACAAAAAGTAGATTAGTCCATAACACTGTAATAACTATGTATGGTGTCCCATGGGTATTAGACTTCTGAGATAATCATTTCATAATTATATAAATGTCTAATAACTATGCTGTATACCTGAAACTACTATGTCAACTGTAATGGGGAAAAATTTAAAGTATTTTTAAAAAGGTTAGCCCTGGCTGGCGGCTCAGTTGGTTGGAGTATCATCCCACAGCAAAGACTGCAGGTTCGATTCCCAGTCAGGTCACATACCTAGGTTGCAGGTTTGACCCCTGGTTGGGGCATGTATAGGAGGCAACCAATTGATGCCCCCCCCCTTCTCTAAATCACATTTAAAAAACAAAAACAAAACACCCAAAAACAAAACCACATCCTTGGGTGAGGATTTTTAAAAAGTAGATTAGTAGATGCTAAAACTGGTGAGATGGGGAACTGGGAAATCAATCATTGCTAATAAAAAAGATTTTTTTGGAGGGGAAGATGAAAATCTCAACCTGGATTGTGAAGACTATTGCACAACTCTAAATGTAGTAAAAAAAAATCACTGAATTTTACATTTAAAATGGATGAATGTATGGCATGTAAATAACACCTCAGTAAAGTTGCTTTAAAAAAAGATTTTTTCAGTATCACCCACGAAGTAGTTTGGGGGGGGGAAGGGGGGACCCGAATCTCAAGAAGCCTCTATCTAAACATTTACAATTAACACTATAGGACACAGTCAGCAAAATTCAGTCTGGGAAATACTGGAAAATGAACCTGCTTTCTGCAACAACTAAATAGCAAAGAAAAAGAGATGGAGTGGGAACTTTCAGATTAAAAATGTTTTACAAGCCACATCTATCAATTCCAATATATCAAATCTATCTGGATCTGAGTAACAATAAGAACAAAAATCACAATATAAGGATATTTTGAAGACTATAATTTATATTAAGAACTTTTTTGGGTGTTCTTATATGTAAGAGATCTTATCTTTTAGCAATATTAAAATAACTGAGGGTGGGAATATAAGTAAACCAAGATTCGTGCACCGTGGGGTCCCTCGGCCTGTCTTGCACCCTCTCGCTATCTGGGACCCCTTGGGGATGTTGCAGTGCCCGAAGCAGCAGGAGGCCAGGGAGAAGCCCAAACCGGGGCCGGGCGCCTGCTTATCCCAGCCCCCTGTGCCTGCCACCTAGCCAGCAGCGCTTTCTGCTGCAGCGGCTCCCAGCTGTGAGCCTGGTTTCTGGCTGAGTGGCACTCCCCCTGTGGGAGCACAGTGACCACCAGGGGGCAGCTCCTGCATTGAGCATCTGTTCCCTGATGGTCAGTGCACATCATAGCGACAGTTCGATTGGTCGCTTAAGCTTTTATATAGATAGAAGATAGACAGATTATTCTACTTTTGTATATGTTTGAAAATTTCCATAAAAATCATGCTGGTAATAGGTGTTACCCATTAAAGATATGTAATCTCCCCTCCCCCCCAAACCCCCCCCCCCCCCCCCAGAATTCTAATTTGGACTAAAGCATGTGGAATGACAGTGAACGCAGTAAGATACAGTTGATTCTCATTATTCACTGTACTTATGTTCTAAAAAGTCACTGCAAACACTGAATTATAAAATACTGAATCATTGCTCCTAGGAAAATAGAATTAGGTTCCTGCAAGCCTCTGGTCACATTTTCATCAACCAATCAATATGTAACCTTTTTATGTATTTCTGTTTAACAACACTTCAACAGATATTGTTGATACAGTAACTTTGAACTTACAGCACAATAACCTATCCCGAATGAAGTGTAATACATATTTCTCTGTAATGTACATCAAAGCCTTTCTAGACAGTATTTCAGCACTATGAAAAATATGACACTAACAGACCCTTGAAAGAACACTTGATTACACCGAGACAGCTGAAACAAGGCACCTGTTTGACCTCAGATAGAAATGTGTGGTGACTTTTTTGCTGCTACACACATACCCACAAATGGCAGCAAAAGTACTGCTGCCAATACTCTGCCAAGAATACTGATTTTGGGGTTACAAATACAGCTCTAGGTAGTAGGCAAATTCCCAAATACAGAAGCCATAATTAATGAGCCCCAAAGCCTCGATCAGGTATACAGGCTGCCTCTAGAAAAGCCCTTACAAAACTGAAATCCCTAACACCCACGAACAGATTTGATGCCTTACGCATGTATGTGCTGTTCATAAATCCCAAGCTGGGATCATCCTAACAACCTTACTTTATTCTCCTCTAATCTCCTACCAAGCTCAGGGTCCTGTATTCAATGTGTACCAGGCCAACTGATGATATTCAGGTTCTGCCGACTTACTCGTTCACTTAGTACCAGTATACACAGGCCACGCCAGGAATTGTAGGGACCACAGGACAAAAAGACAATATTCACGTGTTCCCTGCCATTCGGAGCTTAGCAGTTTCACTTACTGAAATCAATGAGCATCTTGCCATAGCCCTGCCTCATGTACTGAGGCATAGTAAGGATACAGGATACATTGTAGTTGAGGAATGAATTCTTCTCCTAAAATCAAGAACAGATGAGCAGGTGTCAGCAGACAGATACAAAATAAGGCTGCTTGCAAAATATCTGGCTAACCAGTCCTGGGAGTGGCTGTCCGGCTCACAGCTGTTACACACTCTTTATGATGGCCAAGCCATTAACCCCAGGGTTTCCCCAGCTCGGAGACCTCCAGTCTCTCTTAAGGGGGCTGACTCTGGGCTTTTTATAGTCACAGAGCAGGGCCAAACGGATTAGACTGCAGAGTCAGGCTAGGGCAGCTCCTTCAAAAGCAATTTCTCAAAAGGGGGCTGGTTGCCTACTGAAGAGAGAGATCCCAAACAGTAGTCCCCATTCTGGAAGGAGGTCAAAAACAATCCAATCATATATTGTAGGATCCCATTTATGCAAAATGTCTAGAACAGAGACAGAAGGGCTGGGAGGGGTTGAGTGGAAATAGGGAGTAATGCTTATGGGTACGGGCCTTACCGAGGTAATGAAAATTGCACAACTCTGCGACCACACTGAAGATCACTGTACACTTTAAATGAGTGAATTGTACGGTATGGGAATTGTGTTTTTAATAAATTTGTTATCTTAAAAAGTCATAAACACATTCTGGCTTTGAGTCTTTAGAGGCACTGTGGCATTATCATGGGAAGAACCCAGTTTTTTTTGTGTTTTTGTTTTTTTCCAAAAAATATGGCAAAAGGAATATACTCCTGGTTTCGAGCTAATAACATAGAAGAGGGCAAAGCCAGGAGAGTTGGCTTGACTACAAGTTGTGGGCTTGTGGGTTAGTAGGCAGGGCTCTGGCCAGTAATTAATAGGCATGTCCAACCCTCGAGTCCAGAAATGAATAAACCAGAAGCTTTTAATAAAGAATGGCACATTTTCATTAAACCATCTTTGACATGGATTTTCCTTTTTTTTTTTTTTAAAGGGAAGGGCTGTCATCATTACCCAGAATATGACCTTTTCCTGTCAGTGATTTGCATTCCCAGTGCAAACATCAATCACCCTGCTCAGACCATTAGCTTCTTAATCTCCAGATCCTGCTGACCTTGGAAAAATACCCAATCAGGTGACAGCCAGTGTTGTCCGCTTCTGTCATAACATAGAACAGGAAGGGCTCCACATCATAATATAATGTTTTGTGGTCCAGGAAAAGCTTGGCCAACAGGCACAGGTTTTGGCAATAGATCTGGAAGCAGAAAAACAGAGTTCATGTGTGGGCAAGTGACTCCTGAACTTATCAGATAAAGGCCTAAAATTACAGATCAGACCATTGTAGTTAATGAAGCAGAAAGTGTGTATTTTGGCCAACAGACGAGTTCTATCTTCTTTACAAGGTGAGATGGACACAAAACAAATTCCTTCTGAAACCTGTCAATGTACAACCACCCCCCTTTCTTAGGTCACCACTTTTTACCTTGTTTTTCTTGCCATCCACTTCAAACACGGATATTGAACCTTTGCGATATATCTCATCACCAGGTGGGTGTTTCCACACACACTTGGCCTGCAAGAGAATGGAACGGACATTAGGGAAACCAACTTCCCAGCAAGATTGCTGCTCAGAAGCGAAAAAGAACTACAATTTTAGTCAGCTGAGATGACAAATAGCTGAACACACTTGAGAACATGTAGTAAAACAAGATGTTTTCAGTATAACAATTTAAGGCTTCTAAGTCACTGTAATATATTTAGGATATTTTCTAGCAGTTTGGAGTGTTTTCTGGGTTATATTCTGGCATCGTTTCAATCCAGGAGATTAAAACCATCTACTACATAAAAGCCAGATAAATAAAAATAGCCTTGCTTATTAGAAAATGCCTTGCAACAACAGGAAATCCTTAAGCAGCTTATTTCAAGCAGCTTAGAGTTAAGATCGGAGTGCTTTACTCTCACCTTTACCAATAACTGCTCTGGTTGCCCCAAGTGTCCCCTTTGTTACATAAGGAAGTAGGAGCAAATCCTTCTGTGCAAAAAAAAAAAGGGGGGGGGGAGGCAAGGCAGCTTGCAGCAGGAAGCTGGGGTGGAGGGTGGCCCCCAGCAGCGCCGGCAGGGCACTTGGCCACAAGGGGGCACAAGGTACCCCTTTCCTTACTCTCAATTGTTAACAGATGTAAAGCAGCCAGCCAGCCATTGCTGTAAATCAGGGATTTTCAACCTTTTCCATCTCATGCACACATAAACTAATTACTAAAATTCTGCAGCATGCCAAAAAGTATATTTTTTATCAATCTGACAAAAAAAGGTATAGTTTTGATTGTAATTACCTATCCTTTTTGTTCCAAGGTTACTTTTTAAAAAATATATATTTTGATTTTTTTACAGAGAGGAAGGGAGAGGGATAGAGGGTTAGAAACATCAATGAGAGAGAAACATCGATCAGCTGCTTCTTGCACACCTCCTACTGGGGATGTGCCCGCAACCAAGGTACATGTCCTTGACCGGAATCAAACCCAGGACCCTTCAGTCCGCAGGTCGATGCTCTATCCTTGAAAATCAACCAGTTAGGGCCAAGGTTACTTCTTAAAAAATCAGGCCTACACTTGTTTATAAGAATTTCTGGTTCCAAGAATTAACCAATCAGCTCTAGCTGGTGTGGCTCAATAGGTTGGGCGCTGTCCCATGCACCAAAAGGTTGCCCATTCAATTCTGGTCACATGCCGAGGTTGCTCATATGCTCAGGTTGTGGGCTCAATCCCTCGTTGGGGGTGTTAAGAGCTGATCAATGTTACTCACATTTCTCTCTCTCTCTCTCCCTCCTCTCTCTCTAAAAAAAAGGTATAGTTTTGATTGTAATTACCTATCCTTTTTGTTCCAAGGTTACTTTTTAAAAAATATATATTTTGATTTTTTTACAGAGAGGAGGAGGGAGAGGGATAGAGAGTTAGAAACATCGATGAGAGAGAAACATCGATCAGCCACCTCTGCACACCTCCTACTGGGGATGTGTCTGCAACCAAGGTACATGCCTTTGACCGGAATCGAACCTGGGACCTTTCAGTCACAGGTCCCATGCACCAAAAGGTTGCCCATTCAATTCTGGTCACATGCCGAGGTTGCTCATATGCTCAGGTTGTGGGCTCAATCCCTCGTTGGGGGTGTTAAGAACTGATCAATGTTACTCTCACATTTCTCTCTCTCTCTCCCTCCCTCCTCTCTCTCTAAAAATCAATAAACTATTCTTAAAAAAGAATCAACTAATCAAATGCAAACTTATTATGCAACCTGACCAATAAGATGCAGCTCTATTAGATGACCTACATGTTCAAGACAGGGCATTCACACTGGACAGACGGCTATTGTGTTGCCTGTCTTTTTTGTATTTTACAATCTAAGAGGAAAGATGCCAGTGCTTCTGACTAAATAGTCAATTATTGTATGTTTTAAAAAGTTCTTGCAGCACACCAGTTGAAAATCATTGCTGTAAATAGGTGAATTCTTGAAAGGTTTTATGTAAATACATTTAGAAAGCATATGTACATATCCAGAACATTTTCCATTATATTTTTATTGTGACTTTTGGTCAACTTAAGAATCATGACCTAATTTGTCACATGCAAATCAAAATATTAATTGGAACTGCTTTGAAAAAGTTTCATCTATAGTGTGTCCCTATCACCACCACCCCTTTACTCATGTGGCTTTTCCCAAAAACGGACAAACTAACACAATTAGTTTAGAAACAGAAGCCAAACCGGGCCCAATCAATGATTATGCCTGAAGCAATAGGAATCAGAAGTATGGCTTACTAGGTAAAGTAGGTTTTTATTTCCTGAAATTTGGTTTTTGTAATTCATATAATACAGTAGAGATCCTCAAAAATTCAGAATGTTTACTTGACCTTCAGATTTATCCAGACCCTGTTTTCTCCACCTATTACTAGTTCTTGCCCCCTTTGGCTGTTTTATTGGTTAGTGCCACTAAATAACCAGAAACAAAAAGAAAAAATGGCAAAAATGGTAAGTAGTTCACATCAATAAAAATAGCAGTCTTACTTTCACATAGCAAAACCATACTTTAGTTTATCTCCATGGTCTACACTCATGGAGACCAGTCCTTCTGATACCACCCTCCCCTGTGCCCTAGTGTCCCCACCAGTCTTTGCCCATCACCTCCCCTCCAGCACGCTTTTCTCACCCCAAGTCAAGCGTGCCAGAGTCTGAAGGGCTTCATTCATAGGAGTGGTTTTGGGCCACAATGCTACAGATTGTGTGCTT
Source organism: Myotis davidii (assembly GCF_000327345.1). NCBI lineage: Eukaryota > Metazoa > Chordata > Mammalia > Chiroptera > Vespertilionidae > Myotis > Myotis davidii. Next base: position 1,918,450 of record NW_006298628.1, read on the forward strand.
CAGAGTTAGAAACACACACAAAGAAAGTATCACCAAACTGGGGAGAGGAATGTAAGAACAGAAACCATGGGAAGCCTGGATTATGAAGGTTCACCATATGGAAACCTTGGGAAGTAAAGATGGAAGGGGAAGGAGAGACACCCTAAAAGGCCTAGAGCCAAATTATGTTAGGACAATAGAAACAAGATAAAAGAAAGGTTTCCCTGTCTGAAAGAGTTATCTCTGTCCCTTACCCTTTCCTCAATCCTACTCCATGGCAGAAAGTCCCTTTAAGACTTTAATTCCACAACCAGGGAAAGAAAGGTGGCTTAAAGTGGCAAAATAGCTAATAAGCATATTTGTCAACAATAAAATCAGATTCAAGTCTTTATTCCTAAAAGAAGGATGTTCTGAAACGAAAAAAAGCAATAAACAACTTCAGAAGGCACCAAAGGACCCATTCTGTTAATGAAGTCGATTTTCATCTAATTTGCAATACTTAAAAACTAAGGGCAGAGGTCATCCATCTGCAAAAGAACAATGGAAAAGAGCAAGCAGCAAGAAAAAAAGACAGGGAGGTGTGTATGACAGGATGTGGATAAAGGCCATTGGCTGCTTTAAGTGCTACCCAGCACCAGCCAAGCCACAGGCTGTGTACCACCACCCTAATGTGGCCTTTGATTTCCTATGCCTTCATCCCATTCCTGTGGACCACTGAGAGGTGCTTCGATAATTGTCATTAAGACACATGTCAAAATGTAGAGATCCTATTGCTTACTGCCAACGTGATCATGAAACCCAGACAACTTACCATGTGCCGGCGGAGTATCGTTTGGCTCTTCATGTACTTTAAACAGAATTCACACATATAGAGCCGTCCGAGTCGGGCATATTCTTCAGGATAGGGAGAATGGTACCAAGTATCAAGCTCATAGCGACCGAAAGCTATTGTTTTAATCATGTTGCTCCCCTCTGTGATTTGGCCTTGCAGCCTTAACTTCTCCTATTGTACAGAAGAAACCAAAAGTCAAAGGAGGTTTAGAATTATAGTTCCCCTTTGAACAATATGGAGGGTTAGGGTCACCGACACCCCGCCCCATGCAGTTGAAATGGCGTTTAACTTTTGACTCCGCCAAAACATAAATACTAATAGTATAGTGTTGACCGGAAGTCTTATTGATAACATACAGTCGATAAACACGTTTTTAGTATGTTATATACTGTAGTCTTACAAATGTAAGCTTATAGAAGAGAAAATATTAAGAAAATCATAAGGAAAAGAAAATACATTTTTAGTATTTATTGAAAAACATTCATGTTTAAGTGGACCTGCAGAGTTCAAACCCATGTCAACTGTAATCATCTTTGTTTTTGTAAACTATGTAAACCATCATGCTAAGCTATGAAAAAACACACACACATTTGGCTTCTAAACTCATGAGAAGCTAACTAAAGAGGGCTGGCGACATGGCCAAGGGTAATAGGGAAGGCTTAGTATAGGTCCCAGTGAAGAACAGCTTTTCTCTGCTACTTAGGACACTTAGGGTCTCCTCTCCTGAACATCAGAACAAGTCTCTGGTAAAATTGTGTTCTTACCAGTCTGAACTAAACTGAATTCTAAAAGGCAATCTACCACTAATATAAACCCTCCACCTTTTATAAGACATTCTAAAATTAAACTGAAAAAAATATCTAGAATGTGCTTTACATATTTCCAGCCCTATGTACATCTACGTGACATAAACCCACTCTCTCAACCTAAGTCCTTTAAAAAATGTTTTTTGAAACATGGACAGTGCTTTACTTCTGAAATCTGAAGTCCAGGAAGCAGAAATATGTTTGGATATCTATCTCCACTCAGTGGCTATGAGGTGGCTATAGGATTTTAAAGCAGAACCAGATAGAGCATTGAGAAAGACTGGCCTAGGAATGCCCTGGTTCCAGAGTACACCTAGAGAAAACCAGCAAAGCCACCCATCCCAGCCAAGAGCAGCTAGCAAGCCCTGCCACCTACAAAACTTCCAACAAGCGTATCAGAAGATTTTTAAATGAAGTAGTCAACAAAATGTAAAGAAACAAAAAAGAGAGGGAGAGATTTACTTTACAGAGATCCTCTCAATCCATTTAATTAATCACAATTTTCATAAAGCAAACTTATTGAAAATTCTGCCGACAGTATCAAAACTAAATGTTAACTGTTGATAAAAATCTGAACAGAAAACCAGCTTAATTATAAAACTTGGATTTGTCAAAAGATTAACTCTAAAATGTCTAAAAACAGCCTTTTCCATTATCCCTCTTCAATATTCTTTTTATTCTTTTACAGTTGTATTGAAGGGCTGAGGCACCCCTGAAAAGGGGAGTACCAGTTTAAGAGAACAACAGGGTATCTCCCAGTCCACAGGTTCTCAGAATTGCAAATTACTAGAGGCAAGGGGGGTACCTATTGTTTTGTTCAGCTAACCACCTCCACCAAACAGGTCATCAGGAAATGAGGTGAGGGAGGAGGGGTAATTAATTTTAAATATGAATGGGAAGGCAGACAGTCTCAAGTAAGGATAGCTGGGGGAAGGGGAAAGGGATTCAAGCAGCAAGGTCCATTAATTCCCACCTAACTGATCACTAGTCATTTTTCTTGGGCGAACTGCTCCTCACAAATGGTCCTCAGCTAGAGGCTCACTACTCACCAAGTCCTCTGAAGCCCGGGCTTGTGCTCTTCGGAAAAGGTCTAAGTCATACTCGCTCGTCAGGTTTTCCAAGAGAGGTTCCCGCGTGTTCCCGTAGGTCTGCCTGTGTTCCTAGGAAAACAACCAGAGCGTGAGACTCTCTGCTTCTAAGAACATCATCTACTTCATTTCAATCGATGCCAAGCTATTTTTTCTAATGCCTACCATATGCCAGGCATTACCCTAGGCACCATGGATTTGGCAGACATGCCATTTACCAGGTAGGTTAACGCCAGAAAACACCCATACTCGCCCTGGTGAATCTGGAAAGGAAATGCTCCTATCACCTCTCCATCTCTAAATGAGCACCTCATGGATAAAAATGCTACGCGCCCCCCTCCCCCCCAATTGTCCCTCTGAAGATGTGCACCACAGTATAAATAAGTATAACAAACCCAAAAGCACTACAGATGCCTAGAATCCTGAGATCTGGAAGAAACCCTGGTGGAAACTCCCTCATGTAGAAGAAACACAACAAAAAAACAAATCTCAAAACCTTAGAGTCTGAGATTTTAGACTGAAAGGTAAATTTGCAGGTAGGAAAGGGCAGCTGTATGAAAGTGTTCTGTAAATTCTTTCCCTTGAACTTCTTCGCCATCATTACACTGTCCGCCAAAGGCATTGTCATGTTCTCACTTTAGAACTCCAGCCCAAGTATGTATGAAAAACTAGCTAGCCCCTTTGAAAAATATCTTACTAAATACTAAGCAAGAACAAGAGGAAACAGTCAGAAAATCAGAAACATTAAAATAATCCAGTTTTAAACAAGTATCAAACCTTACCATGGCATTCACTACAAGTATCCTTTCACTGGAAAGACATCCTACAAGAGGAACTTCCCTTTTAAACCTTTGATTCTAGCCCTTCCCACTCCATCCTAGACTCCACCTCCCACCCAGAGAATAGAAGATAATGGCAGTTAGGAGGAGTGAATGGCTCACCCCAAGAAGAACATTACAGATTTCAATTAGCACATGAAGAAACCATTCAACAGTACCTGTATGCCTAGTAAAGTTTCTTTAGGTTAACCTGGGCCTACCTGATGTATATCTTTTTCAATTTGGACTACATCTAAGTATTATTCTAGTTTCATGAACTTTTTTTATTTTTAACTTAAAAAAAATCCTATCCAGCATTTTCACCAGGAAGGTTGGGTCTAAATAACCTCACCCAAACAACTGGAAAGCAGATGTTTGTAAGATGAATTTCAGGAAATTTTACTGCAGGCACTCTTTCTACCTGTATGATTCTTGGCGAATTAGCTCGCTAAACTTGTTTCCCATCTATAAAATAGGTGAAACACCATCCATCTTTGCTACAGATTATGGGAGCAACATAGCCACAGTGCCTAGCACAGGCACTCAATAAATGGCATTATGTGTTACCATACCATTACGCCTCTACCCAATTTGTAGATAAAAACATTGAACACCACAAAGAGAGGAATACAACCTTGCAGGGTCCTTCCTCTACACATCCCACACAGTCTAGTATAAGTGTTTAGCTACAAATTCACCCTACAACCCACAACTCATCTCACATTCGCCCATCTCCATTTATTCATAAGGCCATTTTCAAGACAGTGATGACTACCAAAAAAGTAAATACAGTTTAGCATATTTTTGTCTTAGTGACGGCATGCTGACTGCCTAAGTAATGACAAACCATACTTTTAATAATCTACTCTAAGGACTAAATAAGCAAACATTCCACCTCCATGAAATAATTAAAAAAAAAAAAACGCATCAAAGAAAGACTGAGCGATCACATACCAAAATGTTAACAGTGATTTATATTTTGGAGGGTCATTTTTACTGTAATTTTTCTTCTCTATTTTTTTGGTATTTTCAGGAGTTAAGCATTTGTTAATAGGTTTATAATAAAGTAAATCTTTACTTAAAAATTAAAGTTATGCAAAATGTTTTTAAATTTTTTTTATTGATGGATTGATTTTGGAGCGAGGAAGGAAGAGAGAGAGACAGACACATCAATTTGTTGTTCCACTTATTTATGCATTCATTAGCTGATTCTTGTATGTGCCCTGACAGGGGATCAAACCTGCAACCATGGTGGATTCATCCGGACAACTGATCTCTAACTAACTGAGCTACCCGGCCAGGGTATACAAAAGTTTCTTAAAGAAATTTTAACAATGCCAAAACCGGTTTGGCTCAGTGGATAGAGCGTCGGTCTGCAGACTGAAAGGTCCCAGGTTCGATTCCGGTCAAGGGCATGTACCTGGGTTGCAGGCACATCCCCAGTGGGAGATGTGCAGGAGGCAGCTGATCGATGTTTCTCTCTCATCGATGTTTCTAACTCTCTATCTCTCTCCCTTCCTCTCTGTAAAAAATCAATAAAATATATTTTTTAAAAAAAGAAATTTTAACAAAAATGAGGAAATTAGTTTAAGATATTAAATTAAAAATAGAATTCAAAGCTGTATTTATAGTAATAACCAAATTTTGTAAATAAGGCATTATGTAAAAAGCTAGGCTACATCCCAAAATGCTAACTCTGGTTATTTTTCAGGTAGTAGGATTAATGTTTATTTCTGCATACTTTTCTTAATTGTTCTATATTTCCTACTACAAATGTACATTACTTTTAAAACTAGAAAAAAAAGTTAAAATACTACAAAAAGATTTATAGATTGTATCACCAAATTAATACCTTTTATTATGTAGGAATTTTATTTTTCCATGAAAGTAAGTGGACTACAGCTTGTTTTGAATATTTCCCCTTAAACAGACATCTCCATTATCATGGTATTTGAGAGGGTAAATTTAACCTTTTAAAGCTAAAGTTTACAAACAACTAGAGGACTGAACTATTTTTTTCATCTAAACTCTACCAGTATTTTTTTTTTTTTTTTGGAAGACCTCCGGTTTCCACTCCTAACAGCCAGTTTTGGGGGATTTTAGTAAACTCTAACTGCCAGAAAACAGCCCTTCTACTTAAGAGAATACCAAACAACAAATCTGAAAAACAGAAGCTTAGAAACCAAAAGAAGTTCATGCTAATTAAGTAGTTAACTTTTTCTCACCAAGTATTTCTCTTTCTGTTCTTTGCTCAGCCCGGAATTTCTTTTCTTCCTGAGTTCAGCGACCTTCTCCTTATATCGCAGCTGCCTGTCTGTTGGTGCCTAAAAGGAAGAAGAGGAGAAAATTGGCAAGCTAGGTAGAAAACTTATTGTGTAATTAGTTTCAAAATGAAAGTGACAACAAACTGGGGAGGGGGTGGCGTGGGAATGTCAGATGTGTTACAACCACCATGTTAAAATGATTGGCAATTTTAAAATTCCAAATCGACTGCCCTGTCAGTTAATATGAGGTCAAGAATGTACTTATTTTGATATTAACCCAAACAGAACATAAATGAAGGATGGAAGTCTCCACCAAAGCAAAAGTAGTAAAATAAAGATCATTTCAATTCCAATAAGCATTTATTGAAAGCTTACCACTTTACAAGCACTGACATAAAAATTTAAAAACTGAGTAAGAATAGAGCCAAAGATAAACAAAGAGAAGTGTAGCTACCATTGACAGAGTGCTTATCCCCCAAGCACTGAGGACAGGGACGTTAGATGTATGATTTAGCTGACTACCCTGCTAGGTAGGTATTAGTCACTCCTTTTTATTAACAAGAAAATAAAATGTAGGGAAGTTAGCTGACCTGTCCAAGACCACACTGCTAGAGTAAAAGAATCACAGTATTCAAATCCAGATCTGTTTGGTTCCAAAGCCAAACTTCTCCCTCATCGCCACGCTTCCTCTGCTATCCACCTATAACCTAACCTCAAAAACAGATAGCACATGGTGAGCTATGTATATATAATATGTGACAAGGCCAAACAACATTCTGAGAACATTACAGTGGGAATGCATGAAGAAGAAATGCATTAATGGTAGAAGTTTTGGGAAGAATTTCTACAACAGCTGAGAGTTGTACAAGGCCTTGAAGGGTAAATGCAATTTCTTCTTGGTATAGGAATAAAGAGTTTGGGCAGAAAACCAGCAAGAGTAAAGACCAAGGGCATTCAGGGAGAAACAAGGAATTAAGTGTAATCAGTGGGTATGAATGTTCAGAAAAGCAGAAGGATTAGGGTAAAGCAGCATCTTGGAATTCAAGGGAAGAGAGAATTAGAAGAAAAAACGACATCAGCAACAAATGTCAAATGCTGAGGAAAAGACACTGGTGATCTTGGAAACATTCTAGCAGAGTGGGAGCGTTTGAAGGTAAATTACAATGGGTTAAAAAGTAGATGCAAAATGAGGAAATAGAGCAGCAGGTGTAATCTTTCAAATAACCAGGATTATCTGTTGTTGTTGTTATTATTATTATAAATTGCATGCTTCCTTCATTTATGATGTAGAAGTGTTGGTTTCATGAAAATTTACTATTTGAAAAACAATTATGATTCTGAGTTTGACTAAAGACCAGTTATTTAGACGTAATACCATAGGAAACAAGAGGCATGAGATACCCGAAGACAGTCATGGGCAGAGTGTATCCAAAACTTGGCTCTCAAACTGGGAATGGCCAGAGCTTTAACAAGGCCCATACCTGATGCCTGGTTGCATGCCTGTTGTTGTCATCTTGCCTGTGGGACAGCATCCTTTCTTCTATCTGCTTATCCCGGCTCTGTGCTCTCACCTGCAACCATCAACAACGTCAATAAATCCACCTGCTTCTACAACTGTTTACTTAACGCAAACAATACAAGAACAAATCCCCTGGATTTATGTGGTACTTTTACTTTCAAAGGCTCTTCACATTTATTATCATCAAATCTGTAAGACATAGATAAGGCAAGCTTCCATTCCATTATCTCAGCCATTAACCGAGAATCAGAGAAGTGAAACAATTACAACTAAATCATGATAAAACTAAGAATTTGAAGTTTAACTGATGACTCTGAGCCTGGACACTTTCCACTGTACAATTAAAAAGAAACCGTGCAAGAAAGAGGAAGTGCAAGAACAGAATGAAGAAGTACAGAGAAAATGTTAGATACCTGGGGTCAAGTCTATTAGGAAACTTAACTAAGTTATGTTATCTTAGACAAATCACATCATCTTTCCAATAGTTTCACTTTCATCCTCTGGTAAGTGAGGACTCATATACAACGGCCTCTTCAACTTCAACAGTCAAACTCAGCATGGTCAAAACAGAAGACTGACATTCTCCCACAGATCTGCCCCACCCAAACCTTCCCTACATCAATAAAGAGCAACACTTCCTGAACAAATGATCAGGGCAAAAACTTTAATGTCATCCTTGATTCTTTTTCTCTCACACCTCACATCAAACCCATCAGCAAGTCTATTACTCTGCCTCCCTCCAAAATATATTCGGAATCCAACCAATTTTAACTATCTTCACTGACAGAACAATAGCCAAGGCCACTGCCTACTGCCTCAACTTTGGAGCAGCCTTCCAACTGGTCTACCCTGAGTCAGCTCTTGCCCCCTCCAGTCTATTCTCCACACACTAGCAAGCTGCGATTTTTGAAAAGGGTTTATGAGATTACATCACCCCTTTGACAAAGCCTTCCAGCTGCTTCCCGCAGCCATCAGAATACAAATATACCCCTTGTGCCAAGACCTTCAGGTCTTTTTTTTTTTAATTTTTTTAAAATATATTTTATTGAGTTTTTACAGAGAGGAAAGGAGAGAGATAGAGAGTTAGAAACATCAATGAGAGAGAAACATCGACCGCCCGCCTCCTGAAAACTCCCCACTGGGGATGTGCCCGCAACCCAGGTACATGCCCTTGACCGGCATCGAACCTGGGACCCTTCAGTCCGCAGGCCGACGCTCTATCCACTGAGCCAAACCGGTTTCGGCAGGGCTTTTTTTAACAAAAATATATTTTATTGAATTATTTTACAGAGAGAAAGGGAGAGGAATCGAGAGTTAGAAACATCGATCAGTTGGCTCCTGCACACCCTCCACTGGGGATGTGCCCACAACCAAGGTACATGTCCTTGACCAGAATCGAACCTGGGACCCTTCAGTCCGCTGGCTGACGCTCTATCCACTGAGCCAAACCGGTCAGGGCAGGTCTTTTGATCTGGATCTGGCTTCCTCATTTCCCATCATGCTCCAGTCACAGTGGCCAACTTTTGGTCCCTCAAACCCAACAGTTTGTCTCCACCTCACAACCTTTGTGCTTGCTCATCCTTCTACTTAAGATCTCTCATCCTACATCTTGACACAACTGCTCAGATCAAATGACAACACCTCAAAAAGGTTTTCCTAACGACCCAAGCAAAAGCAGTGCCACACCCCTTCATCACCCCCAAAGCAGTCACTTTCTGAAATGGCTTTAGTCTTTTTGTTTCTTATATTTATCACTTTATTAAATTCTTATTTACTTAGTAATTTATATGTTGATTTGGCTTCGCACCATGAGAATGTAAACTCCTTGAATGCAGTAGCCTTTTATCTCATTCACAGAATCCTTAGATACCAACAACAGTGTTTGGCACATGCAGTCACAGAAATCTAGGACTGAATAAAAATGGTCATATCACTGAGAGCAATCATTTACCAGGACACTTAGAGTAATCATATACATGCAAGTATTTTTAAAATGTTAGAGCTTTGAATAAATGTGAGGAATTAGTCTAATCTTTCCATTTGGGATTCTAAATATAATAAAAATATATGTATCTTTCAGAAATTCTCCTGATCCTCCAAGCACATATTCCAGTGGTAAAGATGGGTTATGCTGAGCCCGATTCCCCTTGAAAGAGGAAAAATTCAAGTAATGCTTTCCTTTCTTAAGAATTTTATTCCACTACTGAAATTTTTATTTTTTAAAAATAAATTGCTAAGGAAGTATGCTCATATTGCTACAGGCCAACAATCTTAAGTTATAGCTTAGGAAGACTTTTATGTAAAACCATTGACAGTATCAGGTCGTTCTGTTTAGAAACAAGACAAGTCTCAAAAAACAGAGATCACAGCTATTTTCAGAGAAAGAAGCACAGAATGCCTTGTCAGCTTTGATGCAGACGCTGGTAGAGCTGCTCCCGTTCTGACCTGGTCTCAGACTAATGGGGAGATAATGGGAAGACCTGCCCCTTACATGTACACAGAGCAGAAGAAACTGCCTTGGTTATACAAGAGAGCTGGAATGAAAAAAACACGTGTCCTCAACCTTAAAGTCCATGTAAGCATTGGCAGTATACTATGTTGCTGAAAGAATGAACACATAAGGAAACTTTCCATACTGTGGTCAACTTGTAAATAAGAGAAAAAATTCCTGAATCAGGAGAAGTAATGTTAGCTGGGGAATCTAATTTTCTCAGGATGAAACTGCCTCAGACAGGAATAAACCTGTGATCCTGAACTTATCAACAAAATAACAACCACAAATCAATACTCTGGTTTAACCAGCTTGGATAACCTGTCCAAATAGTATCCAAGCAAACCATTTCATTAACAATATTCTCAACTCTTGCTTCCCATAGTTAGTCTTCTGGTTCCATCCTTGGTGGCAGCAACCCGCACAGAAACATATAAGATAGGATCTTAGGTTCTACTTCTAAATCAAAGGTTATTTAAGACTACATTTTTCAAGAATTTAAAACAAGAATTAGCCAAGAGTAGATGTGATTGAGAGTAACAAAAAGGAAGACTATTCCACAGAAAGAAAAAAATTATGAAAACTTTTTAAAAGCAAAATGTCTTCATAGATTTACAAGATGAGAACCTAATGCATAAATATTGAGACCATATATTTATGCAAATCAGTACTTAATGAAAAAGGTCCCTAGAAGTCTTTCAATGTTAGGCACAAGGTGGGGCACATGTCTTTCAATGAAAAATAATGCATTAGAAGGTGATGTTGCAAATATTCCATAGATAATCTTCTTGTTAATTTCTTTCAAAGCATTCATTACATACTATAATTAATTATTTTATGTTTAATTAACTATTGTTTTTAAAAACACAGTTGTTTTACATGTTATTTCCTCCACTAGAATTTAAGAGGGAGGACCTTGCCCACTGTCCACACTGGATCTCCACTATTTAGCAAAGTGCCTGGCAAATGGTAAGCACTTGATAAGTACATGTTGAATAAACGAGAACATAATTACCTTGCACTCGTCAGCTGAGAGGTTGTGATAAAGCGGGCATCCTGAGATGGAAAAATGTCTCTCATGTTTTCCTGTAAGATGTCCTGTTAAAGGAGGAGAAAACTTAATTTCAAGATAGAATATTTAAGCTTAGAAAGTGCTGTTTTTCTCCGTAACAAACCTGGTTTTTTGCCATATAATTTTTATCAAATATATGTCTGGTCAAACAGATTGAATCAGACAGACTGAATCCAAAAGAGGTAAGTGCTACTAAGGACCATGAGTTGCACCCACAATAAATTCTTTCCTTCCACAGGTTGAATGTGGCAATATTTGAGGATACTTGTGTATGTTCAATATAAATTGTAATTCCTTCTGTTCTGATGATGTAGTTCTCAAATTGCAAAATGTCATAAAGCCATACACTTATAATAAAGGCACAAAATCACAAGCAGGAATATTCTCTTTTGGCAGAATTTAATTTTCCTATGCTAAACTGATCAAGTCATAAGGTAACAAGTGTAATTCATATTATGCAATTTTATCCTACCTGATGAACTTCTTTCAATAATCAACAGAAACATAAAAAATGAAGAAGGAAATGGCCTTTTCTATTCATATAAGTAAATATATTTGATAGTTCTGGACCAAATTAAATATATTCCTTATTTGGGTGGTGGGACTGGTTTCATTTAAAGATTTAGGCTTCTTCCATAATCAAACTTTTAAACAGGCAGTTTGCACAAGGCCCTCTTATGAGGAGAAAATGTTAGGAATAACAATACAAAGAGGCTCATTTTACCTAAAGGGGCATCTCCTCATTTTCCTATTTTTCATGTGGTGAAAACATACAGGGAATTGAAAATTATTTCCTTTTTAAACATCTCAACCAAAAGTTTATAAAACACCTAAGGTTGAGAGGGATGGTGAGAGAATGCAAGTGCAGAAAAAGACAAATTAGATAAGTTAAATCACTAGTCTATGGATATCTTTACCTTTCTTTCATAAAAAAAGACATTTAATTTTGTGTAAATGAGACACTGGAATTTAAAAAATTATACTTCATGGGGAAAAAAGAAATTAAAAAATTACTTCATGATTTATACAATAAGCTTTAAAGGGCAAAAATAGTCCAAGTTTTCAGGGAGATGGGAATATATGATACACAGACAGTCATTTCTCTGGAACTGTAAAATACTAGTGGCCTGGTGCATGGATTCGTGCACATTGAAAGGAAATTAATTAGAAGAAATATTTTAATATCGCTATTTGCCCTTTCTCTATAATAGAAGTGTCAACCAAATTCCTGATAGACAATGAGATTGAAACACATGCATGCGATTGGCACCAGCGAGAGCTTTATATTTATCGTGCATGTGCAAGTCAACTTTTATTTTTAAACTGCCAGTGTGCATCATATGTAACGGTGGGTTGGACGGTCGGTCAGACGGTCACTTAGCCTTTTATGTATATATATAGATAATTTTTGGAAATCCACACATTTTTATCTTGGGCACAAAAACTAGCCCCAGTGGTCAAACACAGTATATAAAATCTAAAGTATCACTGCTATGGCAAGCCTTTTTAGATATTGTGCATTTATAACTTCTGAGTAAATTATTCATGTTTTACTTTATATGTAAACTAAAACTAATTTAATGTGTCTATATTAAAAATTTTAAAAGGACAGCTGATCTACTGACCTAGCTATTACTATCCAACAGATTTTCTAAAAACACCAAATACACACATACAAGGCTATCCATTACAGTACTAATCAAAATAGGTAAAAATGAAAAATAATCTAAATGTCAATCAACATAGGACAATTTAAGTAATTTATGAACTATCAATACAATGGAATGCTCTGTATCCTCTAAGTGCTAATAATATAAATTACCCAAGATGTCAAACCAACCATTGTGTATTTTCCTTTTTATGAATACCAACACAAAAGAAATATGTGTACATATACGTGTACTTACACTACATGTATAGAAACTAACTAGAAGCACTCATAAAAATTACCAACAGTAGCTTTATATCTGGGACATATGCAGGAAGAATTTTTACTTATGTACTTCAAGCCCTCTTACAGGGTTTTAACTTTTCACAGGCACATAATACTTCCATACCAAAATTTTTTTAAGTTAATGCCATTGCTTTGCCTATGATAAAGAGTAGAACAGGATCAAGAATAATTTTGGAAGCTCAGGTTCATACATTTCAAACTCTGCCAATAAAATAAAACCAAAAGTCAAAATAAACTTTCCTCTGACCCAGCACCTCTATATTTACCCTCTGGTCCACCTCACTAAGGGGGCTAAGCCCTGGGCATAACTAACGCACAATTAGACCCCTACTCTGACTTCATCTCCTCTTCTCCATTCCGGTCACTCTGCCCCAGGCATAATGGCCCTGAAGTGCGCCTCAAATTGCTTAAGCATTCTCCTGCCCCAGACCTGTGGCACTGCGGTTCCCTCTAAGCTTATCACTTATTCCCCTGATACTCATATGGCTCTTTCTCACTTCTTTCAGGTTTCTCCTCAAATGTCAAGGTATCAGAGTGGCTTTCCCTAATCTACTGTGTATGAGCATGCACAAACAATATTCTACCCTCTTTGCACACCATACTATGTATTTTCCTCCATAGCATGTATCTCTAGTTAATGAATATATGTAGCTATCTGGTTTGCCTTTCCTAGGTAGCTACCTCCAAGAGAATTGGGATTTAGACATAGTCACAACTATATCACCAGAACTTTATTTACTTTTAAATATGTTTATTGATTTCAGAGAGGTAGGGGAAGGAAAAGGGAGAGGGGGAGGGAGGGGGAGGGAGAGGGAGAGAAACATCAATGATGAGAGAATCACTGATAGGCTACCTCCTGCAAGCCCCCTTTTGGGAACTGAGCACACAACCAAGGCATGTGCCTTGACCAGGAATTGAACTGTGACTCCAATTCATGGGTCAATACTCAACCACTGAGCCACACTTGCCAGACATCACCAGAACTTTAAAAAGTGTCTGACACATGGCAAATATTCAATAAGTATTTATTGAATGGCTGGTTAAACATCTATAAATAAAAAAGGCTAAGTGACCGACCATCTGTCGGTCCAACCAACCAACTGACCGGTACATGATGTGCACTGGCAATTTAAAAACAAACGTTGACTCGCGCGTGCTTGGTACATATAAAGCTCTTTCTTCTAATTAATTTCCTTTCAATGTGTATGAATCCGTGCACCAGGCCACTACTAGTATATATAAAATAAAAGTACAATTTAGGGATGCATGGACAGTGACTAGCAGATTCCCTTACCCTCTTAAAGTACATTAGCTATCTCTTGCTTGTACTGGGGTTGATATGATGACACCTATTCTTAGTTTTTCATTATTTATCCCAAGGAAATTGATTTAGGCCTGAAACAATTATCTTGAATGATAATTATTACAGCATTCAGAGGAACATTTGCTCTATTTTACGCATTTTTATGGTAATTTTTTTTTTTTTGAGAAACTGCTAAAATCAGGAATATATTCAAATAAATAAAATACTAGGAAAAATGCACTGGTAGCCTGCATAGCAGCGACTTATTCTGGTCTACCTTTTCCCCTGAACCTGGTAGCCACATTCAAAGGCTAAATCTGAGTAATGAAAGGCCCTTATCTCCCAACCAGCACCTTCCAACTCTAGACAAAAGCTTGTCTAACATTTGCACCTAAGCTCACCTAGAGAGTACAAACAAGGTTTAAGCCGTGACAAGAATCCCTCCGTAAGGATTCAAAGTCTGTCAGAAGAAAACAATAAAATATTCTATATGAGAAGAAATATTTACCTAGTTTGTATTTATTAAATACACAAAGCCACAGGACCAAAAACCACTGAAGTCACAAAAGTCCAGAGTTTCATCTGTAGTCTTTTAGTTTAATTGCCTCTTGATAAGTAATCTGTTTTCCTCATTTAACAGCGATGGCCCTATCACCACTATTCTGCACTAGCTTATACTCTATTAATCTTCATTAAGCTTATACCATGTACCATACAATGAGATATTGGAAAATAACTGGTCTTCTGTTTCATTTTTGCTAGAAAAAAGAGAGACTTTTCCCATGGGAAAAGCTCTCAATTTAAACTGAATAGTGCATCACAGTTAATTTCCAGATCTATTATTATGGACAGTAGGCCACGAAGCAGAAATGCTTTTATTCAAGTGGGCAATTCATTGTGACTCTGAGCATGTGGTCACTGAAGAGCCTAAGAAGCTAGATCACAACGGAACATTAAACATTTCTGGGTGATTCTAATTCTGGAGGGAGAGAGAACCACAGAACACAGGGTGTCATGAAGTTGGGGCACACTTACCTAGAGAGTTACAGCCTGGTGTAGGACACTTCATGTTAAAATTATAGCTTTCATGGAAGCGACGGCGCTTGGGGCGATGAGAGAGGTCGCTGCCCGAGTCCTTCAGGGACATGTCCTTGGCAATGCTCTCATCATGAGACACGTTGGGGCTGGAGATATCTATGTCAGACTCAGAAGAAGGTGCATTTCCAGTTGGAGTTCGAGGTGGAGACTCATCATGGTCAGCTGTATTTTTAGTTTCTACAATAAAAGCAATTGGTAGAACTTGTGAAAAGGGTTCATTCAGTTAGAGGTTTGCTATTCAGAAGTGTTTATGGTCTTCCCAGATCTTCTATGATTTGACCGGTACCTTTTAGCTATTTATCTGCTACAAAAGCTAAATGAAGAACAAAAAATGAACATTGTTCCTTTTGTGCAACTTTAAATTCTGATTAAAATTTAAACTTGGAGTTTCCCTAATACATTTTACTTACCTGTGTTTCTCCTAAGCCCTCAATCATGGTTAATCAAAACTGGATGGAAAAACTTTTTAAAAAAACATTACCATCCCACTCTATTTCTAGGAGATACACAGGATGGAAGACAAATGAAAATGTCTTGTCTTTCTGGATGACACTGAACAGACTTGGTGTGAAAGTGTGAATAGACTGACTCTTGAGTTAGCTGTTGGTAATCTAACAATTCCAATTCCAAACTCTAAATCAGGAGTTGCAGCCTTGGCCAATATGGCCAAGTTGGTTGGAGTGTCGTCCAGTGCACCAAAAGGTCACAGGTTCAATTCCTGATCAGGGCACATGTCTGTGTTGCGGGTTCTCTCCCTTCCTCCCTCTCTAAAATCAATAAAGTAAAAAAAGAAAAATGTTAAATCAAGGATTGCAAACCAAATGCCTACAGGGGCTGAGCAAGGCCAAATAGAAAGATGATTGTCCATCTCTCGGGACAACTACCATTCAGCTCCAGCCAATTATTACTGTGGGCGAGGGGCCACCTAGTCTTCCCAGAGCTTTCCAATTTGTAAAAGAAACTAGTAGCCCAGGTATTCAGATACAATTTCTGTATTTTCAAATACTGGCAACACATTTTTTTAAAATGTAAATACTGTGCAAGCAAACCAACCAACCATGTTGGCAGGCTAGAAGCTCACCAGTCTAAAACCTCTGCTCAAAAGTCTCTGATTTGGGCTAGTGAATCACAATCTCGATAGCTTACCATTCCCATTACTAAAGGCACCTCTTCTCAAAAACTCAGAGATAACTGGACTGATAAGCATGGCTGTGAGAAAACCTGGCCCATAAACATGGATGGACCTAGAGGGTATTCTGCTAAGTGAAATAAGTCAGAGAAAAACAAATACCGTATGATTTCACTTATATGTGGATTCTAAAGAACAAAATAAATGAACAAGCAAAACAGAAACAGACTCATAGATACAGAGAACAAACTGAAGGTTACCAGATGGGAGGGGATTGGGGGACTGGGTGAAAAAAGTAATGGGATTAAAAAGTACAAATTGGTAGTTGCACAATAGTCATGGGGATGTAGAATACAACATAGGGAATATAGCCAATTGACAATTTAATAACTATGTATAGCCCTAACCGGTTTGGCTCAGCGGATGGAGCGTCGGCCTGTGGACTCAAGGGTCCCAGGTTCGGTTCCGGTCAAGGGCATGTACCTTGGTTGCGGGCACATCCCCAGTGGGGAGTGTGCAGGAGGCAGCTGATTGATGTTTCTCTCTCGTCAATGTTTCTAACTCTATCCCTCTCCCTTCCTCTCTGTAAAAACCAATAAAATATATTTTTTTAAAATAAATAACTATGTACGGTGCCAGGTAGGTACCAGAATTATCAGGAGGATCACTTTGCAAATTATATAATTGTCTAACTACTGTACTGTACACCTGAAACTAACAAATTAATACTGAATGTCAACTATAATTAAAATTAAAAATTTATTTAAAAAAGAAAAGAAGAAAAAAAAAAAGAAAAGAAAATCTGGTCCAAGCCTTCTTCACCTGTGAGTAAGAGGTACCCAGACCCTTTTGCCTATTGCAGGTCCAATTTCTTAGATCCGGCTACTCTGGACCACAAGAATATTCTAGTACCAAATTGTCCTCAGCAAGACATAAGAGAGGAATCAGGCAAACAGCCTGGATGTAGCTGAGACATCGTCAGTATTAGGCATCTGTGTGCAGTGGCTCCAAGCCTTCCTTATGAAGAAACTGGCCACACCCTCTCTGGAATGGCGTTCCCACTCACCTCTGTCGGAAAAGTCAACCACTTGCTCCGTTTCTGAGCCAGACGAGCGAGTCTGCCGAAGCGGGTATTTCTTCGGAGTCACTGGGGCAGGCTGCTGCTGACTGCGGGTCACTCTCCTGGTAGAATAAACAGGCTCCTCAGCGCCAAAAGACGGCAAATTTCGAACAGGGCTGGAATCTGAAAAGATAATATAACACTTAAAAAAAAACAAGGAAGTCTGTTTCCCATCCACATGATTCATCCTCTTCACATTTCACAAAATCCAACAAATCTTTAAAATATCTATTTTATTAAATAAAACATAAGCAGAAGAGCCTCAATCAGGCACAGAGATGAAATATTGTGTAGAATTAATAGTTTAAGTTCTGGAATCAAGGCTAAACATGATTCAATTCCACTCTTCCATACCAACTAGCTGTGAATCTCTCCAAGCCCGTTTCCTTATCTTTAAAAAGGAAAATACTAGCAGCACACTCTTCATGTTTGTCGTGAGGAATACGTTCGATAACTTATGTAAAGGACTTAACGTGATACTTGGTACACAGATCTAGTGCTTTATATATAATAGCTGCATCCTCTCTTTCTTTCCTTACTCTAACCCACCATAACAGATATCCTATTACTAAGGGTATAACAATATACAAATATTTCCTTTCCTTAGGGGTCTCTTTTTCTCTTCCTAATTACCCTTTCTGAAACCCTGAAGAGAAATAATAGACTCATAAAGGGTAATGCAATAATACAGCTTTTAAAATTGTTTTGGATGACAAAACCTATTCTGAAGCACCCAACAGTCTTTCTACATTTCCAAACTGTGACACTTAAAAAAGGAATAAAAGAAATTCAAACCTGAAATTAAAGCATATTTTAAACAAGGAGAAAATTGAAATTCTCAAATTTTTGTGTCAATTAGCACACAATTGGGTTATCAGTTTGCACAGCGCCAGGGGGCTGCATTTACAATGTAGTCTACATTTTGCGTTAGAGAGGGCCGCCTTCCATAGACTACATTGTGAGTGGTGTCCCCAGAATTCTGTGATCATGAAGTATAGCAACCAGAAAGAGACCCAGAGCTCATGTATTTCTTAGCTGTTTTGAATACTTAAAACTTGTACGTGTCCAGGGCATGGCCAATTAATACTTTCTAAGAACATTATGCCCTTTGCTTTAAATATACTGTTCCTTCTGCCTATGATGACACTTTCTCATCTTTCAACTTGTAAAGTCCTACTAAATCCTTTAAAATGTCCATCTGGGAGTCCTGCCATCATCTGGCTGCTCCATTTCTTGGCTCCCATAGTAATCCATGCAAACTTCTCTGAGTTCTTACCACAATGCATTACAATGATCACTTTACATATCTCTGTCTTGCACTAAACTGAGCAGTCCTTGAGGGCAGAAACTGATTCTTCCATCATGGCATTCCATTCATGATATAGTACCTGAATTACAGTAGCCATTTATCAATATTCCCATTGTGCTAGAAATAAAACTTAAAAATTGAGAAATCAAGAGACAACAGCTATAATTCAGCTGAAATTTTAAATTAAAAAATCAAGTTAGGAACAGGTAAGAGACTATTCCCACTTTCTTGCTTGAAAAACTTATGTTTTTCTCTCATGCTCACACAGCAGTAACCAAATCAGCACTATTTAAGTGCTCAAAGTATATTACATTTCCCCCCTTAATATATTATCACTTACTGATCATGAGCTTTCCGTATTAACTGCAACTTTCTTTCCTCCCCAGAGAATCCCAGAGCAGAGCCAAGAGGGGTCACGGGTACCTTCCCAATCTAAGCTCAGGTGGCCAATTGCACTGGAGAAACTTTTAACACAGAGATTCTCTATACCAATCAGTTGGGTATTTACAACTGATTATTGAGTCAACTATTAATTGTGTATCTAACTATATTATGGAATTAAACATGGTTTTAGAAGTATTGAGCCCCTACCAATTGTCAAGAGACTACTTTAAGACCCTAAGTCTAATCAGTGGTTCTCAATCTTCCTAATGCCGCGACCCTTTAATACAGTTCCTCATGTTGTGATGACCCCCAACCATAAAATTATTTTCGTTGCTACTTCATCACTGTAATTTTGCTACTGTTATGAATCGTAATGTAAATATCTGATATGCAGGATGTATTTTCATTGTTTGCAACCCACAGGTTGAGAACCGCTGGAAACCATTCTAACAGAAAGTGACATGATGACATTCCCATTTTACTGATAGGAAAACTGTAATATAAAAAAGTTAAATGACTCAAGACATTCATGAGCTACACATCCATTATACCAGACATAGTTCGTTTGGATCTAAAAGTGAGACAGCCGCCCCCCAACAGAACCGAACCATTTGGGGATTTTTTTTGGTTAAATTTTTTTTTTATTGTTGACATTATTACAGATGTCTTCCATTTCCCCCTCTTTTCGCACCTCCACCCAGGCCTCCCACAGAACCACAGTTAAAGACCTGATACTTCTGTTGTCATTTGCTCTGTATTCACCAGACTCTGTCATCTACATCAGCCACAGGGCAGTTTCCACATTAACACATGTGGTGACCGTCAGCAGGTTGTGAGGCGTGGCAGGGAGAAGGAAGCCTTTTACCTTGGGAACTCTGGCTCAGCCGGGCTGAGGAGCGGGTGACTCGGGCAGATCTCCGAGACGTGCCATCGCTCTCTGAACTGTCTGTGTGCTCGAGATCTGTAGAAAAATCGGAATCTTCGGTTCCATCTGAACTACTGCCTGCATTCCTCTGTAACACCATAGATCCAGACATTAGCACAGAAGCATTTACTCTGTGGGTTTGTATTAACACTGGAAATAAAACGAACCGTGATGCTGAAAACGCCAAGTTCAAACCTAAGAAAGAATTCAACAGTCAACCTCCCTTTATTTAAAACGTTTAAATGAACAGCCTACAAATAATGCATCCTCATTAAATAAATGAAGAGAATTAATTTTTCCTGTATTAGGATTAATTCTAAAACAAGTCCATGTGGAGGTCAGTATCATAAACTGGAAATAAAAGTATCCAACTCAAAATGGTCTGGCTGACATAATAGCCATGCATTTATATATAAGTCCAAGGCAGTGAGAAAAATGTTAGTGCCTGCCTCCATTTAACTTTAGGGAGTTTTTGTTCAAAGTCTCCATGAACAGCTAACACATTTTTTAAAGCCATACACTAATTCAAAATATCATGGTCAACTCTGATCCTAAGAGAATTTAAGCAGAGAACGAGTAAAATTCTTCTTTCTTATATTATCTACCTTTGAAGCTTCTCCACATGAATAATAAAAGGGCTTAAAAGGGGGGGCAGGTTGCACAAGAAGACTTATAGGCATTCAGAAACAGAGGTTTTATTGTCTTTCAATTACTAATTATTTGTCAATTATTAGCCTCCAAAGGCATAATTAGCCATAAGGATAACTTTCATCAGTTGGGCATTAACACTATACATCTTTTACTAACCCAGAAAGGGAATAGCATTTGCAAAAAAAAAAAAATACAAAGCTTCACACTGCAAGTCCCCTATTCTTTATTCAAAACCCTTAGGGCCACTTGTGTTTAGAATTCATAATTTTTTAGATAAACAGACACTTTATAATATGTAAATAATCACACTAAAGAAGGCATGCAAAAACTGCAAGTAACCTCAGGACCGTTTAGGACAGGTTTTGCCACCAAATAAGTAACAAAGAACAAACTTACATGTTTAAGAGCTCTTTGTATTTGGGGAGACTGTGGACCTATTCCAAGGCATCAATACTATTCCTGCATTTGGTGAGCTTTAACATAAACATCTACCAATGTAGGTCATTTTAGGAGACCTTAGAAAAATGCAAATAATTTATTTGAAAGTTTCTGTGAAGAGAAAAATTTCTGCAGAAATGAGCAAGATACCACCCAGCTTTCCAAATAGTTCAAGGGTAATCTGCTCAGAAATGAGCAGACGCCCCAGAATCACAGTAAATCAACAGGATGGGAAGGGAGGGGGAGACCAAAGGTCATCTAGTCCAGTTACCCATCTAGTCCAGTTATCAGTCATTGAATCACTGATCATCTCTGACCATCCTTTCCTGGCTTGACCTCTTCTCTCTGGCTTTCCCTGATCTACTCCCATCCTACTCCGGAGCAGAATTACTTGCTCCCACACTTGCCTTCCATAACTTTGTCTATATACTTCTAAGTAGAGAACTTACTAGATCCTTCTACAGGTATTTATATGCCTGTTTCCCTGTCCCCCCCCCATCAGATTTTTTAAAGCCAGTGATTATGTTTAATTTTTGAATCCCCAGCAACCAGCACATAGCGACTAGTCAATAAAAATTTGTTGAATTATGCCCTGCGATGTGACTCAGTGGGTCAAGGCTGGATTCCAGGTGGGGTTTGGGGCTAAATCCCCAGTAGGGTTTAGGGCTGGATCCCCAGCAGGAGGCAGCCGATCAATGATTCATCACTGATGTTTCTCTCTTTCCCTTCCTCTCTGAAATCAATAAAAATACATTTTTTTAAAAACTGTTGAATAGATTTGTTCTGTAATGCTGGCACAGCCATCGCCTAATTGAGTCGCTTGGGGCACTCCTTTAGGCCTCTGTTCAGCTGTAAAAAGAAGGGATGGGGGTGATCTCCTAAGTCCCAAGTAATTTAAGGAAGTTTCTGATTTTACGAAATGCATTTTCTAGGCGCTGTCCAACTAAGCTAACACGGAAAAATTACGGCTGGGATGCAATAGGTCACAGTGGGATCCCTTGGGAGTGGGCGCTGGTTCTCTATCACCCCGAGTCTCTGCTTTGTTGTGCCCCCCGCCGGGAAAGGAAGGATGCTCCAAAACCCCGCCTCTCCATTTACAGCATCACGAGGCCCAGAGGGCGGGGATTCGTGCCACCCAATCGTAGTCCCGCTAAGCCGCACCCCCGCGGGACAGACTGCCAACCTCAGCCAATCAAGAGAGGAGGGATCGTTGTCTACAGCCAATCCGAGAGCTGCGGGGCCAGGCTCAGACACCTCCCCCGCACGCGGGGAGGTAACCGTTGGGCCCAAATGGGCGGTGTCACCAGCCAATCAATATGCTTCTAGACGTTTCAGCGACCAATTAACGAGAAGAACGCCTCCGAGCCAGGCAAGCAGAGGGCGGGAATAGTTGCTAGCACAGGCCAAGGCCAGCGTCGGGCCCACATTTTTCTGTAGGATCTGGACGGAAGAGAGGGTTGCGGAGCTAGATTCGGGAGGTCGGGAAGTTGGAACCCAGAGGCTGTCTGTGGAGCGCGACCAACTGCGTCACGCTGCTCAATCGACTTGTCCTTAGACACCCGCCATCCCTCCGGTCCCGTTCCTCTCACCTTCCTTCGCGGCATTGCCGGCGGCTGCGGCCCGACGGTTCCGACTCGGGCAGCGGCGGCAGCAGCGAGAGGAACGGTAGCTCCGGCGGGCTCCGTGGCGGCCTCTGTGGCAGTCCCAATCCTGCGGACGATCCCAAGTGCCTCCTGCTTCACAGCGTCTACAGCCTTCTGCGCAGGCGCCGCGGGCTGGAGCGCTTTTTCCTTCACTTCCGGCTGAGGCTCGCGTCGTCTGACGTGATGGGCCCGATGGGGTCCTGGGAGTTGCGCTGTGTCCGGTGAGGCTCGTGAGCGCCATGTTGGAACTGGGCGCCCAGTGCAAACCGGGGCCAGCCATTTTTACTCGGGGGAATGGCACCCTTTGTGTGCGCGTGGGTAGCCATTCTTGTTTGGGGCAGAAGCCTGACCGTGGAAGGTAATGGTTCTCATCTTTACCTTGGGCAAAATGTCCCTCCCCGGTAGCTCTCATTTCTGAAGTCGGGGAAGGAAACCCCCAGAATTCAGCAGGTTGTTGCTATTTAACCCCTTCTTTGCCTAACGGGCTAAAGGACGTTTCCGTGTAGCCTATAAACTCAAAGCTGATAAGGGATAGTTTGCGCGCACACACAAAAATAATTGTTTAAGAGCCATCCCGTGTCTCAAAGTGGTGGGGATGCAGGCTCCGAAAAAGAAACGAAAGGGCAGCGCCCACCGCCAGGAAGCTCCTTGTCAGGCGAAGGAGACATTGTCCTTGCCTTTAGCGAACAGCAAGTAAGTTAAGTCGTTCAGGTCGCGGGAGGAGGCAGAACCCTTTCCTTCTTCAGAAGCCGTAGCTCCAAAGGATTCCCAGTTTAGCTTTGTGGCGAGCACCCTCTTTCCCCCCTCTCGCCCCCCAATTCTGTATGTGTTCAAAAGGCATGGGCGAGCGGGGGCGGGGGTGCCGCACCAGAATCGGAGAAGCCATGAACCCCACTGTAACCAAGTGACCCCTGCAAATCAGAAGCTTGAGCCAGGAGTTGGGGGAGGGAAGAAGAAGGAACCTTTTTAGTGAAGCTGGAGCTAAAAAAAAAAAAAAATTAAAAAAAAGATGTTTAAATAATAGGACCTGCTTTAAATAATAGGAAGACGTCGAAGAAGGATACAGGGTGGAAGAAGAGCCATAGAGGAGGCTGGGAGGGGAGCGCAGGCGTCCAGGACCGCAGCTTGGCCAAGAGCGACTGGGTGGAGGCGTGGCACCAGCCCAGTCATTCATTTAGGAGCAGGGACCCCGTTTCACCTGAGGCCCGCTAACGGGGAGCTTCCCCCCAGGAGCAGAGCCACAAGGGGACCATCGTACTGATGAGCTGCACAGAGGACTCTGAAGAATTCCGGTTCCTGACCCTTAGCCGCCCTCTCCTCGGGGATACCCGGGGCCGCTATCAGCAAAAAATATCTTAATATTTGATATTTAGCTTTTAGTGTTTAGTGTAAAGACCTCTGAATAACCTACTTAGGTTGAACCGCACATAAAAATGTATACAGAAAGGGGCTCGAGTTTCTCCAAGGATAGCCCTAGCACGTCAGCATTTAATTTCACACGAATTCTGTTATTTTTTGCACTTACTGGTGTGTTTTGAGGTTACTCTTTTTAAAAATATATATATATTTCTTTGTTTTTTTATAGAGAGGAAAGGAGAGGAATAGAGAGTTAGAAACATCAATCAGCTGCCTCCTGTACACCTCCCACTGGGGATGTGCTCACAACCAAGGTACATGCCCTTGGCTGGAATCGAACCCGGGACCCTTCAGTCTGCAGGCCAACGCTCTATCCACTGAGCAAAACCGGTTAGGGCTGAGGTTACTCTTGGTTGTCTGGCTCCCCCAACTAGTGGTCAGGAGCTCTTATGTTAAGAATATAGCTCAAAAAAGGGGGGGGGGGTGCAATTAATCAGTGATGAATAAAAGTTTTAACCAACTCCCCCCCGCCCCCGCCCCAAAAAAGAACATAGCTCAATTCTTTCATACCTTCCTTAGTAGTGCCCAGACCATGCTCCACCCACAGTAAATGCTTTCTAGTCAAGCAGAATGTGTTGACTGTTTTATAGTCTCTGAATGTATAGCCCTCAAAGATGGTGAAGTTAATATTTTAGAATAAGGTCTTATCCAGACTTCACCATTCATCATACAAATACCAGCATTACAAATGTTCAACATTAGTTAATCTCTTACATTGGATTTTTTCAAACACTGCAGCTGACACTAAAAAAGTTTACAATTCCATTTAGACACAGTTCTTGTCCTTGGAAAGTGTAAACTCTGGCAGAAAGATGAAAAAACTAACGCCACGAGGATAGAAATATAATCGTAAGGAAAATGTGTACTTAAGATGAAAGTAGAATAGCGAGGTATATTTAGAATGAGCAAAGAGGGATCCCAAAAGCGTTTTTCTTTCTTCTTTTGAACCAACATGTTTACTTTGAGTGTCATTTTCGTCACGACTCGGTTTGCTCTTGAAGCAGGAACTGATGTTGGTTTCAAAGCCCTTGAACAGTTGCCCTCCTGCCCATCCTCATCTGCCAGACTTCACAAAGGTAGCTCTGCTATTCTTCCTGCCTTGATACATCCAGTCTTCTTTACAATTTCCTTTCTTCAGAAAGTCTTTCCTGATTTAGTATTTCTGAGGTAGTAGGGCATCGTGGTATGTTATTTTGCATTTACTGTGATACTTAGACTCTTCCTTAGACAATTTGAAGGAACACATAACTCCTATTTATTTTGTTCATCAGCTCTCCTGGTGTCTAGTACAGGGCTTTGATGTCATGTCTGGATTTGAATTTTAGCTCTGTCTGCATTGCTCTTGGGTAAGTTTCAAAATTTATCTGTGCCTCAGTTTTCTCACCTGTGAAGTAGACACTCATAGCCGCCTCACAGGGTGGTTGTAAGGATTAAAGGATCACCGCAATGCATCACAATGGTTGTTGTTACTGACATTCATAATTCTAGTCATCCTGGTCGTGGCTGTAACATCGTAATGTTTGTGAATGCATCTTTACGTGGTCTCAGTGGTTGTTTGCTCTTGTCTGTTCACCCTCACTTCTGCTCAAGAGACAGAATGATTACCCAGGCACTATATGCCAGGCACTGAGTCACACCAACATGGAGAAAGCACTGTGTTCCCCCAGGCCAGGAAGGTCATTGTTCCAAAATACTAGTAGGAAAATAGGATGGGCCAAGTTCAGAAGTGGTACAGAAGAGGAATGGAGTGTTTTGTCTCGAGCGTTTAGGAAGGAATTTATAGAACAGGTTAAATAAGAGTGGGATTCCATGGGACAAATAAGTTGGCCAGTGGACAAAGAGAAAAAGGCTTTCCATGCAAACGGAACAGAATGTGTAAAAGTGTAGAGGTATGGAGCAGCCTTGTGTACAGGGTGACTGACGGCATGGTGGAGTAAGGATGGTTGCCTAAACGAGAGCCAGGAGTGGTTGGGGGAACCAGTTCATGCAGAGCCCTGAACACCCTGCTAGGACCTGGACTGCAAGTAATGGGAGATACCTGAAGGACTCTAAGCAGGGAAGTCCCGAGGTCAAATTTGCACTTTAAAGATCTCTGGAAGCTGTGAGGGGGATTGAGCAGAGTGGCAGGGGGACCCAAGGCAGGAAGACTGGTTATAACAACGCTGGAATCATCTCACCCAGAATTGAGGAAGAACTGTACAGGGCAGGGTAGTCTTTTGAGTATGTCCTTGTTCATTTTCTTTCTTATAACTGTATCTTACCTCATCAGCGACATTTGTGAATTCCCTAAAAGGTTCCTCAATTTTCTTTAAAATGTTCCCCTTGCCAGTAAAATGATAGGTACCAGATTTCAAATACAAAGTGTAGTTGTTCGTTGTTTGCTTCAAAGGCCCAAGAGCTCCTGGAGGTTGGGAGCCTTGCCTGGCTGGCCATACTGTCTCTAGCTTCTCCCTTACTGCCTGGCATCTAAAAGAGCTCAGGTAGTGGGGTGGCCACTGCCAGGTGTTGGCTCAGTTAGGAAACAGCCATTCTCTCTCCTCTAAGCCTCTTTTTGAACCAGTGATGTGCCTAGGAGGGGTTAGGAACAGCAGTTTCCTCTGTGCAGATACTAGTAACTGTCCTGTAAGGTGGGGAAGTGTGCCTTGACCCTTTTAGGACAATGTTAGTATAGTCAGGCCAATCTTATAACTTCTGAGGACAAGTGATTGGCCTTGTCTTTATCCCTCTGGGAGAATCTCAGAGGTTGCTAATGTGATCATAATTCATATTAACATTTTTTCACTTTTGAGCTGCCTTAAAAAGTGAGTCAGCACAATCACTAATGGACCTTCGTTGTTTACTCCTGCTGGAGATGGCCTGGAACTTCTCTTACCTGGTTGGACACTTGTTCATTTGGTTTTTGTATCACCCTTACCCACCACCTACTCCCAGCAGGCTCAGGCACAGCTCCCCACCTCTGCAGCTGGGGTTATAAATAACCACCAAAACTAAACAGTCAAATTACCACATTTTAAAAATTGCTAAAAGAAAAAAATCACTGTTCCTGATTCAATAGCAGTTCTCCTCCTCATGCCCTTCATCTCCCCCTCTTCCTCCGCTTATCTACCTCCCTTCCCTGATCCAAGCTCCCTCGGGAAGTCAGTCTGAGCACAAAGCTGTGCTATGATGAAGACATCTTTTTCCATATTTGACAGGGCCAAAGCCCTCCAGGGCTGTAGTTATAGTTACATGATGTTGTTATGGCAGCAGAGGCCTCAGGGCAACATATGTTCCTGGGTGGTAATTGGGTTTGCTTTAACAGACTGTTTCTCTCTAGGTCCTTCATTCCCAAATTCACTTATCAAAAAGACCAGGGAATTGCCATTATGGATGGGCCTTCATTTTTTAATTCCAACAAAACCAAATTTCTCTTTATTCCCCAGGATGGAATGTACCCAGTCATCATGGGTTGAGACTTTTTAGACTTCAGGCATTTTCATTTATTCATTCAAAAATATTTATTAAGCATCTGATAAGTGCTAGGCATTGGGCTGAGAGCCGAGTGCATACTGTGAATAGACAGACATGGTCCTTCCCCTCCCAAACTGACAATTTTAGGACAAAGAATGTATAGGAGGGGCTGCAGGATTTTCACCGGCTCCAGCCCCATCCACCTTTACAAATATTCGAACCGGGTGTAATAACACTAAATAAAATTTTAAGATATTTTTAATTGATTTCAGAGAGTAAGGGAAAGGGAGAGAGAGAAACATCAGTGATGAGAGAATATCTTTGATCAGCTGCCTCCAGCACGCCCCCTACTGGGGATCAAGCCCGCAACCCGGGCATCTGCCCTTGACTGGAATGGAATCCCAGACCCTTCAGTCCACAGGCCAACACTCTATCCACTGAGCCAAATCAGCTAGGGCAACACTAAGTACATTTTTTTTTTTGAGAAAATAAAAGACAGTCGTAATCTCACTGCTATCACAGCGCTATTTTTATTTTTTACATATTGCCTTCCAGTTTTTCTCCACATGCATACATTTTATTACATGTGCATGTTTTTGTATAGATACATTCATTGTTTGCATTAAATTTCATAGTTTTTACACATTCTCAGCATTTCTCATGTTTCTCTAAAAATCTTCATAATTGTCATTGTAATCACTGTGTGACATTACCTTATGGTACTGTGGCATAATGGATTCTCATTCCCCTGTGAGAGGTTATTGATGGTCTTTTATGTCAGATAATGCCGCAGTGAGTATTTGCATACATCTATAGTTCTTATATATTGCTTTCTTTCTTTCCCCAAAGATTTGCCCACATGTAAAGTGTCACCACCATTGTGTAAGGGTGCCAACTGTAAGACATTGTTCCCAGAACTGAGTGTTCCCACTTAATAAAACCTTGCAATTTTAGTAAAAATGAAAACTGCACCTCAAATGTGCTTTTGATTTTGCTTCTAGTTAGGACATACTTCAATCTTCCATGTGTTTATTTACTAGTTTTGTTTCCTCTTCTGTGAAATCCTATTTCTACTGGGGTCTAATGACTTTTAAGTTTGAAAGAGAGAGAGAGAGAATGATGCTTTGTAACATACAGTTACAGTCAGTGTTATTAACAAGGCAGAACATTTGCCTCATGATTATTTCTGTAGTGTTTTCTTCTCACTTTCACTTTGGCTTTCCAGTTACCTGAAGTGGTAAACTCTTTGTCAAATATGTAATCTGTTGAGAAATAGAATGAGATTGTGAACAAAATGTGTAAATGACATGGATGATACAGTGAGGATGCAGGTTATGTCTGATCTCAGCAAGAGTTGAGGGGCCACTTTATTTTTTTATTTTTTAAATATATTTTTACTAGAGTCCCGGTGCACGAAATTTTTGCAGGGGGCAGGGTGGGGGGCGTTCCCCAGCCTGCCCTGTGCCCCCTCACAGTGCAGGAGCCCCACAATAGATCTCCCCAAAGAGGTAGGCCCCACCCACCCATCCGGGGTTCTTCAATGAATTGCCCCAAAGAGGTAGGCCTGAGCTGCTGGGACCCGCCTCCACACTGTGCACACAGTGTCAAGTCCCCGCCCACCCATGTGCGCCCGCTGCACACGCAGCCTCCTGGTGATGGATTATTACAGCATGAGGGCATCATGGCGTGAGGGTGTGATGACCACATTGGCTTTTGTTAGTATAGATTTATTTTTGTTAAATCCTCATTCAAGGATATTTTTTCCATTGATTTTTAGAGAGAGTGGAAGGGAGGGATGGGGAGGGAGAGAAAGAGAGAAAAACATAGATGTGAGAGAAACAAACCAATTGGTTGTCTCCTGCACGCACCCCAACCAGGGCCCAGAAAAATCTGTAATCCTTCTGGCTTAGTTGATACCCTAATGACTGAGCAACACTAGCTGGGCTATTTTTATTGATTTAAGAGAGAGAGGAAGGGAGAGGGAGAGAGAAACATCGATGTGAAAGAGAAACATCAATGTGAGAGAGAAACATTGATCTCAGTAAACTGGATATGTGCCCTGACCAGGAATCAAACCGGCAATTGAACCCATGACACTTTGGTGCACAAGAGGGCATTCAGTCAACTGAGCCACACCAGCCAGGGCAAGAGGCCACTTTTAAAACTGTAGTCACTCTTGCACACTATAGAAAACTTGAATATGGTTCTGTAGACACTTTTTTCCTGGGAGGAATTGAGTCCCAGAAAAAAACATTTCCCAGGCCAGCCAACTTTAGGAGGATGAAAAATGACCCTGTATGCTGCCATTTATAAACTGTGGGTCATTTTATTTTTTGGGAAATACTTTCCCAGGAATAGCAGTTAGGAACAGGTCCCTCTGAGTCATATACAATGCTTACACAGTCTCCCTTGTAACAACTGTACCCAGATGTGAATCAACTGGCCAAGGTGAGGGATGCAAGCTATAACTAAGAAAAACATTTCTCTATTTAAGGCAAACCAGCACATAAATGGTCCAAATCCACATCCTTGGACTTCTTACTCTTGCTCTTACCAAATGAGGCTACTAACCTCAACCCAATCTCGGGGTTAAGAATGATTTTCCTACTAGTCTGGAAATGACTGGAGGATGAGTAGGCATCTGGTCCTTTTCTTACCTGCCTAGCCTTGCCAGTAGATGTCACTACACCAAACCACATTCTCCAAAGATAGGACTAAGAAGCAAAGAGAGGTCTTCAGAAAAGCTGAGTCCAACCATCATAACCCTCTTCCATGGTTTCCATTAATACCTCTGGAAAACTATCAAGGGTATGTAAATACTAGAGGCCCGGTGCACGAAAATTTGTGCACTTGGGGTAGGGGGTCCCTCAGCCCGGCCTGCGCCCTCTCGCAGTCCAGGACCCCTCGGGGGATGTCCACCTGCCAGCATAGGCCCACTCCCAGGGGGGTCAGGCCTAAGCTGGCTGTCAGATATTCCTCTGGCAGCTCAGGAGCCCTCGGGGGAAGTCCAACTGTGGCTTAGGCTGCGGAAGAGGCAGGAGAGGCTCCTGCCACCACCACTGTGCTCGCAGCCATCAGCCTGGCTTGTGGCTGAACGGAGCTCCCCTTGTGGGAGCACACTGACCACCAGGGGGCAGCTCCTGTGTGAGAGTCTGCCTCCTAAGGGTCAGTGCGCATCATAGCGACCAGTTGTTCCTGGTCGTTCTGCTGTTAGGGTCAATTTGCATATTACCCTTTTATTATATAGGATGCATGGTTCCTGGCAGTACAGAGGCCTGAACTCAGCAGGTCAAGACCCCAGGTTCTGGACAGAGTCAGAGTTCTTATCCAAGGGCCTTCCCCAGATTGGGTGGGGAGCACAGCTGCTATAGGAAGGGCGGTAGGGTGAGCAGACCATTTAAATGGGGGAACACATGATAGAGTTATCTAGGAACAAGAGCCATAGTCTTGGGGCTGTTCCAAATGTCACTGTGGAGCTGATACCTCAGGCAAAGCACTCCACCCACCCTCCACCCCTACCCCTCTGTCCACACTGGCAGGGGCCATCCCTTGCCTGAAGGCTGCAAGGCTGGGGTTGGCTCATCAATTTTGGGCCTTCCCAGTGCCAGCCAGACAGAGCCACACCATGCAAGGACGCTGGGGAAGTTCCTAGTAGTTCAGACTGTTGTTATTGTTCTCCTTTGAGACAAGTATTAGTAAAACATTAGTAATTTGGGAAAGGGCCATTATCTGCTCTTGTGTAAATACTTTTATTCCATGTGCTTCTGTAGGATACAGACTGAAATTCATACTGGGCCTGCAGTGTCCTATGTGGCCTGTCCTCAGGTTAACTCTCCAGCCCATTCCACACAACCTCATTCTCTGTGCTGCAGCCTGATTGGTCTTCCTGCAATTCCTTAGGAGTGTGCTGGTTCCTTCCGCCTCAGGACCTTTGCACAAATTCTTTACTCTGCCTGGAATGTTCTTTTCCCATATTCTTTTTCTCCTATCCTAGTATGTGCCAGGCATCATGCTAGGTGCTGTGGATATAGAGATGAATAATAGTCTCTATATCCGCAACACCTAACATGATGCCTGGCACATAGTAGGAGCTTAAGAAATTCAGTTGAACTATTTTGTTGCTGAAGCTTAAAGGAGGTAGACTGGTTCTGGGGATAAGTAGTATGCAATTATTCACTTGGGGAAACCACAGAGGCAACAACAAAAAAAGTATGAATAGGGTCAAGAAGGTTTCCTTTACATGTATAGACAATAGCCATACAATAGACTGTTTCAGGGGCATTAGGGCTATTCAAGGCCCATCCCTTGACCTTTTGAGATCATCCTTGTGAAGGGCAATTACCACCCACTCCCACAAAATACATCTTTCCACCAGCAGGCTCAAATTCTAAACCATAGAAAACATTGGTCTCACCCTGCTTCACATTGCTATCTTCCTTCAGTGCCCTCCGGACTCTTGGTCCTTTGGGCCTATTCTACTCTGTTTTTCACCAGAAAAGGGAAAATCCCAGAAGGTGGTGCCCTTCAATCAGAAGTAAAAATGGCTGCATCTCTCAGGGCAACCAGAGCCTGGGCCTGGTATTCCTGAGCCCACAGCAGGGAGGCCAGTAGCCCCCGTCCCAAGAATCCCTGCTACCAGCACCCCTGGCATTTAGCCTTCCATCCCTGGCACTTAACCCCCTGGCCCCTTAAGCAGGGACATTTCCAATAGTTTTTCTTGGAACCATGGAGGGTTCAAAAGAATTCTTGTACATTAAAAAAATAAATCCTCCCAAAACAGCCATTGAGCTGCTCGACCTCACATTTCTTCCCTCTCGCAGCAGTGTGGGGCTTAAAGAAAAGGATAAGGATTTCGATGTATGTTTATTCACCTCATTCCAGCTAGTTGCTGGTCTCATCCTATATGGCATTAGAACGGTGGGCCCCAGGGGAGATGAGGGCTGTATCTTGTCCCAAAGCTGGGCCTGAAGGCACAGACATCAAGAAAATACTTTGGACTCTTGACAATGGTGTGCTGATGCGTCATGGAAACTAGTCCCAGGGGCTTCCCCTCTCCGGCTTCCCCTCCTTCCCTTCCAGCTGCCATAAATCACTGAGTATTAAATACTGTCCGTAGGACCCTTCTGCCCCCACCCCTGCTCCAGAGCTCTCTGCCAGCCAGAAGACTGCAAACTAAGCAGGGAGACAAGAGAGAATGGGCAGCAGGCAGGGGTGCCCATCATTTATCAACCAAACACAGTGGTGGGTCACTCTTCCCAGCAGTACTCTGGCAGGCTGGGCAGGCAGTGCCGCCAGTTTGCTGGCAATGGAGAGCATGGTCCAGCAAGAGTTCCCCTTACTTGGCTGCCCCATCCCAGAGGTGGGGAGACAAAGTCAAGGGGTGCGTCCCTTTATTTACTTATTTTTGGTAAGAGAACATTTATTTGGTAAATTACAGAGGTGGAAAAAGTAATTCCTAGAAGAAATGAGCTTAGGAAACAAGCATGAAGGTAAAGGAAGGGCCCTAGGAGCTTGGGAATGTGGAAGCCAATGGTAACATGCCTGGCAAGGGGAGGGGGGAGAAGGGGGGCATGGGTGTGTTCCCTGGAGGGAGAGCACCCCCTTTATTTTTCTTATTTTGGTGGTTCCAGAATTAAACAGACACTTTCAGTCCTGGATAGAGTCTTACCTCCTTCCCACCTTCTGCCAAGTCTTCCCTTGGGCCTCCTCTTGTAGCTTCTCTTCTGACCCCACGAAGGGCTTTCTCACTTTACCTGGCACACTACAGACGTTTCTTAAGAGTCCCAGCTCCAGAGCTCTGGCAGGCTTTCTTAAAGGGCAGCACCACCCTTCTGCCTCCTTTAATCTTCTCTGGTTTCTTCTTAATGGAAATCCCCCAACTTCCCCATCTCTCCCTCTCTCTCTTTCCTCCCTCGAGATAGGAAGCTTGGAGAAAGGGAACGGATTTGGTCCCAGGCTAGCTAGTCCACTGAAGGACAGACATGCTTTTGCCAAGGAGAAGTTTAAAAAAAAAAAAAGTTTGACTCATACAACAGGAACAGCTGGAACCTGCCAGACTCACCTCCATGATTTCTGAGCACTGCTCCCCTACAATATAAACAAAGTTAGAGTTCTAGAGAATTTAGAGCTGAGGGAGTGACAGGGAGACAGGGGAGTACGTTATAGCATGACTCGTCTGACCTATGTTCCTATCTCTGACCTTTAATCTCTGGGTAAAGAGTGAACCTCTAGGTCTGCATCCCCCTCACCTAGTCCACTGACACCACCTCCAGTTGTGGTCATACACAGCAGAGGTGAAGGCAGGTCACCTCTAGCTATATAACCTTTTTAACAGGTTTCCTAATCATTCTGAGCCTCAGTTTCTTGCCTGTGAAATGGGAATAATTATACCTACTATATAGGGTATAATAACTATGACTGAGGATCATATGAGAGGAGGTGTGCAAATTGTGTAGCCTATAGTAAGTGGAAGTTTTCTTCTATGCTGTGTAGCAGGGGCAGATGGTCTGTAGCGTCCTGATTATATTCTTTCCTTCCTGGGGCCCTGAGGTTCCTGTCTCTATAGGTGGTATAGGCTCCTTGGGCATTCTGAAGAATGCAGACACACCACTGGTTCAGGAAACCCAGATTTCTACTCTGTTTGGGGAAGAATTCAGAACTGGGTATATAGAGCCAAGAAATTGATAGAGTTGGTATCTAAACCCTGGCTTGACATTCTGGGAAAATGTCCAGGTGGTCAGAGAATTGGGTGGAGCTGTTGGGTGGGACTTCCAGAGAAGGTGCCACCTTGTGTGATTTTATCAGAGTGGCATGGAAAAGGCATGTCCAACCTGCTTCCCACCCCAACAGAATGCAGGCCACTTTGTAGACTACCAGGCCTTTGCCCAAGTTGAATAGAAGCAGGGGTCACAGAGGCCACTAGTGGAATGTACTGGAACATTCCAGGCCCTTCTGCTACACAACAACATAATTCCTTGAGGCTTGAGCCATCAGGGGCTTCCAGAATTAGGTACAAGGTCTTTACCCTCCACCATGCATAGCAAGAGAAACCTCCTGCTTTGAAAGGAGCAATATTTTATGTGCTACCAAGTTACTAAGTGGGAGGAATGTCAGTCTAGCCCAGGGGTGGGCAAACTTTTTGACTCGAGGGCCACAATGGGTTCTTAAACTGGACCGGAGGGCCGGAACAAAAGCATGGATGGAGTGTTTGTGTGAACTAATATAAATTCAAAGTAAACATCATTACATAAAAGGGTATGGTCTTTTTTTGTTGTTTTGTTTTATTCATTTCAAACTGGCCGGATTCGGCCCGCGGGCCGTAGTTTGCCCACGGCTGGTCTAGCCCTTTGAGACTTTTTCATTAGATAAAGAGACTTGGCTACCAAGGCCATTTTGTCAAGCCAGAGCCATTGAATAGATGTGTTGAGTATAGGATATCCACTAGAGAAACCAGGAATAGACAATTCAATCGGGGTTGAAGAGTTGGATGGGATATAACCAGGCTTCATTCTTTCCGTTAGAAACAGATTTACATTGAAGTTAATGAAACTTAAGTGTCAGAGCCTCTTACTTGCACAGATCCCTTCCAAGCCCTCGTACCTAACTATAATTTTTTTACTCACAAAACCTAGAGCCTTCCCTGCTTTCAGTCTGCAGGACTTTTCGCCTCAACTTTTAGGAGTGGTCAGAAACATTAGTTGGAGAAACAGTCAAATATTTAACCAACATTGATTCCACATTGCCGGATGCAGTGGTTTGCACTAGTTGCTGATAAGAAATACCAGAATAAATGGATTCCTTTGCCCAGAATTGGGAAGAAAAGACCAACAGATATAAAATGACTTAGTAGAAATCATAAAGCTACCTGTAAGCTAGTACTCATATATCGTGCTACAAACTGAACACCTGAGTCCCTAGGGAATCATCAGCATCTCATAAGGTCAATTGAGGAACATTTGGAGGAAGTGAGATCTAATCGGAAATGGAAGCAGATGGTGGAAGATGGAATTGCAGGGAGAAGGAATGTTCATAAACCAAGGAACAGAAATAAAACAGAGGAAGAACCTGTGGTGATATTTTGCAGTTATCTATTATTACAAAAGCCCTTTAGAGATTATATTTTTGGCTCTGAAAATAGCTCTGGAGCCTGTGTCCTGGATCTAAAGGAAATCAGACTACAGACCAATTTTCAAGCCGCTTGTCCCTTCTGTTATATTTGTAATATTTTTGAAATTGGAATGATACTTGATGTCTGATTTGGTGCATAGTGTGAGAGGAAGGGAGAGGGACTGGAATCAGATGGAGCAGTTTAGAATATTGTAGGTTATTTGCCTTAGGGGTAATTACATTGTTGAGGCCAATTGAGATCTGCTATCTGCCATAGATCTCTCATTCATAAGCATATCTAAATCCTTTGGGGGGGAGGAACACCTTAATGAGGTATAAGTTACATACCATAAAATTAATAATTATACATGATTTTTAGTACATTTATAGAATTGTGTGATCATCACCACATTCTGGTTTTAAATCATTTCTATCACCCCCAAAAGTTTCATTGTGCTTCTTTGCAGGTAATCCCTGCTCCCACTCCCAACCCTGGATAACAATTGATATACTTTCTGTCTCTAGATTTGACTTTTCTGGACATTTCATATAAACGGAATCACACAGTTTGTGGTCTTTTGCATCTGGCCTTTTTCACTTAGCATAATATTTTAAAGGTCCCTCCACATCGTAGCATATATCAGTAGTTTGTCTCATTTTATTGTTGAATAGTATTCCATCTAAATTCTTTTAAAATTATTTATGTTTTGAGGCAACACTGAATGGGATGAAAGAACCCTGGTCCCTGCCCTGCCTCTGGCAAGTCCTTGCCTTGTCTGGATATCCATTTCTCTATCTGTAAAATGCGGGGACTAGATCATATATAGTCTCTACTGTCTATTCCAATGCTTATAAAAACTACAACCTACTTTTGTATTTTTCACAGAATGTGCCACTAGGTCCAGTATTCCAAAATGTTGATATCTCAGATGCCACGATTATTCTTTACCTGTTTTAAAACTTCTGCCAGCTCCTTTATTGTCAAGGATGAGGAATCTTAATTTTAAAAAGGCTACAGTTTAGCAAGAAAATTCGATTCCCACCAAGAGAGAGGAAAAGAAGAGTTAAGGAGTAAATGCCATCCAGTCTGAATGAAGGAAAATGAACCAGTGAGATAACTAAGCCAGAAACTGGTGGTGGTGGGCTGCAGGAAGGGAAAAATGTGTCAGACTGGGTCCCGAAGGTCAAAATCCAGGCCATCTGGTTACTTTGGGAGTAAGAGGGAAGGGATAGAGAGAGAGGGAGGCCACCAGAGTGGGAGAGTTGTTGAGTCTAGGCCCCCCTCCCTACTCTGTTCCCATAACCTCATTCATTCCCTCAACCCTCCTTCCCAATCCCTCTCAGGCTGCTCTGCTCCTTCAGCTCTGACCCCATTTCTTCAGGATCTCATTCCCTGAGGATCGAGGCCTGACATTTCAGACAGAAGCTGAAGAAAGGAGGTAGGTCGGAAAGAGACACTGTGTGTCTGCGTCATCTTATTTTCTGTTTTATTATTCTGGAACCCTGGGGGCCAAAGACGTAAGCACTTAGACATTTACCAAGAAGTCCAGTCCCCCAGGTATCGAGGAATATCAGAACTTCTTTATTCTCTGCTGAACAGTTGCTACTGAGTATCAGATTTTGGGGGGCAAAATGATGATTTGGAATTGCCATTCTTGTTGGTTACTGTGCCATAAATGCACAGAGTGAGGGTCAAGGTGCCCTGAAAGTAGGACTAGTTCCTTCAGACCTGGAAAACTTCTCTTGGCTGTGACAACCCTAGACTTCTTTTAATTCAGTGGCCAGCAGGATAAGGCTTCTCTGCTGATCCTTTGATCTGCCAGCACTCCCTACAGCCTTTCATCCTTGGTAGTCCTCCAGACTCCTACAGCTTTTAAGACCCTTGGGGCTTATAGGTACTTTTTGGGGAGTGGCTATACCCCTGACACACACCTGTAGAGAAAATAACTCCAATTCCTTGAATCCTCATGTATTGTGACATCTGTGGACATCCCAAGAGCAGGCCAGGATCAAGGGACTAAGCAAGCATTTGCTACTGGAACCCTCTGAGGCAAGTAATTCTCCTCTAGATGAAAAACAATTTATTGGTATGTGCAGTTCTCCACTTCCGATGTTTATGGGTGCCTGCCTGTGACCCAAAGTCCC
The DNA here is from genome assembly GCF_000327345.1 of Myotis davidii. Classification (NCBI taxonomy): domain Eukaryota; kingdom Metazoa; phylum Chordata; class Mammalia; order Chiroptera; family Vespertilionidae; genus Myotis; species Myotis davidii. The sequence goes on from NW_006298628.1 coordinate 1,956,390, forward strand.
TGAAAGCAGGAACCAGGTCATGTCTCAACCGGAATAGCCTCTAGCCCAGTACCACTTCTGCAAACAGGCTTCAAGGCTTGCTGGGCTGTGAACTCCAGGGTGGAGAGCATGCCTCTGAACATTATTAACTAGCGCCTCGTTCTGTGTCTGGCACAGACTGGTCATCTTACTAAATTTGTGATGAGTAAATTAATGACAGTTGTGTTGATAAGGATGACGGGATGGTGACAAAGGTTTCTTATAAGCTAAAAGATGCTTTTGAAGGCAAGGCATCACCCCTTAGCAGTACACATCCTTCCCAAAGCTATGGCTTCTTTTATTGGAGGAAACAGACAGGCGTTGATCTTCAGAATGAAGTCTTTATCCTCCCATCATGCCCATGCCAGGAGAAGCTATCAGTGATAGAGAAAGCAATAAGAGACAGCTGGTTGGACATGATACCTGGCTAGTGAGAGGACAGGGATCTCCTATGCCTCCTGCCTTCTCACTCCCTCAGCTAGGTCAGCTTTAGTGTCATTTGCCAGCAACTTATCAGGAAGAACCAGGACTCTCTGGACTCAGAAGATCCAATTCTTCAGCTGTGCCACCTCCACTGGCTCTTCTGTCCAGGTCCTCAATTCCTCGTAACTTGGCTTTGGAACAAAATTTAAATCCCACGTCCTTGAGACTACCCATATTGCCCTTCTCCCCAAGGGAAGAATGCAGCTATCCAGTAATATGCCATTTTATCTTTATTTGGTATAAAGAAAGAATACCACTTGCCCAAAGTATTTCATGATTCTTAATTCCAGGGCCTTTACCTCTAACATACGCTGTATGGCAATAATAATAATAATAATAATAATAATACGGGTTCAATCTCCAGTCGAGGTGCGTATGGGAGGCAACCAATCAATATTTCTCTCTCACATTAATGTTTCTTCCTCTCTCTAGAATACATTTTTTTAAAATCACTCAGCATCTTCTAAGACTACCTGAGAATTTACACGTTGAGGGCTCCTAAAATGGAATAAGTTGTGAGGCAAGAACATTTCAAGAGACCAACTAGCCTATCCTCTCAGGCAGGCCAATGGTTTAGAAGTTGAGTATTGGTTGGGAAAGTACTTGAATCTGAGTCCAAAGACCTTGGATGTAAGTCCTGAATTTGTCATTTACTAAGTGGGTGATATTAGGCAAGTTATCTAGCCTCTGTGACTTAGCTTTCTGAAAAATAGAGACAATATCTGCATTTTCTATCTTGTATGCCTATTGTGAAAACTCAATGAGATTATATATGTAAGAGCTGTAAAATACTAGACAAGTGTAATTTTAACATATCAGCCACGTGTGCAGCTTTGGACATTCTTTATGTAAAATATAAATAGTAAGCCTTCTATATTCATAAAGTTTTACAAGAATAGAGATAAAGGAGTTCAGCTCTGGAGTCAGGATGTTGGAGTAACCTTGGGCATGTTATTTCTTTTCTTTAAAATCATATTGATTTTAGAGAGAGAGAGGGGAAGGAGAGGAGGGGGGAGGAAGGGGAGAGAGAGAGAGGTAGAGAGAGAGAGATAGAGAGATATTTGTTGTTCCACTTATTTATGCATTTATTGGTTGATTCTTGTACGTGTCCTGACTGGGCATCAATTGAACCCCTAACCTTGGCATATCAGGACGATGCTCTTACCCAGCCAGGCTTGGGCATGTTATTTCTTTCTGAAGCCTCAGTGAAGAGGAAATGATACTCATAGGTGTGGTCATGAGTGTTAAATGATATAAAGTATGCACAGTGCTTAACATGTACCTGGCATGGAAAAAGGGACTCACTGAATGTTAGATGCTACCATTACTGTGATTAATGAAGATGTGAGGCAGGGTGGTCAAATAAGATCTCATAGAGACATGAACTAAGAATCAAAAGTACTTAACCTTTTTGGGCCCCAGGTTTCTAACTTGCACCATAATAAGAATCCATGCTTTTCTTTTTCCAGATTGTCATGAGGATATATATAAACTTTGAGCTAATTAGAATTGAGGAATGTTATAAATTGGGAGATTTAAAACTTGTTTAAATTGATTTTAGAGAGAGGAAGGGAGAGGGATAGAGAGGAACATCTATGAGAAACATTAATTGGCTGCCTCCTGCACACCCCCCACTGGGGATTGAGCCCAAAACCCTGGACATGTGCCCTGACCTGGAATTGAACCCTGACCTCCTAGTTCATGGGCTGACACTTAACCACTGACCCACACTGGCCGGGCTAAATTGGAAGATTTTCTAAAAAACTGAGTTAAATTTATAAAGAATGAGTTTTTAAAAAATATATATATATATTATTGATTTTTTACAGAGAGGAAGATAATACCCAAAGTAGAAATTCAAGAGTTGGTTGAATATGGACAGTTAGAACAAGAGTTAGAAACAGTTAGAATTCAAGAGTTGGTTGGGATGGACAGTTAGAAACATCGATGAGAGAGAAACATCAATCAGCTGCCTCCTGCACACCCCCCAATGGGGATGTGCCCGCAACCAAGGTACATCCCCTTGACCGGAATCGAACCCGGGACCCTTCAGTATGCAGGCTGACACTCCATCCACTGAGCCAAACCAGTTAGGGCAAAAGAATGAGTTTTTAACAGTTCATCAGTTTGTGTTCTTTCCTATCTGCCTTTGGTAAAGTTGTCTTCTTCATGGAAAAGGAATACAACATTTCCCAGTCAATATAGAAAGATTTCACATGTCAGATCTTGAAGTAAGTCCTTCAAACCTACAAGAGTACACTCTGCAAAGAAAACCTTCCGTCAGGATGTTCCATTGCCTCAGTATGTAGACTGATTTTAATATTCAACCAACTCTTGAATTTCTACTTTGGGAATTATCTGTTTCAATATTTAATCCCAGAGTGACCTCTTCTTGCCTTGCAGCATGCTCCCAGATTACCTCCTCTTCCTTGATTAGTTAGTATAGCTTCAGGGAATATCTTTATTTTAACATTAAACTGGGCAAAAACAAAAATAGAAAGATAAATTTGTAGCAAGATCAAAATTAGAGTTCATAGCTAAATATAAATCTGGAGGGAATTGTCCAATTACTTGGATGGTCCCTTACCGCAGACAATCCAGGGTTGATTGTCTTTTGCTTTTTCTATATAGAACATGGTTAATAAATATCAAGGGTAATAATTTTTTTCTTTTGAAGAGTAATTTTAATAGTGACTCAAATGCTGTTTTCTTTCTCAAATGTCTTCATATATAGTCTAACGTGATTTTTACAACTGCATTTATTCTCTTTGAGTACTATCTATTCTCATTTTGACTTGTAGGTCAGAGAGCTTTAAAATGAGAAGACCAGGATTTAGAATGGAGTCACTGTGCAAATTCGGGCAAGTTTTTCAGTCACTTTGTTCCTTCCACTCAGCTGAGCTAGATTTGAAATGGACGACTCTAAAGAGAAATTCCTGCTTCTTTATAGTCTCAATTTAACTTACAGGCTAGCAGTGTGTGTGTGTGTGTGTGTGTTTAGGTAGGACCAACACCAAGTACGAACTTGGAAACGTGGAGAAAGACAAATGTGGGTGTCACAGGAGGCACGGTAGCCATTAAGTGCACGAATATAACGCAAATCGCACGCAAATGTATGCAAACTTTGCATTAATTTGTAGACTTTGGAGTTGAAAGCAGCACTGGGATCCTGAGGGCTCAAAACTAAAGTTTTTAGATTAAACTAAAAGTAATGCTCTTTTAAGGTATCGCTTTCTTGATGCTTGCCAGGACTCACTCAACTGCTGAAAGTTTGACACTCTTCCCTACCCCCCATGATGATTTCTATGCCTGATTCCATCTTACGCCTGGCCCCGCCCCGCTCAGTCTGACGTCACGTGACACCGTATTTGCATACTACCTGCGACTGGGTGTGACGCTCCCCTTTTCTGCGTCTTCTCATTGGGGGCGCTGGAGAACCAGCCCTCTTCTGCGTAGGCCAATCAGTGGTCCTTCGGACATGCGAAAGCAGGCGGGGGTGGGATGGGGGTGGGGTTTTGGGTCGGATCGCTAGGCATATTAACCAATTACCCTCTGGGAAGGGATGATCAAGCCGAGGATTGGTTGGGAGGAGAGGCCTGGGAATCCGTAGGCCAATGAGAGCTCTGGGTTGAAGGGGCCGGTCTCTGCCTCGTAGGGCAGATA
>NW_006298628.1:1961362-1971775 GCF_000327345.1 Myotis davidii
CAGGCAGTTAGGAATAGGGAAAGGCACCTACTTGCATGAAGAAGTTGGCAATAAGTTGAAAGTGAGGCTTGCATTTGATTCACACCATATGTGAAGAGATCACTGCACACTTCCAAAGCCCCGGAGTCTACCAAATGTACAAAAGTCATGGTCTCTGCCATCTAACCGTTAATGACATTCTCTAACCAGAGTTTCTTGAGCTTAATTCCTACACATCCCCCTCCAGAAAGCATAGCTGCTACGCTGCCTTCTAGGTAAGAATGAGATTAAGAGGTCTCTGAAGTAGAAAGCCAAGTCTATCCGGAACTCACTGTAAATGTTAGCATTGCATCTTGGAATGCAGAAACTTGGTCAAATCTGGTAGCAAGATGGTGACCAACTAGTAAAAGTATGCCTAGAATCTGGTGGTGTAGAGCAAAGCAGTGCTCAGACAAACTCCTGCCTATCATGAGCTGTAAAGTAAACCACAGGACTACAAACCTGTTGGTTTTGTTTAGGCTTCCCTGGAGTCCAGGGAACTTAGTGCAACAGCAAGCACCAGAACCTTAGTCACGTTTAGTAGAAATCAATAGAAAGCCTGCCTGTGTACTAGCTAGAAATTGATTAGCAGTAATACTTTAAGAGCAGTTATTCTGTGTCTACCATAGCCTTTATATTAAAAAGACAAACACTGGCGCATGCTGTGGAAAGGAGATGAGTGTAGGTTTGGATGACTGGGTTCTTTACATGACCTGTTCCTTTTAGAGGGCCAGGGGCTCTAAGACACTGGTAAAAACATAGGGAACTAGAGTTCTGCATTACCTGTCAAATTATTTGGGACAAGGTGGGTGGTCTTTTGCATAGGGATTGGGCTGATGGATTATTTCTTCACCTATTGATATCCCAGAGGCATTAATAAAGTGCTTACTTAGTGTGTAGTAGGATTGTTTGTAGATTTTCAGTGAGGTAGGAGAGAGGAGAGATAGAAGAGGGAAAGCGGCCTGAGTCTGAGGACTCCTTTGTGGCCAGACATTAAGGGAATGTACCTGGCCTTTGGTTTGGGAAGCACATCAGGTTTTTTGCATGTTAACTTTAACCTTTATGTGTGTTCAGATTGTTTCCATTCTTTGGCCTTGAGAAACGGTAGAAGTGGTTTTCTGTAGGCCATATGTGCTAGAAGGAAACATCTTGCAGTCATAAACCCTTAAGAGAACGGCTTTGGGTGCCAGAATGCCTGGGTTTTGAATCCAGGTTCTGCTACTTACTAGCTGTGTGGTTTAGAGGGAGTTACTTAACTGTTGTGCCTCAATTTCCACATCTGCAAAATGTGAATAATACTATCAACATCCTGAGAATCATATGAGGTAATAGGTACAAAGTGCTTAGAGCAGTGCCTGTCCCATAGAAGGTGCTATAACAGTGTTTGCTGCTACTTATATTGTTATTCTTTCCATCCAGCCAAGGTGAGAGCACTGTTGGCCAGAGCCCCATTGCCTTTTCAGGCTTCAAAGAGCAAACCCATATTGGTCTGAAACCAGTACTGCAGGTTTCAGAATTTCAGGGCCTCCCTTTGCACTTCCATTCCCTCATCTTTTAAAATGAGCTTTTTAAAACAGGGCTCTGAAACCCAACTGTTTAGAAAGGCAGGTGAGCGGGGACTGGGTTTCAGGAACAATGAAGTGTCGTCACTGTTTCTGTTGCCCATCTCGGAGTGATGTAGTGCTTAGCACCATGCAGTTATCTCTCCACCGCACACCCTGTTGTGTTCTTGACAAGATATATTAGACCTTGTAAAAAAGTTATGATGTAAAGAGCAGGATTTACCTTCTGTGACCATTCATCCACAAGGGATGTCTTCATAAAGTAAGGAATGGCTTCATTTTATGAGCCTGGGCGAGGGATGTGGAAGGCAGAAGAGAGTAGGGGGAACAGTAAAGGCCAACTCTAAGAAAGCTAAGAGCCACTAGTGGGTAATAGAAACCCAGGATAAATTTCTTACTGAGATTCCTCCTTTAATTAAATTATCATCTGTGTCTTGTGTCTCTTGGAAGCTGTTAATGTTGATGTTCTTCCAGGACCAATGATGATGGACAAAATGGTACTAAGAGGTAAAATTGTTTGGGGTTCCGGTCTTCTTATCCTGTTAAGTGTCTGTCTCCATAGCCTTAGAATGAAGCTAATGTTTAATCCAGCCTTGCAAACTCTCTCCAGTGGACTAGCCCCAGGCGGGTGCTGGAGAAGCCAAATGCTGCCTCTGTACCTCCTCTGCCCACCAGACCTTCTTAAACCAGAGGTTGGCGATTAGGGCCTACAGGCTAAGTCCAGGTCTCTGCCTGTCTTTGTAAATAATGTTGTACAGAATACAATCATGCTCCTTCAGTTAGGTATTGTCTGTGGCTGCTTTTGCACAACCATGACAGAGTTGAGTAGTTTCGATATAGACCATTTGGCCTGCAAGACAAAAATATTTACTACTACTTGGCACTTTAATAGAAAAAGTGAGCCTATCTTTGTCTTAAACAGTGTTCCTGACCATTATTCCTATATAAAGGTCAGTTTCAAATGTGTGTAATACCCACCTCCTCAGAAAATCTTAAAGAGGTAAAGAAAACTAACAAGACTGTGTCCCCACACGTATTTAAGGGTAAAGCAAAAGGGGTTATCAGCTTCCAGTCCTCCATCTTTGTGGAAGATCAGCACATGTGAATCCAGGCTGCCCACCCCCACCGTTTTCAGGTGACATATGTTCAATAGACATAAACTAATCTGGATTTACATAAAAGCTTAACTGTTAGGCAAATGTGTGCCCCCTTCCCACTTACCCGTCTTGCAAACCTAACAACTCACAACTGCAGTGAGCACATTGTAAAATCAGATGGAAATTACTTTAAGCTTATCTCCTGTTTTGGATTTTTCTTGTTACCTTTTATTTTTCTGAACAGGTCATTGTGAGCTGGCAGTAGTCACAGCTGCCCTAAAATACTGGCTTCCCCACAGGGACATAGGAAGCGTTTATTTTAAAGGTTTTCCAAGATGGTCGTTTCAATGAATATAAGGCAGTATTGTTATCAGCAATGCTGTTGGTAATTATTAAACGTTTTTCCTTGAAATGCTTTGAAAACTTAGTTCTTGGGGGATGGGTGTTTAGATAGGTGTGGAACCTCATAAAGGAGGTTGCTTATGGTAGAGCCTGGGTGGAAGCTCTCATCAAACCATGGTCCTTTTGGACCCTGATGCCAGAAACAGCCTGGAGATTAGAATAGAATGCAACTTTTCTATGCCAAAGAGCCATCTTGCTGCAATGAAGCTTGGGGGTGCAGTTTCTTTACCTCTTTTAAGAGCTGCAATTATTCTTTAAAACCCTGTGAGTGAAGTACCTTCTGTTTGGGAAGTATTAACCACCAGGCACTTCCCAGCCTGATACTGCTAACTTGCTTTTGACGGTTTTGCTGGTACCAGGCACCTGGTCAGCAAAATGCACTACTGAAATAATCTGACTCTTAAATGTTATCAGCAAGGGCATTATTGAAATTGGGGGCCACAGTACCTATCTGCTTTATCCCTTGGTACCTAAAGGACTGGGTCCATGTGTTCTTCAGTATTTTAGATAGAAAATTATGTACATACTAGAGGCCCGGTGCATGAAATTCGTGCACATCAGGTCTCTAGGCCTGGCCACCAATCAAAGCGCGAGCGTCTGGTGTGGAAGGGAAGGTCCCAGCTGATCTCTGGGCCCTGGGCAGCACCTGGGCCCCTGCTCGCACCCGTCTTGGCCTGGCGCCACCCATTCACCTGCTCCACCATCCCACTGTGGTCCCACTCTCATCAGGGCCAGCAGTGCCTCCACTGCCAACCGCTGCCAGCACTGTGTCGCCAATGCCCACCATGTTCTGTGCTGCCCCCTGGTGGTCAGCACATGTCATAGTGAGTGGTCAAACTCCCTGTCTCTCTGTTGAATGACCGCCCAAGGGGACAATTTGCATATTAGGCTTTTATTGTATAGGATGGAAGTTCTCCACTTATGTAATGTAGAACTAGGATATTTCAACCATTTGAGGTCTGTGGAGGAGAGTTGAAAACAACAGTGGGGTGTGGTAAGAAGATATCATTCTCTCTGGTTCTAGATATAGATAGATCTCCAGAACATTTGAAGCAGGATTGCAAAAAATGAGTATTGCCAAAGTGATTGGTGGGCTTTAGTAGCCAGAGAACACTTAACCTGCATTTTCTGCTATTTTATACTGAATAGTATGATGGGCACCAAGGCCACACTATCTCCTGATTTTAATTGAAATGTTAGAAATTGAGCTTCCTCCCCTGGATTCTTAGAGCTCTCAGGGAGAGCCTTTGTGCCAAAGGATTCAACTTTCGGGTGAGACATGTTCCACGGACAGGTCTGGTTTTGAGTTCTTATTGACACTATATATCAAACCAGAGGCCTGGTGAACGAATTCGTACACCAGTGGCATCCCTTGGCCTAGCCTGTGCCCTCTCGCAATCCAAGACCCCTTGGGGGATGTCGGATAGCCTGTTTTGGTCTGATCCCTGCAGGCCCAATCCAGACATGAGGAGCCCGATCATGTGCGTTGAGCGTCTGTCCCCTGGTGGTCATTGCACGTCATAGCAACCGGTCAACCAGTGGTTCAGTCGCTTAGGCTTTTATATATAGAGATGCTATTTGACACTAGCTCACATGCTTTACTAGACTTACCTGGGCTTACTCTTATTCCACAGGCAGTTTGGAGCCTTTTTAAGGGGCTGGAAGGGAAAATCTTTGTGTTTCCTTCCCAATTTAGAGTCAAGTTGGGTGACCACCAGCAAGTTAGTTTAGTGAGAGTGGACAATCTCTTCGTGGGTGAGTGAGTTTTACTTCCCTCTGAGTGAATAGAAGAGGGCACAGGGAAGGGTGGGGGTGGAGGAAACATGGGTGGGAATGCTGATAACTTCCTACCTCTGCCTGAACGGAATCTTCACAGAGGGCTCCCGTTATTTGGTTTGCAGGGTTATGAATTAACCAAACATTAGCCAGATCTATTCCCACTGTTAGGCCAAAAACAAACGCCGACCTCCAGGTCCTCTCCAGTCGTGGGGAACTTGGGAAGGGGCTGTTGGGGGGAAGTTCTGTACAGCTAGCTGTTCATCCTCAGGCCTCCAGCTCCTGGTCCCCACCAAACCTCCTGGTTTTGAAAACTGGCACTTTGCTTTCTCCTCCACACTGTTGCTGGGGTCACTACAAAGCTGAGTGCCCAGCTTGGAGTCATTTAAATGTTTATCCTCAGGCTTGAATAAGCCTCAATTGACTTTTGCTGTGTGGGAGCACCACAGCCAATCAAGGGTAGCTTTAACAGACTTAAAAGAATGCTATCAAAGTATTTCATAATAGGAAAACTTTTAACTCCAGCCCCTGGGGAACCTGGAGCTGCAGTCGGGGCTGTGTACAGACATTTACCCTGCCCTGCTCACGAGCCACAGACAGCTGACACTGGGGGTGGATAGGGTGCCATGGGCTCAGCCCTGCCTGCCCGTTAGCAGTTTTCCAGCTCCCTAATAAAAGGGGTGGGGTTTGGGGGAGGCCTGGGAAGACTCCTCAGGAGGTTTTGGTTGATCTGAAGCAGCAGGCCTATGATTGGGTGTGTGGCGGGGGAGATTCCTCTCAGGGGTGACTGACTGTGACTTCTTAGAGAATGCACAGTGTTTGGCAGTGCAGAGTTGTAAGTTTGGGATGCCTCTTCTTTGACCTTGTGCTCCCTATTTTGTGAGTGGTGGGTGGTTTTTGGAGGGGGGACTATGTTAACAAGTATAGTCTAGTCTTCTACTAGTTCTGCCACCTGAATAACCTATCATCTGATCCTAAATGGAAACATGCAGGAGAGCCTTGAGGCCTAACCTCCTTGAGAGGCAAAGGTAGCATTAAATATACAATTCTAAAAGCAAATAACTGACATGTCCACAGGTGAATAAAGTATAAATTCAAGCTGGAGGTCACATAGGATGAAGGAATACCGTATTCAGTGTTAGGTGGGCTTAATTAGAGAATTACTAGGGTTTGAGTAGGCTTTTTAAAATTTTTATTGGACATCATATTGTTCTCTCTAGGGTTAAGTTTTTATTCTCCCTTTCCTTTCAGAAGTGGCATTGATGTGGCCTTGTCTGATCAGCTGTATTCCTTAACTTTCCCAAATCACTTTAGTCCTTTCTGCCTCGTGCTAGAAATTGTGTGCCTGCCTTTTTAAAAGGTAGGCACCTCATGTTTCAAGTTCAAGTGCAATGGAACTCACCCTGCAGCTTGAACAGATTTGAGTGTTTTTGCAGAGGGAGGGTGAGGGCAGATGGGGAGTGCCGTGCTCAATAAATACTTGTTGGATTGAGTTGCTGGAAAGGCAACAGGGGTGGGGAGAGTGAGCCACACTTCCCCCAGGCTCACTTGAAGTGGTTTTTCCCACTTCTGGTCCCCATACACTATGCCCCTTTATAACACCTCTCTTCAGCTACTTATAAGCTCCCCAACCCCCAAGTGTTAGTTCTCTCTCTCTCTTTCTCTCTCTCTAAATCACCCTTCTCCTATTCATCCTGGTCATTGGGCTTGAAGCCCAGCTGGTGGCAGAGAGGTGGCATTTCCATGGATGTCATTGCCAGGCCTGTAGACTCTCTTCCCCACACACTTAAAGCCAGAGGGCGACTTGGGTAGTTAGTTACCAGGTTGATCCATGGAAACAGCCAATGTTTAGGATTTTGTAAAAAAGCCAGACTACCTGGCTTTAGGCTTAGAAGTGGATGTGGATGAGAGGCCAGGGAGCGGAGTTGTCTCTTGGCTCCTAGGGTGGCTTCAGAGGTGTGATCAGGCTGGAAGCCCCCTCTCCCGGGCCAGGTGCCACCCTGTGATACAAAGCACGGCTGTTTCTCCTTTTCCTCCCTGGCCATGAGGGGAAATGCTGGAAAGAGATGCTCATTATCATTCCCCAACCCCTGGGCACAAACACTGTCATCCGTGGAGTCTGTGTTCCCCTGCCTTTAAAGTTGTAGACCACGGGCCTGGGGTGCAGTCAAAATGGTCTAAACCTGCTCAATGGGGGGTAACTGGAAAGATTGAAAATGTGATTGGGAAGAAACAAAGGCAGCTTCTCTTAACCTCCTCTTCCCCACACACTGCCTCCCCTTTAAGGGTTTTCTGTGCTCTGCGCATGTTTGATCGCCCACACAGCTTTGAGAGAACCTCCGTTGATAACACGTGCGCTCCCTGCCCCACACCTGCAAGCTGGCTGAAAACCCGCCGCATGGCCCCTGCTTGGGATTGTCTTTGTAATCCTTGCCCATCAGATAGGACATACACAGTGGGGTGGAGGGTGGAGTCGCATTTGGCATGACAGAGGGGATGCAGCCAGAGAGCTCTCACAGAATTACGTAGTCTGGATTGAGAGATTGGGGAGAGGAGGGCGCTATGAGTCACATCCATGAGTACGTGCACATCTTTATGCTGAGAGCAGCACCTGGACTGCTCCTTATTAGAATCGAAATCCTGGGTAGCTCTGTGTTCACAGAAGAAGACTAAAACAGGTGCCCTGTGGACAGGAAGAGTTTGTGAATCCCAACTCTGGTAGGCGCCCAAATGCATCTATATTTTCAGGGACCTGGAGAGTATAGATCATTAGTTTTGACAATGTGTACCATTTGCTAAGCTCTTTGTTGCTCATACTCAGTGCTCTGGAATGTTTCTCACTCATCCATCCACACGGCAATCCTTCAAGTGCAGGTGGCATTTAGTTGTGTTTGCAGATAAGGAAACTGAGGCCCAGAAAGGAAGTGACTTGCCCACCGTGTGACTAAGAAAGCCCTTTTGCTCCTGATCCCAGGGCTCTTCCTACATAGTCTGAACAGCCTGTTATACATTTCCACCCCAGCTGGCATGCTCTGCTGTCTGCCCGGCACATGCCCAGTCTTTCTTTCCCTTCTACTTGTATATCTGTGTTCCAGAAGCTAAAAGTCATTGGGAAGGAAAATGGGCTGTAGAGAAGTTTGTTCCTTTAACACCCCATAAGTGACTACCTACTTGGTGTGGCTAATTGGAAGGTGGTGATTATTACATTATATGTGTGATATGGTGGTGGCTTTTGAGTGTTTCCAGCTGGTTGGAGATCGGCAATTTCCATGTTGAATCAGAAGCTCACCAGAGACAGGTAGGGCCCAGGAGACAGGCAGGGTTTTCCTGCCTCTAAGCGTCTAAGGCAGCGGTTCTCAACCTGTGGGTCGAGACCTCTTTGGCAGTCGAGCAACCCTTTCACAGGGGTCGCCTAAGACCATCCTGCATATCAGATATTTACATTATGATTCATAACAGTAGCAACATTACAGTCATGAAGTAGCAACGAAAATAATTTTATGGTTGGCGGTCACAACATGAGGAACTGTTTTAAAGGGCCAGAAGGTTGAGAACCACTGGTCTAAGGGGTCATGATCGTTGTTCCAAAGCTTGGGGTCATATGGAGATTTTCTTAAGATGGAGCTTATTGAAAAGGGTATCTTTCTTATCTGTGACTTTATGGAACCCATAAAAACAACTAGGGATAAATGTGGGTGGTGCATTCCTATGGTTGAGGGTAGGTGCAGGTGACATTCCCTCATGATGACAACTTAGTCCTCTGTATAGGAAAACCCTGGTGCAAACCTTCCCCCAACGCCCCTGCTGTGCTCCATCTAAGCAGGTCTCCCTCTCCTAGATTTAGGTTAACTGGACGGGAGTCATTGTGATACATGACAGTGCCTTTCTGAGACCAGCATGTGCCCAGTAAGGGGAACAGCGGGGACTTGAATTCGGGAGGAAGTCCATCTAGGGCAGTGGTTCTCAACCTTCCTAATGCCACGACCCTTTAATACAGTTCCTCATGTTGTGGTGACCCCCAATTTCATTGTTACAAATTGAACATAATCAAAGCATAGTGATTAATTATAAAAACAATATGTAATGATATATGTGTTTTCCGATGGTCTTAAGCGACCCCTATGAAAGGGTCGTTCGACCCCCAAAGGGGTCGCGACCCACGGGTTGAGAACTGCCAATCTAGGAGCTTGGTATCATGGAGAATTGCCTGGCCTGCTTCATAGAGGTTACCTAGCCCTCCCGACAGGGTTATGGGCGGTCTTACCTCCTTACTTCTCTTACAAAACCAGATTCTGTGTAGAATTCTTGAATGTTTAATAACCATATACTTATGTGGAACCTTTCTTTCCCAGTTACTTCCCAACTTTATAAAATAAAATCCCATTGTAAACAAATATTATAAATATTATTTTGTATAATAAAGCTATTTTCATGGTTTATATAAATGTTTTGTGGTGGTTTTTTGTGTTTTTTGTTGTTTAAAGAAAAAGATAAGAGTAACCAACTATCTTCTGTAACAAGTACTTTTTCTGGTCCCGGTCCACTTCATAGTTCATCTCTAAACCAGAACACTTGAGAGCTTGCTGTTTGCATTGGAGGGAGGGAGAAGGAGCAGAGCTGTGGAAGCATCAGGTAGCAAGGCCTCTTTTGCTTTCTCTTCATCTTGAACCTCCGGACCCTCTGATACTTCCTCGTTGTTTTCAAATAAAACACCACACAGAACCCAACAAAGGGTGGCATGTGTTTATCTGAATGTGTGTATCTTGGGTGTAAATGTGTGTGTGTCGAGTGTGAATGTGGAAGAGTATATACGTATGTGAGAAAAAGTACACGTGAAAAAAAGCACATGATAAAGCAAGTGGGGCAAATATTTAACAATAGGCGGATCTGGGTAAAGGTTATATGGGTGTTCTGTGTGCGATTCTAGTTCTTGCATCTATAATTTTGAAATCATTTCCAAGTAAAAAATGAATATATGCCAGACCAATTTGTACCCTGGGAGAAGTTTTCTTCTACCATTCTCAGGCCATCTCCTGTTCTTCCCATTTAACAGACGGAAATCAATGACTCATCTAAGTTCATGTAGCCATTGGGGCAGAGGCAGATTTGGGCCCATGAATTGACTGTTATAGTAGGTCACCTCTCAGGAGATTTCATCTTTTTCTTTATAATCAAGCTGAACAAGGTTGGGTGCCTGCTGCAGTGTGTCCGAGCCCAGTCCATTCCCCACATTGACCCAGCAGAGGGATCAGCAGGGCCACAGTAGTCTGCTGACACTCATGGAGCATATTCAGGGTGTCCAGGACTTTCTAGGAGAAAACTGTTTTCTTACTCTAAGAAACACTCTTATTGTGCTCTTCACTCTACTTTTTAAATAAAATACATGAAATCAGAAGGCCCTCTTGCACCAGAGCCACGGAGTATACCACTTCGCTTTTTTTTTTTTTTAATTTTATTGATTTCAGAGAGGAAGGGAGAGGGAGAGAGATATAGAAACATCAGTGATGAGAGAGAATCATTGATCGGCTGCCTCCTGCATGCCCCCTACTGGGGATCGA
>NW_006298628.1:1971923-1992287 GCF_000327345.1 Myotis davidii
TGGGCCTGAGCCAGATAGCTTCCTCAGCTGTGTACCAGTCGGTTTATTGTACCAACTGTCTTCTGAATGTACAGGAACCTGAGAGAGCGCATCTATATGGTTTACTACCGAATGCCTTACCAAGTGGACAGGAGTTACAACTTCAAACACAAAGGAGGTTTCACTCTTGGTCAATGAAACCTTCCACATACTACCTGACGTAAGGAGGGGTGGATCTGCGATTACTGCTAAGCAGAAGGAGTTAGAGTTCAGACACTGATCTTTATTTCCCGCCACGCCACTCTGACACCCAACCACAGTGTATACATCCATCGGTGCTCCATGAAGGCACTTGAATTATCCCTGACATTTTTACTTACAGATACTTCCCCCAGTTTTCCAGAAGTGGGGTAAGTAAATGAGTCCTATGCAGAAAAAACAGGTTTTAAAAAGTCTCTAGCTTTCGTGTGTGTCCTTTATCCGGAATGTCTCCCTGCAGCTACCCTAGAGCCGTGGGACTGTGGCTCAGTTGGCATCAAAGGGGTTTTTTTTTCATGGGCTCCAGCCAGCTATGTAAAATAGACCCATGAGCATTTACTATGTTATTACCCAGCTTACATACTTAGGCAGTTGCTCTTAGGCAGTCACTAAGTTCTATCTGCTCCCCATTATTCTCTGATTCTTCTTGGCTCTGTCTACCCAAAATCAGTACTGGGCAGATGGGCATCCAGAATGAGGGCACGATGCAAAAAAGAACCACCCAGTGGGTTGTCTGCAGCTTAGAAGTCTGCGTTGGAGCAGCTGCGCGAATGGCCACAGCTGCCTGCTTAGAAGGGACTGGGACAACTGAGCCTTTTCCTTTCAGTTCTTAGAGACATGGATAGGACGCCTTGGTAATTAACATTCCAAACTGCTTCCCTTTTGCATCAGGAGGATAAGACTCATAAAAGAAAATGGCATTACTGTGAAGCAGCTAGTGACTTAACCGGATACAAAGCCCATCTTTTACAGGGAAGATGGTGTCACTTACCTTCAGTGACTGGAAGCCCATGTGGGGAGGTGAGCTGACCAGCATCCTTCTGCTATGAAGTCATCAGTGGTCAGGCATAGGCTGATATTAGGATAGATTTTGCCAGTGGCAGACCTGTCAAGGCTCTTTCTGGAGGGGCCATCTAATCTTGCTTTTCAGGCTAGGGTTACCCTGGAGGCTCTATACAACCTTTGAGCCTCCCTTAGGAGATCTGAGCAACTGGCAAGACCGGGGCGTCAGAGCAGGGGCTGACCTGGAAGGTTGCCCAGCACACTTTGGGGGTTTTCCACCTGTAGACACAGTCTGGGAGTTTGCCACTGAGCTGAGGTTAGGCTGGGTCAGTTCCAGAATGTCCAAGGCCAGTTGGGGAGCCACTAGATGGGGTGTTGTGGTCTCAGGTATCTCCTCTCTGAAGCTGGGCACACAGACTAGAACTTGAGTAAGGAGATGGAGATAACCAGAGAAGACTTTCTACCGGTGGGACTCAGGCCCACATAGCTTTTCAAGGCTGTGAGGGTTGAGCAGAATGACTAATAGGATTTTCGACCCTGAAGGCAAAGCAAATTCTGTGACTGTACCTTCCGGGCCTGAGGAACATAACTGAGCAATTGCTCCCTATAGCCCTGTTCCCGCTGCCCCACCCCAGCAAAAGGAACCAGGAATAAAAGCAGAGGTCCTGACAGATTCCAAACTAATGAGGTGTAGCAAGTGAGCAAACCTGCCCTCTGAGCGCTGATGTCTACCGGGTGTTTACTCCAGCTCATCCAGTCATGTGACCAGACCTGCTTGTGGCTTGCCATAGGTAAATTGAATGCTATTTATAATCATCTGCTTGGGGGAGGAGGTGGGAGAGATCATCTGGGAGCCCACAACACAGCTGTCTGACCAGCCTAGGTAAGGCAAGCCTCCCTTTGACTTTGTGCCGTTTTTCTCTCTTTAACTTATTTTGCCCCAGGTAGTAACATGAACTCTGAGCTTTCAATTTAGGTGATTTGGTCAAGAAGCCTCTCTTATTCACCCTTTCATGGTTGGGGAATTCTAGAACTAGTGGAGCCTCAGACTGTTCTGATGTAACATACTGCCTTCCGGGGTGAACACTGAGACATCTGAAAGCATATAATTATCTCTTCCTGGAGTTGTTCCTTAGTAGATGCTGCAATCTCCCTCATTCAGTTCTGATGAGCAACTTCTTCCCTTTACCTCGCTAGAGTTTCCTAATTAAAGTCTTTTTACTACACTTTATTTTTGTACCCACACAGAAGACTGATAAATTCTAATTAATTTCACCTTCCTCCTGGAATCTACCTATCATCCCTTGAGTCATCCTTATCCATCTTCCCTCGGATCTATCTGGTTTCTACATTCCTTTTGAAGAGCAATAATGGCAAATGAATCCTCTTGGTTGGGCCTATATGAGCTTATATCCAGCTTCAACTGTGTTTCTGGACCTATAGGAACCCCTTAGTTCTACCCCTTAGTTGTACCCCCAGTCTTGCTCTTCTTGGGATGACGTGACACTTCTTAATATGGTTTAAAGTCTTTACATAGTATTTTTATTCTACGTTGTACTGATTTACATCTTTCAATTCCTTGCCTCAGATTAAGCCTCAGTCACTGTTTCATTTCTTCTCACCCATCTTCTCTTTCCCCAAATTAGAAATCTAGAGCAGTGACCCCAGTGACCTGCCAGGTGTGAAATGCTAAAGGGTTCGGATCCTTGCAGGGTAGTGAACTGAATTGCCATCTTCCCAAATTAAGCCAGTTTTAAATTATTACCTCTCACAACTTTATTTTGGAAAAATTTCAAACCTTCAGCAAAGTTTTAAGGACAATGCATACCCATTTATTCTTCACCTAGACTCACTGATAACTTTTAGTCACAATCATCTAAGCTCTCTTCTTTCCTTTTGTGTATTATGTATATGTGTGTCTAGACAAACATACATCTGTGCATCCATGTGTGCTTTTTTGGTGAACCATTTGAAAATAAGTTGCAAATATCATAGTACTTTGCCCTTTACTTCAGTGGCTACTCCTGAGAATAAGGGCATTCTTCTACATAATCACAGTATCATTACACTAAGGAAATTATAAGTCCATATCATCTTATATCCAGTCCATTTTCAGTTTCCCCTTTGACAACTTTTATGTGTTGTTTTTGATCCAGGATCCAATGTCAAAGTTCTTGTTTGGTTGTGTCTTTTTAAAAAGCCTCTTGCAAAAAAAAAAAAGTCTCTTGCCCTGGCCAGTGTGTTCAGTGGTTAGAACACTGGCCCATGTACCGAAGGGTTGTGGCTTTGATTCCCAAAGACATGTACCTGGGTTGCAGGTTCTATCCCTGAACTAATCGATGTGTTTCTCTGACCTTGATGTTTTTCTCTCTCTTTTCTCTCCCCCTTCCTCCTCCCTCCTTTCCACTCTCAAAAAAAAAAAAAAATTAATGGGAAAAATGTCCTTGGGTGAGGATTAACAAAAAAAAATTATCTTAATAAGTGGCTTATGTGGTGATACTTTGGCATTATGTAAATATTCTGTTCCCCCAGTGATTCTGGTATCCATTGATGGCGCTTCCTGATTGGGATATTATTGGGAGTTGTATAAAGCCAGTTCTGAATTAACACTAATAGATGTAAGTATTGCCATAAGCCATTCAAAAGAAGAATTAAAAAATTGGGGGAGGGGGTTTGAATCATGGTAGGGAAGCAACAAAGTGGGGCCATCACATTCTGTCCAAGTCTCAAGTATTTTGTGTGACGTGGGTTGATACGAGTTGAGTAGCAGTTGCTTACACATACATTGCCATCTAGAAGTTTGCTTGAGGTCAGGGAGAAAGCAGGCTGACTAGAGCTAAAAATAAGTCGTGTTTGGTTCACAAAGGAAAAATTACTTTGACTATTTGAAAGTAATTCTATTATTTCCTTTTTTTCTCTCACTTGTTTTCCACTTTGCTCACTAGAAAAGGGATCCCTCACATCTTAATTGTCTTCCTTCCCTCGCCCAACATGCCAGTTGGTAAAACAATGTTCCTGAGACCCAGGTATGTATGATCATCCTGGTTCCTCGCAAGGGGAAGGATTAGGACCCTTTGGATCCATGGAGTGGCCCCTGGACCAAGGCAGGCATATGACAGTTGAGTCTGACAATGAAAAGCAAGTGTAGGAAATGTTGTTTCAAAAATTCTTTATTGGGAAAAAAGGCCTGTGTCTCAATTTGCTCTGTGGCATTAGAGAAGTCAGTTCACCTCTCTACATGAGGATGTGCCATGGGTTCCCCAACTGTAACACTTGGGAGCTCTGCCTCCCTTTCCAGAGGAGACCCCATGAGATATATGGGCTGCACACACTCAGAACAGAAATCAGGGTGCAATTTCAATCACAACTGCCCTCTCACAGGGTGTGCTGCAGATGATCCTCCTCAATCTCCGGTTCTTTACCTCATTTATCTTAAAAGACTACCTAAGAGCTGACTGGAAGTTGTGATTTCTCATCTACTTGATAGGAATCAGATCACTGTGAGAAGTGAAGATACTGAAGGGTTTATGTCTGTCTTGTGAGAAATTCATCATTCCCAAATTACTGCAGGGGTGAGGATTTTTTTTTTTTTTTTAATTTTAGGGAGACAGGGCTAGGCTATGCACTATTTTTGCTATTTTTGCAAAGGCCACGTAGATTCCAAAGGAAAGCCTGCTCCAATCAGTAATTGCTAGTATTTTGTTTTAAGAATGTCAAAATCTTATAGAACTCTTTAGAGAATTGAGATAAAAGGTGAAAAGTTCACCCCACTTCCTTTTCTAACTGCAGCTTCTTGAGAATTGAACAAAATGTCTAACTGCTGTCTACTCTTTCTGCACACACACACACACACACACACACACACACAGTGGGGTCATCCTTTTCCTCTTTGCTGATGGTGAATAGTTAATACTAGTATACTTCTTATTTTCCCCCACAATGACATCTCCAGATGGGTTTGTCCTGGCCCTTCTCTCCAGCTGCCTATAGCTGTGGTCTGCACCCTGGAGAGTCAGACATGTAGCCAGAAACGCTTTCATTTGAGCTACACACTTAAATATGGAGTCAGTACTTAATCGAGGGCCTGTCTGAGAAGTTTTCCATGCACATACAGATCTCATCGCTCTTTTCTCACTAGGTAGTAAGCCTTCTTGGTACGGGAAATGTGATGTTACTGTTGATTTCTTCTTCCCTTTTAATCTAGTTTCTTTGGTTTCTTCTCCCTGTTATGGTTGAAACGAGCTATTGCCTGGTGTTGAAAGAAGCATTCAAAGGCCCAAGTTTAATTTTCCCAGCTGGGATGGACGGGGTCTCCTTGGGCTTTCCAAGGAGGGTTCTAACTCTTGTACAGTCAGATTGGGGATTTCGGTTTGACCGCAACTTCCCTCCAAAACCCACACGACCCTGAGTTAAGCAGTTAAGCAGTGCTGGAGCACTGGGAGCTCAGAAGACTGCCTGCCCTGTGTAATCCCAGCACGTGTACCGAAATGGAAAAGTAATCCCTGTGAAGCTGTAGGAGGGACTTCCCCTACTTACTGCAACTCTGTTATTGGGGAAATGTTTAGGGTTCTGGATCCCTATTTTACTTTGCTCATCTCCAGATTAACATCCCCTCCCCTCCCTCCAAAAAAAAATCTCTGCATCACAGCTAGGAGATGGGACAGGGTAGCGCCTGCTCCCTCCATGTGCAAACCATGTGCCCCGCCTCAGCCCTGGGCCTGCTTGTCCTTCCTAACTGAAGATCAGTGACTGAAAAAAGCAGATTGTAGAAAAATGTGTATGATGTGATCTCATTTTATAAAAAATATATATGCACCCACATTTGCATGAAGAGAGGCCGGGAAAGATATGCACAGTAGTGATCTTTGAGTGGGGGCATGCACAGTTTTTAGTTTTCATTTTTTTTTTAAATATATTCCATTGATTTTTTACAGAGAGGAAGGGAGAGAGAGAGAGAGTTAGAAACATCGATGAGAGAGAAACATCGATCAGCTGCCTCCTGCACATCTCCTACTGGGGATGTGCCCGCAACCAAGGTACATGCCCTTGACCGGAATCGAACCCGGGACCTTTCAGTCCGCAGGCCGATGCTCTATCCACTGAGCCAAACCGGTTTCGGCAGTTTTCATTTTTTGTTCATCTGCATTGTCTTATTTCCCTCATAGTATGTGCAGTTTTTGTTATACATAAGAGCCATTTTCTCTTTAAGAGGGGAGGCGAGGCAACTCGAGCTAATAATGCTTCAAAGCCCAACAACATGAGAAAGTGACTCATAACTTGTTTGTTGGACCTGCTGGTTGTTGAGTTCTTGCCACGTGTGAGGTCTCATTGGCTGCCTTTCTCTTCTTCTTTCTGCGCTCGGGTATTTTGGGATCACTAGGTTTCAGGCTCATGGAGGATGGGTGGAGGGTAGCCTTGTTTTACTTCCCAGGCTTCTGTCTCACATGAGAGTAAAATAAGTGAGGTAGCGCCCCTAGATGCTCAGCCAGGACCCTTTTTGGTCAGGGCCTGATTTCTCCTCATAAGCTGCTAAGCCTCCGCCCCACAGTCCATCTCTGGCCAAGTTGAGAAGGGCAGCCACAAACGCCTCACTTCCTGCACCATCTGTTGCCTTCCCCCTCCCCCTGACCCAGTCTTGCCCTTCTAAGGGCTGTCACCTTTCTCCTTTGGGCACCAAGGATGGGCGTTTGCGGGTGTGGTCAGACCTGAGCTGATTTCCAGCCAGGGGATAGGAGAGAGCACAGAGACAATTGGGTGATCCTTCTGAAGAGGCGCTGGCTGGGGTCCCTCAGGTGCTTAGGGATCATAACCTTGTTAGCAGCTTCTTACCCTCCTCCTCCTGTATCACAGTGCTTATCAGAGAGCTGGCCTGTGGTGGACGTGCAAAATCTGCTGGCTGGAGCAATCAGTCGGTCCCCTGTGGTGTGCCAGGCCCCTGCTAGCCACTCTTGGTTCCGTTTCTTATCTGCCCCTGTGTGCTCTCCTCCCTATGGACTGTCCCCCAGTGCGCAGACATTTGACTGCTGGTCCTCTGCCCTCAGAGCCCCCTCACCCAGAGCCATAAAAATGCAGCAGTTGGGAGCCAGGGCCAAGTGGCTCTGGAAGATAGCACGAAGGCTTCTTATCTCCGGTGTGTGCTGGTTTGTTTTGTTTTTTCCATTTGCCGTTGCCCAAGAACCAAAGCATCCGCCACTGATCAGCTACAGGGTGAAATGGCCTGGCCCGGTGCCAAGCGCCCCGCCAGGTGGTTGGGCCGCGGAGGCTGCTGCATGCGATGGGCCGATAATACCCCACAGCGCTGTAAACAGGACACTCCACCCTCCCGCAGCCACCCAGCCAGTGCCCCGGCGGCCTGCTGCTTTGTCATGGCCTGTCATGACACGGGCGTCTCTCCTCAGATAGGAGAGCCGATTGTCTTATAATCCTCCCCATTTCCCAAATCTGAGAGGGGTACTTTCCAGAAATGAAACCAGTTCATCTTCTGACCACAAGCAACCGTTGTTGCTTTTCAGAGCTCCTCCGTTAACCATCATCACACATGGCAGAGCAGAGCCCTAGATCCTTCTGGTAGGCCCATGAGGGACAAGCTCGTGAGATCTCTTAGGGGGTGTTCCTCACGGAGGTGGGTCTCAGTGGGTAGCACAGCTTGAGTGCTGCCCCGCAGCTGCTGATGCCCACGTCTCCAGGCAGTTTTATTTCCGTCCCTGCGCCGTTTATTCAGGGGGGTGTCCATGCCGCGTTAGACTTCCCAGGGAAGGGAAGGGCTTTGACGCTGCAGATGTGCACCTTCCCAGGGGATAGTGGTGGCTAGAACTCGCGCTGCTGTCTTGTCTGGTAGCCTCTTTCTAGGCTCCCTCACCCCCACCTTTAATCCCAAAGGATTGTGGTATGGGGAGGGATTATGACAATGGGTTTGGCCTAATCTAGCTAATGAAGACTTTCAAGTGTACTTGTATCTCATCTGTTTTTTACAGCATCCCTAAGAGGGAATATAGGCGGAGTCGTGCTCCTGCTTGCCAGATGGGAGGGCAGGCCCAGGGAGGCTGCCTGGTGTTGGCTACAGTTATACCGCAGTGCGGGCAGAGCTGCAGTCAGTACTAGATCCCTCCGGTCTGAGCCCCCACATATTTGGGTGGGGGAACACTGCTTCAGCCTGTGGCCCCTTCCAGGATGGAACAAAATGTGTCTGATTTTGGCTTTAGTTGGGGTTGCATTTGGGGAGAACTTGGCACCTTGGTTTAGCCCTTAATCAATTTTGGTGCCCTAATTAGCAGGTGTTCCCCAAACCATTTGGGATGAGATTTTTGAAATAAAAATCTAATTTTTAAATGCCTCCCCCTCCCCATATTTTGGACATGAAGGAAGCATGGCATTTTATGGACTCTTCCAAGGGGCCAGGACATGCCAAGAATTTGGGGGTTTGGGAGGGAAGAGATCCTTGCTGAGGGCTCTGAGACAGAAGGTAGGTAACTCAGTCATTTTGTGGCTTCCTAGGAGCTGTGCCAACACATTGCACTAGGATGTGGTCACTATAGAAATAGGGCGAGGCCCAGCTGTCTCATTTGAGGAAAAGAAACTGAGGCAAGTCCTCTAGTTCGACGGAGCTGTGGTGAGACCCTTGCAGATCTAGCAGAGAAGGTGTCCAAGGCAGCTGGGTCTGGATTAGGTGCTTGATTTCCCCCCATTCCCTTCCCTCTCTCTTACCCGCTTCCTCCCTGCCTCCCTCCCTCCCCCCTCTCTTTCTTTTGTATGTATGGGGTATGTTTTGTTTTGCTTTTGTTTGTTTTGTTTTGTTTCTGGTATATGGAGGAGTAAGTCAGTACCCATGAAGGCCTCAGAGTCTTTGTAAATAACTTTGGTCGGAGATGGCCAGAAAGCATGTAGAGTTGACCATAATGAGTGGTGGTTGGAGTCTCATGTCAAATTCCAGGACTCTGAGCCCTCCCTAGCCCAGGGAGCACAGGGAGTAAAGTACCACATTGACTGCTGCCCTTGAGATTGGAGCTCTGCTATAGCTCATGAATGGATGGGATATGAAGGGTAATGGAATGGTTTAACATGGGTGGTGTGTAAATTGTCCCCAGAAGATAGCAGAATGCTTTAAGCCCACATTTCAAAGACTTCAACCCCCACCCCCCAAAGAAACCCATAAAATGATAAAGGTCATTGTTGACCTTCAGGTCAGGCCTATTATCTCCTTCCCTGAAAAGTAGCTAACGAGGCAATCCTTCCTCCAGGTGTCCAGGCAGATGTTCCAGCAGCCTCAGAGCATGTCCTCATGCAAGAGGGCCCAGAGCGCCAGTGAACTGAGATAGGAGGGAGGAAGCTTAGATTTAGATCTGGGACTGTCTCTGACTTGCAGGGTGACTGAATCCAATCTGAGACTGGGCTTCCCTGCATGTTGGTTTCCTTACCAGTCTTTCCCAAAAACCCTAGCTCCTGAAAGCTGCCAGGAAAATAGAAGATTCGATTCATTAACAAACTTTGTGGGATGGGGCAAAACTTGAGGATTATATAAACACAGTAGAGCAAAGGCAGCAACTTCTGCCAAGGGACAGGGAGAGGCGTCTCCAAGATATCTTTCTCCCCATCGCTTCTTTCTCAGCCCTGGAGCCACAGCCCTCTCCCTTCACACAGGGATGACACAGCCATTAGGATTGTGGCTTCTGGCCTTTATACCAGTTTCTTGCTCATCTGCTACCCACCTGTTTCCTTGTTTCTTTGCTTCTCTGTCATGTAAACTTGCTTTTTCAGAG
Source organism: Myotis davidii (assembly GCF_000327345.1). NCBI lineage: Eukaryota > Metazoa > Chordata > Mammalia > Chiroptera > Vespertilionidae > Myotis > Myotis davidii. Next base: position 1,981,700 of record NW_006298628.1, read on the forward strand.
CCCCCACCTCACCACTGGGCTCGTAAAGACATTGTAGGAGGGCCACAGCATTTTGGTGTCTGACTTGGCTGCTGACATAGGTTAGGAGCTCCCAGAAATATCTGATTGCTGCTTTTTTATCTTAAGTGCAGAATAGGAAGGTGAGTGATAGGAAGATGAGTGATTGAAAAGCTAGTGTAGGAGATGAAGTTGGAACTTGAACCCAGCGTGCCTGTCATTGACTTACAGGGCGACAAGGCGCAGGATGGGGAAGAAAGAAGTTGGGCCTTTCTGAGCCTCAGGTGGCTTTACTCCTGGGGAGTGGGTGAGCATGGATATGCAGGCAAACTTGGAATCCATGGTATAAAGCAAGTTTACCCTTACAGTAAGAGTTTATTTTATGCAAATACTTAGGCACCTGCCAATCACCAGCCCTATGCTCTGGGCCCTGGGAGGGGTACAAAGATAAGTTAGGGACCGTCCTTGGCCACAGGTTGTTTATTATCTAGGAGTCACACAGACCCATAATCCAAAAGAGAAGATGGTAAGTACTAGAAGGGTACAAAGTGCTGGAGGAAATGTGAAAATCCTGGGAGATTGTTCCAGGGGATCCAGAAGGCTCTTGGAGGTGGAGGCAGGCCTTGGTGGACTGATAAGATTTCAACCTTGGACACATGTGCAAACCTCAGAGGAGGGAAGGCCCGGGACCTGGGTAGGAAACTGTGTAGTGTAGTTTGTGCAGGACGGAGACTTTGAAAAGGAGCGAAATGTAAGGGCAGGTAAGTGGGACCAAAACATGAGGCCTTTGATTACCGTCTTGAAAAGAGGGCCTTTGAAGAGTTTTAACAGAAACGTTAAGATCATTTAAACTTTATTAAAGGAATGTGTTGTGTTTAAATCAGTGTATATTGATTTGGAAAGGTGTTTATGATATAAGGCAAAAGCAGATTGCAAAATATGTACAGTATGATTTCTTTTATTGATGTTGCTAATCCTCACCCGAGGATATTTTTTCCATTGACTTTTTTTAGAGAGAATGGAAGGGAGGGAGAGGGACAGAGAGAGAGAAACATCAGTGTGAGAGAGACACATCGATTGGTTGCCTCCTGCACACACCCCGACCAGGGCCAGGGAACCTGCAACCTAAGTACATGCCCTTGACCGGAATCAAACCCGGGACCCTTCAGTCCACAGGCCAACGCTCTAGCCACTGAGCCAAATCGGCTACGGCTGTTAGTGTCTTTTTAAATGTCAAGCTCTTCAAGTTTATTGATACCCACAATCCCCAGTTCCTTTTGCCGTGCTTAATGCACAGATGAATTATTAAGGGATTAATACAAATGTGAAAGCATCTTGCTCTGTTTAAAGGAAAGAACCTTACAAATCTTAAGTTAGTAGTGTTTTGAATGTGGCCATGGAAAACATGGTCCACCCAGATGATTGAAACTTATAGATGATTCCGGAACCCTTACATGTTATCAACAGTCTCAACTTTTACTTTCTCCCAGAAAGCTGTGATCCAGGTAAAATTAAAGTGAATACATTTATGATTGCTTCATTTTTGTCCCATGTAGCCAGAAATCTGAGATAGAGGAGAGAACCAAAACGTGGATATTTCCCTAAGCTGACTCCTCAGGCTCTATAGTTGAAAGTCAATATTATATCATTTTCTTTGTCTCAGGCATCTAGGTTCCCTGGGGCTGACCAATCCTGAAGGAAGTATAAAGAGTCCTTCAACCCGGCCAGTGTGGCTGGCTCAGTGGTTGAGCGTCAATCCATGAACCAGGAGGTCATGGTTCTATTCCTGGTCAGGGCACATTCCAGGGTTGCAGGCTCGATCCCCAGTAGGTGATTCTCTCATTATTGATGTTTCTATCTCTCTCTCCCTCTCCCTCTCCTTTCCTCTCTCTGAAATGAATAAAACCATATACTAGTATTAAAAAAAAAAGAGTCCTTGAGGTAGTTGGTTGAATTTGTGTAGTGCTTAGGAGCCCTGCAGTGAGTGCTGAAGGGAAGGAGAAGGGCGGGAGGTAAAAGATGGAAGAAAATTTGGTTTTTGTCTACGTAGCGTTGCCTCTCTAATGATGGGAAACAGTCCTGCTCTCAGGAAACTCCGTATGGAGGCCTAGCCCATTAGGGACAGGAAAAAGATGGAGGACATGTATATAAGGTCATCCCAGTCCAAAGTAAAATGGTGCAAATTGTTTCCAGCGATAGCAGCCAACTGGTTAATTGGGAGAGCTCTCTGTGTGTGCTTTTATGGGCAGCTTCAAATTCCTTTAGGAGGGGGCGGATGCACGTGAAGAGATGGCAGTCAGGTGAGGCTTCGGAGAAGAGAGAAGGTTGGTTTCCATGCCTCTTCCCAACATGCTGATGTCAAGAGGCGTGCTATGCTCTCTTCCAGCCAGCGTCCCGTGTGCAGAAAAGCCCGTGTGTAGGCCTCAGCCACCTCAGGTCCGACGCACATTCTCCCTGGACACCATCCTCAGCTCGTACCTCCTGGGCCAGTGGCCACGAGATGCCGATGGGGCCTTCACCTGCTGTACCAATGACAAGGCCACCCAGGTAATGCTCTCTCCTAACTGGAAAAGGAATGAGGATGGGGGCAGGGGCTGGCTGAGGAGGCCTTTGGTCTACTTGCCAACCCTCAGTCCTTGAAATTACTTGTCTTGGGTTTCGGCTGTACATATTCACCATGTAGCGTTTTGTCATCTCATGTTTACCAGCTCGGTTTCCTTTGTAAACTTACATGAAAATGTGTATGTATTGCACCTGACTGATGGGAGAGAAGTCAATCTGGGTTTTTCAGTTTGGCTTGAGTATTGATGTGTGGGTAAGCAAGAGCTGATTTTGGAATTTATTCTAGGTTTTAAAAAATGAGATTTACCTTGCTAAAATTAAACCGGGGCCAACATCCAGTTGAGTTTGCACTCCCCAGACAACTGGAAGAGGTGGCCAAAGAGTGTGTTGAGCCAGGATAGATCTCACTGGAGCAATAGGAGTAGAAGGCTCTCAGATAATGGAGAGTTGATCCCTAGCCAGCAGCTCAGTCTGGGATTTCAATGGACTCATTGGAGTCCTGTGGAGCCCAGGTCCCCTTTCTTCCCGACAGCCTTTTCACTAAGCATCGTGAACTTGGAAGGAATCGCCGCAGATCCTCCAGCCCATTTGTCAGCTTTTGAATAAGATAGTGCTAGAGCAAGAAGTCATCTGTGAAATTATACAAAGATATTTCTTCATCTGATTCAAGACTTCAACAGTCTCAGCCGTCATGTTGTTAAGAGTCAAACATTTTCCCTTCTGATGTAGTTTAAACCTATTCCTGTTCAACCTCAGAACAAATGAGTTGTCCTCAGGAAGGAAGATACGGGCTCAGAGGCAAAGCAGCATCCTGGGGAGACTGGGCAAGTCAGCTCTTCCTTTGCAGCTTGGGGAGTGGGGGCGGGTGGTGGCCAAATGTGGAAGAGTTTTGTGCGCTCACTTTACCCTGCCTCCTCTTCTGAGCACATCACGTCAGTCCCTTTCTTTTATTATTTATTTTTTAATGAGGTCCGTTTTCCAATGTTGTTAGTGAGAGTCTGAATGCCCAGCACTGTTCTTGGCATGTCAGAGTGAAGAATAAGGAAATGAGAACAAGATTTGGCCGCTGTGAGTCTGGGTGCCATTTCCATGAAGGCCGGTGAGCAAACAGCCAAGGGATGAGTGGGGCCAAGTGTCTGGCACATTTCAGAGGAGGGGAATTCTCACGGGAATACCCTACCTTGGCCCTACAAGAATTTACTGCTGTTGAAATCGATGGCTCCCTTTAGATCTATGAACAGAAAGTGAAGGGAGAACACACTCCAAGTGGCGGACAGAGCAGGTCTACTTCCTGGGAGCCCTGGGAACTGTTGCTCCCTGTACCCTTAGAAAAGGGCAAGTAGGATAGGTCATGCTTCCCCATCACCGACCTGGAGCACACACCTCTTGCTCTTTTGAGAGTAGTGTTTAGCCCAAATAATGTATGTAGTCAAGGAGGGCTTCCCGGAGGAACAGGACTTGAGGTTACTTCACGTGTGTAAGCTCATGAATGCATCCCTCTTTGTCAGATGGCAGGCTGCCATGTAGCCTGTCTCTGTCATTTCCTGCTCCCAGACTTCTAGGAAGCCTCCATCCCACTCTGCACATAGCATTCTCTGTGTCAACTCCAGGCAGGCTTGGCCTCGGATGTTTCCCCGCCGGATTTAGAGGCATGGACTCTAGGGTGTGTGTTGCTGCTCAGGCTCCAACTGCAGGCCAGATCTTTTATATAACAAGTCTGGGCTTCCTGCCACAGCAAGACAGAGGTCAACGATGCGCCTCCATGGGTCTGGCAAGGCCGAGCTGTGCAGCTTTCCTCTTACCCTGGGATGGGCTCCAGCCCTCGAGGAACTCTTAGCAACCTGTCAATATTGTGGCTGCAGTCAGGAGGTGGGAGAATTCTGATCAACGTAGGCATCCAAACCAAGTATGCGCTCTGCCCATCTTTCATTCCTGGCCTTCTGGGAATTTTCTGCTTCTAGGTTTTGGGCACCATTCACATTCCTGCCTGGGTCTCTGGCCTGGCACAAGCTACCTTCCACACTGGTTACACCATGATGACCTGAGGCTCTCCTGGCGTCTCCCTACTGAGCATGGGTATATCACCCAGAATGGACTGGAGATGACTTTTTATTGGGGAGATACTAGGGAGTAAGGGGAAAGGTAGGGAGGTGGGATCTACCAAAGTCTTTGAAAGCTTTTAAACTGTTAAAAATAAATTGGCGCCCTCTCTTTTCCTAATTTTTCTGAGCTTGAGGGGGCCTGTTCCCACCCCTACCCCACATTCTGTCCTTTCTCTTCCAGCCACATCAATATAGTATCCACTGTATCTGGCTGGCCTTCACTTCTGCACTCTTCCTCCCCGCACCACCTGTACCTCTCACCACCCCCCACCTCTTCTTCCCCTCCACCCGGAGCCAGCAGCCAGAGTGTGTGTTTGGAGACCTCGTCAGCCCTGGCATTCCCGGGGGCCTGCCTTGCAGTAAAGACGGAACCACTGTGCAACTCCCTTTTCTGAACCCCATAGAGCAAGCAGGAGCCCTGCCCGTTCCAGGCAAGTTTCAGATCTGGGCAGCAAGCACAAGTCACCTGCCAGGCTATTTGGATAGCCAGTCGGGCTCCATCCTCAAGGCTTCCTCACAGGCAGAAGGTGGAGTGAAAAGCCCTCCGTTGTCGAGTATAGCAGGCTGACAACAGCCCCAGTAGCCTTCCCTGGGCTCAGCTGTGTTTTAAGCCCTTAGGCAGGCACAGGTGTTGTCCAGACAATTTAGAGTCTGACATGGGGGGCTGAGTTACCCCGCTGCTTGGGGCAGGGGAGGAGGAGAAGTGGATGGGTCCCTTTGGGAGCTGGTGGTTCTGGGAAGGAGAGGAGGTCTGAATGTGGTGCTCGGGGAAGGAGTGCTTTGGAGATGCTGCATGTTCTGAGGCAGGACGAGCAATGGGAGAGGGATGAGCAGGTCTCCCAGAGACCAGCTTGGTGAGATCGAGGAAGCGCTCAGGTGCAGCAGGAGCTGGACGCACAGTGGTCAGCCAGGGAGGAGGAGGAGGAGGAGGGCTTCTGTGCAGTCACTCCTATCTGGAGGGCTTGTCAGGATTCTCCAGATCAACCTGAATATCTGCTCCCCTCTCCGGACCACTCTTCCCCCAACTCAGCTGGTAAACTAGAGCTGGCTGCCAAGTGGCCTCTCCTAGCGGCTGGACCTGGGCCAGGGTGGTGGTGGCCCCACAAGCCGGTTGCGGTCACCCCTCTCTCTCCTTGCTGTGCAAAACACTGGAGTCTTCTGCACTCTTCTGGAGGGAGGAAGTGGTCTCACCACAGCTGGCATGGCTGTTTGAGCAAAATTCCCCTGCTGGTGTTCTCATCTGCAGACAGATGGAACCTGGGTACCTGCTCTGCCTCCCTCTACCCACTGCCCGCCCCCCCACCCACTGTCCTCTCTTCTGTTCATCCCCAGCCTCACTTGTTCCAGGGGAGATGGGGAAGCCTCCATGACAGACTTGTTCCTTAGGCCTGACTTACCCTTTAGGAAAAAAGATGACTTAAGTCCTTGATAAATATCATGGAGTGTCCTGAAGGCAGGAGGCAGGGTGGCATCTTTGTCTGGGAAGACTTCCCTTTCTGTGACTTGCCCTACCTGTGTCATGTCGTCCCCCTTCTCCCAAGCCAGTGCCTTAACATTTAGTGGTGACACACAATTCAGTTTGCCCATCATGGGCCTGCCTTTGTGGGTGTGGGGGTCCGGGCACAGCGCCCACTTCCCCAAATGGTGAGCAGGACCAGTTGTTCAGCATGTGGTGTGACAACAGCACAGAATGTTTTAAAATGGGTTCATGATGGAAAATGTGAGCGTTGCATAGTCACTGTAGGGCCAGAGATGGTGGCCTTGGCCACCTGCAGCCAGAGTTCTCAGAACTGGCCGGCAGACCCCCCTCAGAGTCTTTCCTGTCTCTGTCTGGCCAGAGTCCCAGGTAGCCGATTCCCTGCTGGATTTCATTTCAACACGTAATTACTGACCATCTGGACCAAGCCAGGCACCATTCTGTCCGGTGCCTCCACACAGGTATACTGGGTTATGCTCCTAGGACCCAGCTGGGCTCTGCCAACGTCACTGGAGACAACACAACTAGACTCTTCCTGCCACAGAGTCCAGGCAGAAACTTAGTTGGGTTGGGGGCAGAGAAACAGACTATAGTTGGGAGGGCTTTCAGCTCCATTTGGCCCCTGCCTTGTTCTATCAGGCTGGTCTTTGGAATCGCTCCTCTGTCCCCGTGCCCAGTTATCCTTCCACATGGTGCTCTGGGATCCCAGAACCCCAGGCAAGGCTTCCTTGCTCTAACCCACATCAGTTTTGCATAATCTGAGCATCATCTGCACAGTTGGCTGGTAAATAGCCCTGCTTTTCCTTCAGCTGCTCCCCCCGGGCCAGGGTGTTCACACAAATCTGTTCCAGTGCATGAGTCCCGTTGACCAACATGCCTTTGGCCTGCTGAGCACAAGCTCCACCCTGCTCCCAAAGGGTCATCTGGGACGACTCCTTACCGTGCTGTCACGCAGCATGGCTTGGCTCCTGTTGTGCCCTAGGGGGTTGCTCTTTGAAGGGTAGCCTTCAATAGCCGTGACTTCTCTATGCTCCAAGGAGACCTCTGTGGTGAGACCCAGAGGAGGAGGGGCTTGTCCACCCAGGGGCACTGAAAATAAGGGGCAGGGCAGGGCCCCCACTCTTGACGCTCCCAGTTCAGTAGGAGGCATCAAAGACCACACTTGTGCACATGCCTGCCATGAGAACTCTCAAGACCAGCATGTAAACAGCTTCAGATACAGCATAATCTATGTATAGGTACCCAAAGCTGCTATAACAAATTACTTCAAACTTAGTGACTTAAAACAACAAAAATTTATTCTCTCACAATTCTGGAGGCCAGAAGTCCAAATTCCATTTCACTGGGCCAAGATCAAGGTGTTGGCAGGGCTGCACTTTCTCTCGAGGCTCTCTGGGAGATCCGTTCCTTGCATCCTCCAGCTTCTGGTGGCTGCCAGCATTTTTTGGCTTGTGGCCACATCACTCCCATTTCTGCCTCCATGGCACATCGTCTTTTCTTCTGTGTGTGTCTAATCTCCCGCTGTCTCTCCTAAGGACACTTGTAATGGCATTTAAGGCCCACCCAGATAGCCCAGGATAATATTTCTACCTTGACTTAATCATCTCTGCAAAAACGTGACTGCCTAAGTAACATTTACAGGTTCCAGGGATTGGGACCTGATACTGTGGGGGACCATTTTTCAGTCTGTCACATCTATTGACCTCCCACTGCTGTGCCCCTGGCTCACTCCGCTCCAGCCGCACTGACTTCCTCATCGTTCTCCACACATCAGGCTCGCTCCTGCTCCAGGGCCTTTGCACCTGCTGTTCCCGCCGCCTGGATCACTCTTACGGGGCTCACTCCCTCATCTCCTTCAGGTTTTTCTTCAGGGATTACCTTTTCATTGAAGACTTCTGGACATTTAAAATCATGTCGGTCTCCCCATCGCCCGCCCACACACACACACATGCCAGCATTCCCAGCCCCTTTCTTTGGTGTACTTTTCTCTTTAGTACTTGTCATTGTTGAGACTGTGTCCCCCAACTAGAACATAAACTCGAGGGGGAAGAGGATTGTGGTTGGTTTGTGCATCGTAGTGTCCCCAGCACCTGGAACACCGCCTGACACAGTTTGCATTGAGGAGCTATTTGTTGAATGCATGAATAAGGAGGAGGAGCTGGGATTGGTTTGCCTGGGTAGACAGAGCCAAATATGGAGAGGAGAGCCCACGGGATGGAGGGTGAGACGGTGATATCTACGGCCGGGGTGGAGTGTTGAGGCAAAGCAGTGGCCTTGGTAGCACAGTTTACACAGAGTAGGCAGTAGTTGCTGGAAGACATTGCAGAACGGAGCGCAGGGAAGTAAAGCAGATTGAGAGAGGAGATGATCCTCGCTGCTGTGAATTTTCACATCCTTTCTAAACTCCAGCGCGAGCCTACATTTCTCCTTCCACCCCCTCACATGTTTCAGAAGAAAGAAGGCAGTTGAAGAGTTTGCCAGAGATGTTAGTGGAACCGGTGGCAGCCTGAATGTGGCTGTTTTTACCTCTCACCACCCACCTGTGAATAGAGTATCTTCCTGGAGGAGGGGAAGCAGGCTCATCACCTTCGCCTTTGTCATCCCTCCTCCATAGCCGCTGCCACCTTTCCAGGGACAACAGGCCAGTGTGAGACTCAGCACTTTGATTAGCTGAGCTAGTCACCTGTGGGGTTGGCTTTGGAGCCCCGGATGGAGGAGAGTTCAAGCACCCGCCGAACCTAGGGGGCTGAGGGGGAAGTGGGCTTCCTCCTCACTTTTCAATCTATGCAGCAGCCATTTCTGAGGTCCGTCTGCCAGCTCTGGTTTAGAGAGATGTAGGCATCTGGGAGCAGACAGCTGCTTGCTTTCCATAGACTGTCAGGCAGCTTTACCTCTAGGGCTTTGGGGTCTGGGCCAGAGGATGTGCTGCCTGCCTTTTTCCTAAAGGAGGGGACTGTGGGGGGATGGATCTCTGATAGTCTCCCATGGTGCTAGCTCAGGGAAGGGAAGTAGGCAGTTGTCTCACCCTGACTGTTGTTTCAGTCCAGCCGCGGTTCTGATGGGTGGGCAGCTGGGAGAAGGTAGAACCAAGGAGCCCCTGCCCAGGGCCCCTCCCCGGCAGCTGTCACAGGACAGGCTGCTCCCACAGCCCTGCTCAGCCTGTCCCCGCTGAGCTCTTCTTAGCAGCTGTTGGGTGTTGAGTTGTTGGGTTTCTCTCTCTTTTCCTCCCCCTTCTGTTTGCTGCAACCTCTCCGGGGAGGTCAGCAGATCTGTTGTAGGAGACGGTTCCCAGGCCCTCATGGTTTTGGCAGCTCATGCAAAGAACTTAGAGAGGAACTGGTTCCACTGGCGCATTCCCCCTTGGGCCCCTCCCTTGGAATGGAACTAGGGATGTTGGTGGTGGGGAGGAATCTTGTCCTCCTGCCTCGTGCTTAGAGCCAACAGCTTCCTCCCTCGGTTTGGGGCTCAGGAAGTGGGTCTACACACTCCCCCTGCCTCCACCTTGGGCCAACTCTGTCTTCTGTGCAGCAGAGGAGGGCGGCCAGCAGACTGACAGCCCTGTTCTCACGAGGAGCAGCGCAGGGCCCCGGAGAAGGAGCTGTGACAAAGCCAAGAGCGATCAGCAGTCAGGACTGAATTCAGAATTCTGGCTCCCTCCATTCTGAAAATGTCCCACCCCTGGGTATTCAGGAGGCCTCCTACCACTTACTCTGTGTGCAGGGGAGACTCGCGGAACCTGCTTGAGGCACCGCACCGCACAGACAGGGATGGAGGGAGGGGGTCTCTGTTGACCTTTTTTCTGCTTTTCCAATTCATGCTTCCTGTCTAATAACTTGCTTTCATTAGGTTCCCAGGAACCTGGGCCTGTACTGGGCACATGGAGGGTTCGAGAATAAGGGATGCCAGTGGGTCCCTGAGCCCATGCTCTTTGGAGCTGGTGGGGACAGGGCGGGCAATCCTTGAGCTCGCTGTTGGGGAGCACTGAGAACTGGGCCTGTCGGCCATGTGTAGAAGTCGGCGAGAACAGAGAGCAGGCCGGCCTTGCTGGCTCGTCAGGAGGAAGGTGATGGGGAAAGAGGGAGTGGGGGAGAAGCCTGGAGGAATAACAGGCTGACAGCGTTGAGGAGGCTGTGGAGCAGATGAGAGAGCAGAGGCCACTGCCTCTGTCTGGGAGACTGTGTCTGCTTCCCCTGAGCCCACCCGAGAAGCTACTCCGTTTCACGGTTCTTCTCCCTGCAGACCCCCCTGTCCTGGCAAGAGCCTGAAGGAGAGCGGAGCAGCTCCTGTGCGCACAAGCGCTCGGCGTCCTGGGGTAGCACAGACCACCGCAAAGAGGTAACCGTCCCCTCTGACCTCCTGGCTGGGGTAGCTGCTCTTGTCCACCCCCAGCACCGCGGTGCACCTGCTCCCAGTGGACCCACACTTCCATCTCCCTTGCCTTGACCTGGTC
>NW_006298628.1:1992316-2003164 GCF_000327345.1 Myotis davidii
CTCCTTGCAGCTGCCTCCCAGCCGCCTGGTGGCCAGGCCTTTGGAGCCAAGACCCTCCTGCCAGCAGGGGCTTGGCCAGTGGCCGCTGGTGCTCTTCAGCAGCCGGGCACAGGGTGGGAGCCACCATTGTTCTCACTGTGCTTTGAGGTTGGATCCAGATAAGCGGTTCCGAGCCTGGAGGAAGATAGGGAGTGCCTTCCTGGGAACTGAAAAGCCTCAGCCCCATATAGTACTTACTATTCATCCAGCCTTCGTTTTAACAGAAGAAAAAAATAGTTATTGTTTCCAAGCACTTTTTCCTGGCCCTCCTTTTCTCTCAGGAGGGTTCCAGTCATCAAGGTTGACTAGAGAAAGCCATAGACCGGAATTCCAGGGCTCCCAACCCAGTTCTGTCTGCCACCGCCCAGCTTGCCAGGGGTCATTCTTGACTCTTTTGTGGGGGAGTCACTTCTGCCTTCTTGGTTGCAAAAACAGAAAAAATATGAAGTCTTTAAGGCTAGTGGAAAATGCAAAGTATTTAACGTTTGTAATTATCAGAGTAAGCAAGTTATTTACACTAAGCATGGAGTCATGGTTGAATGATCCCCAATAGCAAATCTGAAAGCACTTTCTTTTTGGCAATAGTCATATTGCGTGGCTGTGGGCAGCACATCTACCCTCCGAATTCCATTTAATTTAGGCCCACATTTAAATAGCTCAGCTTCTGAGCATTTGCCAGCTGAGGCAAGTAGGTCTAGAATCCCAAATGTGACAGGGATAATATTCAAAATTGTTGATGATAATCCATAATTGTTACAGGAAATGGAAGTCGGGACAAAATCTGATATTCCCTCTGGAGAGCTTGCTCCTCGCTCAGTGCAGTCTGCTCTAAAATGGGGGGAAATCCTTCCATCCTTCCTGGTCCCGGGCCTTTGAGATAGCTGTGAATGTACTTTGGGGAGTGAATTCAAAAACATCATTTCCCATTTCTATTCATAGAGTAGTATTCCATGCCTTCGGAATCTGTGAAAGACAAAAACGGCTTGAGTGTTGTGTATTTTTAAATTTTTTGGAAACGGATCCATCTGTGCAATACATGGTAATTCAAACTATCAAGTCACCCAGTTGATAAGGTTCCCAGCTTGCCCGATGAACCATCATCAGAGTTCGGAACACCACGGAGGTGGCTTGAAATGGAAGATGAACTGCCATCTCCCTTTTAGGCATTTCCATGGGCCTCTGGCAGGAGCCGTGCTGGGAGGGGGGACCCAGTGCACTTTTGCTTTGCTTCACCTGCCTCCCCTCTCCCTCTCTCTGGGCCCCCAGATTACCAAGTTGAAGCAACAGCTGCAGAGGACAAAGCTGAGCCGCAGTGGGAAAGAGAAGGAGCGGGGCTCCCCACTGCAAGGAGACCATGCTGTGCGGGGAACAGTGAGGGTATGTCACCACCCCAGCCTCTCCCCTCTGTCGTCCTCCCGGGCACACTCCCCCCACCATGTGGGCAGAGCCTCTCGGGTTGAGCAGCACCTGAGCCCTACCACACCATATGTCCTGTGGCCCCGTGGGTGCCCAGGTAAAGCTTTAGTGCAAACTTGGACTTGGTGAATGACATTGGAAGAGCTTCCTACTGTTCTGAGTTTCTCTCTCCTCCACTCTCATCCCCTGTACAATTGAGGCCGTGATGCTCCTGCACTTTCTTTTTGGCAATACGCCGTTAAAAGCGTACCCCCGACCTCTCAAGGCGCCAACTTCTGGAGAAAACCCCACTGACTGGACCTATTGCAACCAGTACCGGTGCCCAGTTCCTCCTTTACTCACTTGGTGTTGCCGTGTGGACATGACCATCACCCCGGCCAGAACTGATAGCTACTGGGCTTGGTGGGTTTCAGCGAGTGCTTCATGTGCTTCCTCCTCAGGCGTCTCCTCCCAGCTTCCCCGCAGGGTCCCCTGTCCTTCGACTCAGCCCCTGCCTGCACAGGAGCCTCGAGGGGCTCAACCAGGAGCTGGAGGAGGTGTTCGTGAAGGAGCAGGGTGAAGAGGAGCTGCTGCGGGTGAGTGGGGCTGCAGCCTGGATGCACTGGCAGGTGGCGTCTGGCTGAGTCTGGACGCCGGGGCTGGGACTTGCTCTTTGGGGCTCACAGGCTATGGCCGCAGCACCAGAGTAACAGGCAGACACCCACCTGCGGAAGGAACACGAATTGAGTTGATTAGACTCAAATGGACTGCCCCACAGGGACAGCAGAGCTGCGTGGGTGTAACTGGGGACAGCTTTGTGGTGGTAGGTCGACAGAGGAGGAGCAGGGGCTGGCAGAGAGGCAGGTCCCAGAGGGAGGAATGAGCGAGACGTTGTTCTCCAGCCAAGCACCAGCTCACTTCCCCCATACTTGGCACCGCTGCCGTCACCCCTGTGCCCAGTGAAAGCCACCCATTGCCTGTGTTACCACTTCCCTTCCCCCATCTCCACCTGATGACAGATATTCATCCTTCCTGCCCAGTGCCCCCGTGTGGCCTTCCCCACCCACTCCCAGGCAGAATGATTTGCTACCTCTTCTGAAGTCTCGGCACATTTGTATACTGACACGGTACAACTGGGGAACGCCATTGGGCAGTATGAATATAATTCTAGTGGGCACACTCCTCCGTTTACATTTACTTGCTGATTTTAAGTTGGCATGTATGTAGAATTTTATACCCACCCAAACACATGCACACAATTTGGTGAGCTGTAGGTACAACAAGTGCCACTGAATGTGAAGGGGGCAGGGTGTTCAGTGTGTGATGTTTGCGTACTGGTCCCATCGTGGCCTACAGCGGAACGGTGTCCTGGTGGCTGGCACACAGAAGGTCCCTGCCCTCATGAGGCTTACAGCCCGATAGGGGTGACACACTGAGAAACCATTCAAATAAATATGCAATTATAGATCGGCTGCGAGTGGTACCAGAGAGGAGACCGAAATGCTAGGGGAGAAATAGCAGGGGTTTTCCCTTAGATGGGGCTGGGGAGTCAGGAAATCAGTGGCTTGAGGAAATGGTGTCCTGCTGTCGCTCGGTGTTATGAATAGAGGATGGAAACAGGGCACAGGGAGGACCCCAAGGGTCCCTACAGCTCTGTAGTCCTGAAGAGCCAGGACAGTCATCACCCACCCTTTCCCCGGCAGATCCTCGATATTCCTGATGGGCACCGTGCCCCAGCTCCCCCCCAGAGTGGCAGCTGCGATCTCCCCCTCCTGCTCCTGGAGCCTGGCAACCTCTCCAGCTCTCCCTCCATGCCCCTGGCATCCCCCCAGCCTTCTGGCCAGACCAGCCGCGAGGAACATCGGGGTGCCGTCGAGGAGCTGGCATCCATCCCCAATGACAAAGGTAAGCTGAGGAGGCCCTGAGGCGGCCGAGGCAGCAGGGCCCACTCGGGGTGCAGAGCCATCTCCACTCCCTTTTCTGCTTCTAGTCAATGGCAGGCCTGGCATCTTTATTTGCCAGGCAACTAGTATATCTTTGTGAGTCGTCTTTATTCCATACATTATACTGTCATAACAATGGTCCTTGATATCGATTCTGATTTGTAATTTACATAAAGTCCCTGCACCTATACTTTTATTTAATCCTCACTGGAATCCAAAGAAGCCCTCCCTTCATCCCCATATTTGGCTTGAATGCCCTCAAGTCTGTTCAGGTGTCCACTGTACCCATTTCCAGCACTAGGTCTCAAGGTGGTTGTAAATGACCTAAAATAAGAGAATGTGCCCTGGTTTGACCCAGATGGAAACCCAAACTTTCTGACTCCAAGTCTCTACTTTCTGCTGTGCCCTGGCCACATCACGAACAGGACAAGATCCGAGTCCTTCCTCCCGATAGTAATGATCCTTACTTTAAAAAGCACCGTTGCCTGCATCGCCTCATTTGATTCTCACAGCAACCCCATGAAGTAGGCTGGCCAAGGGCAGGACCTAACAATGCACAGAGGTAAACAGAGCATAGAGTAAGAAGGAATAAATGTGAGATAAATACAGATAAAGTCAATATTTGCAACCTAGGGAAAGTGCATTCGCTGCGTGAGAAGCAAGAGGAATTTTATCCCACGAGTGGGGTTGAGTAAAGATTGCTTCTCTGAGTCAGTACAAGAGCTCTTCCTGGAAGAAGGGATAGATTTTCAAGGCTGTGGAGAGGAAGAAGCTATGGTATGTTGGCAGGCAGGGCAGTGCAGTCCTGAAAGAAGGAAGAGAGAGAGACAGAAATTAGGATTCCTTCAGGTCCGAGGCTTGGAGTTCCCATTGCCGTTCATCTCCTGGAATATACAGTTGGTATTAGGTCTGACTTTTCTGTCAATTCAGCTGCATTTTTTTTTAATCCTGTGTAACAAGATACGTATTTTTGTAAGCTGCCTCAAAGATCTTTTAAGGTTGAGTATAGAAAAACAGCCTGGGTGAGCATGACCCCGCCCCCACCTGCCTGCGTCAGCCTCTTCCCTTTACGCCAGGGCCTGGGCGGAGGGCGGGGGAGACCCTTCCTTCAGCTCCACGGGGCTCAGCCTCGCTCTGTTTGCAGCCTCCCCTCCAGGCCGCCCGGCCTTCCTTGAAGACGGCAGCCCATCTCCAGTCCTTGCGTTCGCCTCCTCTCCTCGGCCCAACCACAGCTACGTCTTCAAACGGGAGCCTCCGGAAGGCTGTGAGAGAGTGCGTGTGTTTGAAGAGGCCACGTGAGTACATTAGCCGGGGAGACAGGGATGGGGGGCCAGCCCTGTGTTGTCCCACCGGACAGGCCCAGCTTCCATCTTGGACTCTCCCTCCTCCCAGAGGTGCTGTCAACTTTAGATTATTGGTGCTGCAAGGATTCCACGATCAAACTTGTTGACATTACCTACTCTGAGCACCAAATTTTTGCTTATCATTATCTCCATAGAAACCTGCTCTCTGCCCACATGCCAGCCACAAGCGCAGCAGGAGCTGGAAAGGAAAGAGTTCTGAAACTAAACCCTTTGTTTCTTCTATTTTTTCCCATCCCTGGGGAAGGTGTGAGAATGTGCTAGACCATAATCAGAGAGAGAGAGAGAGGATATATTAGTAGTTCTCTTCAGGCAGAGATGAGAAGGGTCTCGTCCCCACTGAAGCTTTCTAGTTGCTTCCGAGTCAAGTCTTCACCCTGCAGCTGCAGTGATTCAAGTGTCAAGAATGTCCAGACAGAAATTTCCCGTCCTTGCAAATAAGGACTATGGAATATTCCCAAACCTGATTGGGCAATACAGAGGCCATTCTTCCATGAGCAGAGAACATTGAGAGCTGGCCCACACAGCCAGCCCCCTGTGATAGGCACCCTAAGAACTCATTTCATTCCCCCTCCCCCCGCAGCTTTAATATTCATCAAGGCAGATTCACCGTGGATGTTGGTTTCCATGGCAGCCAGGAAGTTTGGTCACAGTGTGTGAGTGGACATTTAGCTGGGGCAGGTTTGTGGCCTTGAGGGCCCCATTTGTGTCTCGGGTAAGGAAGAGACAGGCCCTGGATAGGTGCAGGAGGTACATATATAACCTAGAGTAGGAGTTAAGGAGAAAACCATAGCCAACTGGGTATTTCTCGCATCATCACTGTTGCCTGGTATCTCTCCAGAACCCTGAGTCCTCTGGGTGAACCGGAGGGAAGAGGCCAGATTGTGTAGCAGACTCTGGACTTGTGTGCCCTTCCCTAGTCCACGTTATAGCTGAGTAATTACATCGAATTGCTTGTGGAAATTAGGCAGTTGCTTGTCTTGAGTCTTTTGTAGACTCCATGTTGGAAGAGGTCTTAAAGTCATCTCATCTAGATCCCTGCCCCAGTCAGCCCTTTAAGAAAGGTGCTAGTCCATCCCTTCCTTTCTCAGGTATCCCGGGATGGAAATTCCCGGCTCCCCTGGGTCTCTGCATTGTGTCAACTTTCCTCCTGAAGTTCTTGTATTTCGTGGTTCTTTTGCCACATTTCCCCTCCTCTCTAGCTGCTGACCCGTGAGATGGCCTGGATTTCCCAGGGCGGGAATCAAGCTGTTCAGGGTCGTCCTGGCTGCCCTCATGTCCCTCACACATTGCTTGGTCTCTGGGTCACCTTCCTCACGTGCGTCTGCGCACCCCGAGAACATTCCCTCTCCTGCCTGTCCCACTCTTCTTCCTGGGTTGGAATTCTTCGAATTTACACCTAAAGTACTACCCAGCTTATCAGGCTGTACTCTCAGTGCCTTTTTCTGTACAAATTATACTTTAGGAAAAGGCAGTTGATAGGACCCACTGGCGACAGAGCCTCCCCCATCTTCCTACACATTCACCTTCACCCGGGATCCTCACAACCAGCAGCTTCTTGGGCTGTTTAAACCTCACAACATGGTTATCCACTTCCTTTTCTTATCAGAAGGATTCCTTATTCTAGGACTGTCCGACCTAACCACCTTTTACCCTTCCATTTCCCCTACATTCTCAGAAGGGTCCGATGACTCTTTCCTCGTTAAAGGTGAGACAGTTCAGGCCATGACCACGTGGTAAGTTAGAACTTGGAGCTCCTGATGAGGTCGGGCTGCCTTTCCCACAATGGTTGCTCTCTTTCCCGCCTCGCACATATTTTAAAAATCACACCTTTCCCATGTGCTCAAGAATGAGATTCTTTAGGCCGGGAGATTTCAATGGAGGACAGTTTTTACTCCCACGGGACATTCGGCAATGTCAGGAGACATTTTTGGTTGTCACAGCTGGGGGAGGGGGTCAGGTGCTACTGGCACCTAGTGGGTCGGGTCCAGGGATGCCATTAACATCCTATAATGCACGGGACAGCCCCCACAACCAGGGACTGTCCAGCCCAAAATGTCAGTGCTGAGGCCAAGAAACCCTGCTTTAGACTGTAAAAGTCTTAGAAAGTCATTTGCATGGATCTCTGCTTTCAGGCAAGGGGCCTGCCCCCAAAACACTGTTTATTGATGGAATCTCCCAAGTGAAAAGATCCCTTAGTCTCTTCTAGAATCAGATTATCTAGCTTCAATCCCTCCTGTTTCAGCCATATTTCTAAAACACCAGAGCCAAGGAGCCGAAAGGCTGGTTGTTGCTCAGTACCCTTTCGTTTTTTTGGTCAAGTTACCATCCTGTTTTAACAGAGACCTGGCTTCTCTACTCCCTGGACGCTGGTGGTTTCTCTTTTGCTCTGAGTGTGCGTGCACATGTGTGTGTGCGTGCGTGTGTGCGTACACACGTGTATATCTGTGCGTTTCTTTCTCCATCCTCCAGATCTCCAGGTCCTGACGTGGCCTTCCTGACTTCCTGTCCCGACAAGAACAAAGTCCATTTCAACCCGACCGGCTCGGCCTTCTGCCCCGTCAGCCTGATGAAGCCCCTCTTCCCCAGCATGGGCTTCATCTTCCGAAACTGCCCCTCAAGCCCAGGGTCCCCTCTCCCTCCCACCAGCCCCAGGCCATCGCCTCGGAAGGATCCAGAGGCCGCCAAGGCCTCCTCGCTGCCGTTCGAGCCTTGGCAGCACACCCCGCCATCAGAGGAGCCCGTGCTCTTCCACAGCTCCCTGGTGGTCTGAGGGCACCCCCACCACCTTACCACGGAGACCAGTGCCTTGGTGGCAGGCCCCTCCCTAGCTCCCCTGAGGTGGGGGATAAAGGCGCCCTTCCCTCTCGGCCTTCGAGCACTTTCACTTATTGTGTCAAAGCCCTGGGTCCCCTCTCTGATGGACGCTGCCCCTCCTAGTGGGAGGGGACCTGCCTTCTCCACTAGCCGCTGGGCAGCTCACAAATCATACCTGTGTTCTTGCCACCTCCCTTACTCGGTGGAAAACTCACTCAGGGGGTCCCCTGCCCTTGGGTGTGAGTCCAAAGGACTGTATTTGGGGCCCTTGTCCTTGTCATGGAGCAAGCTGGCCTTGATCGGGGTAGAGGGGACACCACAGATTTCCTCCCTTCTCCTCCACAGACGTAGAAGAGGAGACGGGAAGATAGAGCCCCACGTCTTCTCAGCCTCCATCCCATGCTTCCCTCTCACTGGGGGAGCAGACCAAAGCAGCCCTCACGGGCCATAACACTTGACCAATCCAGCTGCTGGCAGAGAGGGGACCCTCGCGTTTTCCCAAGTGGCATTTTCATCTCGCTTTCATCCTGACTAAGATTGTCTTAAGCAGCAGCTCAACCTGCCCAGCCCCAGGTGGGTGGGGGAGGAAGGAAGAGCTGGCATTCCTCCAGGCGGCAGGTGGGGACTCTGTACCCTCCACCTGCCCCAGGACTGGGTTGGATTAGAAAAATGCCTATTTTTCTTGTATCGATGTAGAAACTCTATTTTCTCCCAAAGACACTATTTTTGCAGCTGTTTGAAGTTTGTATATTTTCCGTGCCGCAGAGCTTCACAAAACTGAAGAAGAATGTTAACGTTCAAGTTTTCTTATCCTGTGTTTAGAAGTTGTTTTTTGCAGATCTTGGTGTTAATAGACCAAATAAATAAGTATTCCCAGCAGTTAGAGGTTCTGTTCAATATTTGGGCGGGGGGTGGGGGGCGGGGGGGGCAGAGAAGATGGAAATTGAGGGTATTATATTGATTACTTCATCCTTGTCTTTAAGAGGAGCCTTAACACATAATGATGTCAATGAACAGAGTCCCTGTCCTCAAGCCACCAGGCATGGGTTCTTCACATGGAGGGTAAACAGTGGACCCACGGAAAGACCGTCCAGAACGAAGAGTGTGGTGGAGGTTTGGTGAGGGAGTCATCCTTTTCTGGAATGAGTCTGGAATGCTCCCTCGGGGGGAGTGGGTGTCGGAGAGGAAATTAGGGCGACCAGTGGAAGACAATCTGACGCCGTGGGTGCTCCTTGACTAGTAGAAGAAATTTCTTGTCCTGCTGCTGCCTCTCGGCTATTAATAGTGCCACACCTGTAAGGGCTCTTGGGCTTTTTGGGGAAATGGAAACAACCATCCCAACATTCTGATGGTGTTTTGCAATTTACAAAGCATTTTCACAAAAGACACTGATCCCCAAGGTATGGATGAAAAGTTGGCTACCCCAAGGGCAGTTGTAATAATTACAATTATATCTGCCTGAAAGACCTCAAGACAAACCCCTACCCCAACGTGGTAAACATCAGAGAAGGCTTGCATAAAAGGTCATTGATGCGCTTGCATAAGATATCATTTCAAGATTAAAACAACTCAATGAGAGAAATGTGATAAATCCCACTGTACTCCTGAGGGAAGGACAGAAAAGACTGACTACGTTCACCCCAAAGACAAAGGAAGATACAATGGCTGGGATTGGGAACCAGGTCATTTGAATCCAGGGCCCATGCTTCTAACCACAGCGCCGTCCCACTTGTTATGTCCCCATTCATTTCAGAGGAGGAAACGACTCGGGAGTCAAGGGGATCGTTTGAAATCCCAGCTGGTCAAGAGGCGGAGAAGGGAACGGGAACCCAGGCCTCTCCCAGCTGCTGCTCGGTGCCCTGCCATCACTGACCGATTCAGTGGACAGACAGTGCGAGGGCTCATGTATGGCGGTCTCTCCTCCCCCACTAACACGAAGGAGAGGACAGACCCCATCTCCTCTCTCCTTCCCCTCCTGCTGTAAGGTATTTGGCCTGTCCTCTAACGCCCCATTAGTCAGCCAGGCCTGGAGTGATGGGTGTGGTGCTGCCCGAGTTTCCTTCCTTTGCCCGAGGCTGTGCCAAAGGAGCCGGCTGCTAGGAGAGGAGCAGGCGCCTCACCCCAGGGAGCCCAGATGCAACGAAGTGGGGGTGGGGAGTGGGGAGTGGAAAGGCCGGGGGGTCCGTCTTGCCCTGGTTCTTGGGCCAGCAGGTGGGTGCCCCACACTGGGATAAGGGAGGGGTCCAACACAGAGCTCACTGATCGGGAGGAATCGGGAGGGTTTGCTCCATTGTTGGTAAGTTGTGAGACCCTAGAGCAGTGGTTCTCAACCTTCCTAATGCCGGGACCTTTTCATACAGCTCCTCATGTTGTGGTGACCCCCAATTCCATTGTTACAAATTGAACATCACTAAAGCATAGTGATTAATCACAAAAACAATATGTAATTATATATCTGTTTTCCGATGGTCTTAGGCGACCCCTGTGAAACGGTCATTCAAAGAGTAATGAATACCTTCGCACAGCACGCTTTACAATTTATAAAACGCTTTCACAAACCGCAGCTCCTTTGATCCTCACCAGAGCCGAGAGGTGACAGGGCGCTTTTAGGAATTACCCCGTTTACAGACAGAAAACTGTGGCACGAAATTGGGTGACAGACGCAGGTGGCCCTGCCTGTGGGTGAAGGAGAGGGGACAGAAGGCCTGCCCGCCTTGGTTTGCCGCAGGAGGAGGACCGCTGTCGGAAGCCAGGCCTTGCCCATCCCGGTAGAGGCGGGTAGG
Organism: Myotis davidii; assembly: GCF_000327345.1. Taxonomy (NCBI): domain Eukaryota; kingdom Metazoa; phylum Chordata; class Mammalia; order Chiroptera; family Vespertilionidae; genus Myotis; species Myotis davidii. Next base: position 2,002,655 of record NW_006298628.1, read on the forward strand.
CGCTGGGCAGCGCTAGGGGGCGCTAACGCTCCACTAAGCAGTTCATGGCGTTAGGACCCAGCAGAAGCCGGCCGGCCGACCGGGAAAAAGACTATTAGATTTGCCCAGCCTCCCGCCACGCCTTCTCCCCGCCCACCTGTCAGTCTTTACACGGCGCAGCCAATCGGTGACCTCCACATCCTTCTACATCATCAGTCCACGCCCGCATAGCTTGTAGGTCGTCCCGTGGAGCTCGGGGTTGTAGTTGTCCTCAGAGTTGCCTGATTGGAAAAATCTCGAGGGCAAGGCATTCACCTCGGGGCAGCTGCCCCCCACTAGTCGTAGAGACGAAACCAAGATCCCAGGGTGCTTTTCCTTTCCTTGGAAGCGGTTTCTGGGTTCCGAGGCGTTTTCCCCTCGGCAGCCCTGAGCTGGCAGTTGTGGCGGTGGCTGTGGGGCCCTGCTGAGCGGCGGTCGCATGCAGCTCCTATGAGGCCCCTGTCGCCGGTCGGCGATGTCCGCCTGGAGCTG
>NW_006298628.1:2003578-2004865 GCF_000327345.1 Myotis davidii
CCAGCACCTTTGCAGCGCCGCTCCGTCTCCCCAGATGTCCAAAATGCGAAAGTTGGTCTTTGGATTCTCGGGACCTGGTGATTTCTCTTCCCTTGATTCGTCCCCCCGCGCCGCCCCCTTTTGGTCCTAAGAGCTTGGGTTTTACGGGATGGGACTTGCTTACACCCCCACCCCACCCCCAGCAGGTTCCGTGACCTGCGCGGTTCCTCTTTGGAATTGCCAGATGCTTACATACAGCTGACTCTTTCGCCCTCGGCCCTGCTGCTGTAGCCCACATCCCTTCCGCTGCCGGGGGTACCTCGTCTCACCATCTAGTTTTCTACGTTTCTTCTAACTCCATCCTGTACGGACATTCTTGTCCCGGGCCACGGGATTAGCAGGCTGGGGTGTCTAGTTTCTAAATCTAATCAGGTGGGCCTCTTGGGTAAATGAGCCCAATGGCCCTTGCCAGGCTCTCCCTGCCTCCAGCGAGGCAGGATAATTCCAAAGTGCCAAGCGCCGCTGGACACACTGGCTGACGCCGAAGGAAACACACTGATTCCTCCCCGTCTTTTTCATGTGTTTCGTTCCTAGAACAAGAGGAAAGTATGGGGAAGGAGCCAAGCAGGAGACGTTCACTTTTGCCTTAACTTTGGTCTTCATCCAATGTGTGATCAACGCCGTGTTTGCCAAAATCTGTGAGTACCGAGCTAGTGTTCTGCGAGGTGCCCCCTCCCCTTCGTATCCTGGACTGTAGGCAGGGACCCAGCCTTAAGGTCTCACTCCCAAGGTCTCCCGCCCCCTTTAGCCCGTGCATGGCCTTTCTGTGGAGTCTCTCAAACGCGTGGCTCTGGAATGGAGTGAAGCCCTTTTCCCTGAAATTAGGCCACCTGGGTCAGATGTGCAGAGAATGGGTCCTCCGTCTTACAGCTGCCCGTTGAGAATACTTAACTTTTCTCGGTCCCTTTGGTTTTCCTTTAGGTGTCAACTTCAGGCATGTTTTGAGCGTTCTCCCTGCTTCCTGGGGACTAACAGCAGGCTAACTAGTCCCTTGAAGGGAATGATTCTGTGCCCCACCTCTGCCCTGCGTGTGGTCTTGTGTTAGGCTTAGGTGGGATTGGAGCGTTGAATCAGTGGTTCTCAACCTTCTGGCCCTTTAAATACAGTTCCTCATGTTGTGACCCCAACCATAAAATTATTTTCGTTGCTACTTCATAACTGTAATGTTGCTACTGTTATGAATCGTCATGTAAATATCTGATATGCAGGATGGTCTTAGGCGACCCCTGTGAAAGGGTCATTTGACGG
>NW_006298628.1:2004919-2005556 GCF_000327345.1 Myotis davidii
AGTTTTTTTGTCTCCCCCAGTGATCCAGTTTTTTGACACTGCCAGGGTGGATCGAACTCGGAGTTGGCTCTATGCTGCCTGTTCTATCTCCTATCTGGGGGCCATGGTCTCCAGCAACTCGGCACTGCAGTTTGTCAACTACCCAACTCAGGTGAAGCCTCAGGGTGGGATGAGGGTTGGATCAGAAGTTATTTGAAAAGGACTAAGGGTTTTTCCCTCAGGTCTGTGACTTAAATAGAAAGAAATTATGTTTGAGGAATGTAGAGTGCAAAGAGCCATGGGTCTGAGGTTTAGCAGTGGTGGGTTGGCCACGATAGGGCTGCTTTTGTGAGGCTGCGTCTCTGATGTAGGCCCACACGTACTCATCTTAATGCAGCACTGAGCATAGTACCTGGCAAATCACAGATGCTCAGAAATTATTTGCTGAATTTAATTTCAGGTCCTTGGTAAATCCTGCAAACCAATTCCAGGTAAGGAGAAGAAGATGGTCTCCCATCTTCCATCCTCACTTCCTATCATAAACCCTCCCCTTCTCTGCTGGAGCTCTGAGTCCCTCCAGGCCTCATCATCCCATTATAGCTACCTCCAGGACTCCCTCCATTCCTCCCCCACCCTCCTTCCTCTCTATCATTTCCTT
>NW_006298628.1:2006165-2037335 GCF_000327345.1 Myotis davidii
ACGTCAGAGTTAAAAATCTATAATAATAAAAGCGTAATATGCTAATTAGACCAGACAGCCGAACGACCTTCAGGATGAAGCCAGGGCTGCAAGGGAAGCCCTGGTCCTGGGTGCCAAGGGAAGCCAGTGCCGGTGCGGTGCCAGCAGCCGGGAGAAGGAAGGCCTACTTTTGCACGAATTTCGTGCATCGGGCCTCTACTAATACTATGATAGCTATTGCTTACTCTATAAAGGCACTGTTTCAGGTGTTTTACATACAAATTGATTAATTTTTACAACAATAACCTCCTAACATAAATAGTATTATCTTCATTTTACAGATGAAGAAACTGAAACAGGTTAAGTTACTTGCCCATGACCACATGGCTACTAAGTGGCAGTTGGTGGCTAACACTGCTCATAACTCTGATCCAGGCAGTATGACCACAGAATCCAGTCTCTCAAGTGCTGTCTTCCATGCCAGCAGGCTCATGTGCTGGGAATAGATTTTCTCTCTCTAGCTTTAATGGAAGAATGTATGTGGCTCAACCTGTCCTACATCCTTGCACGCCAGGCTCCATGGCATTGTGTCAGAAAGTGGTAGGCTTCCTGCCCTGTTCTGATTACATTACAACTATATGGCTCAGATAGCCTGTCATTCCAGTGCCTGGGGGACAAGGGAGCTTGCGTGGTCTCTCCCCATCCTCCACCCATGACCAAATGGCAGCATTTTGTTCTGAGGACTCTGTCTTAAGGCAAAAGCTTTCTGAGGAATCTCAGAAAGGTGAGAGTCCTGTGTCCTGGGTCAGGGAGCAGTCCTATTGGCCACCTCACCGCAGGGTACAACCTTTCTTTTCCAGTTATTATCTTTGACCCTGGATGGACTCACAGGTGTTTCCCAGGACCACATGCGGGCTCATTACCAAACAGGCTCCAACCACATGATGTTGAACATTAACCTTTGGTCGACATTGCTGCTGGGAGCTGGTAAGGAGCAGTTCTGCTGTTCTTCCTGTGTATCACCAGAGGGCACACTGCCCTCACTCAGTTGATCTCTAGCTCAAATGGCAGTTGCTCCCTTTGCCCAGGCCAAAGTCCTACCTTGACTCTAAGATGCCCTGTGTCCGAGCCCCGAGAATTGTCCTGGGTAAACCTTCACCGTCAGGCTCGGCTTGCTACTCGCTCCTGGCTCAGTCGGGGCATACTGTGCTAAGTAACATGGGGGGACACACAGGGTAGAACCAGGGGTGCCTTGGGAACTCGTCCTCCTCTGAGGCAGGTGAGACATTGGTATGTAGTGTATGGTGAATGTAGCTTGAAAATGGATGTATTTGCTTTTAGATCAGTACTTCATAATCCTTTCCAAATCTGGGCACATGTTGAAAGTATATATTTTTTTACAATATAACAGAGGAGGCTGCTGGTGGCTGGAAGTGACCAGTGCTTGGGGCTGCCTGGAACTAGGGATGTGTGGATCAGTATTTCCACATCTGAGGATCTCTGCTTTCAGTCACTTTTGGCAGAAGTAACTAGTTAGTTATCAAGCCTTTTTAGGAAGAGCCTTTAGTTAGTTTCTCCAGTCAGGAAAATAGAAAAAGGATGCCTGATGGGAAGATAAAAGCTCACTCCACGCATTTCCCACATCCTATCCCCTTCCAGCATACTTTAGTGGGCCGCGTGCAGGTTTGTGCAAGGGCATGGGCGCACAGATGTGCAGGTGTGTGCAAGGGCATGGGCGCACAGATGTGCAGGTGTGTGCAAGGGCATGGGCGCACAGATGTGCAGGTGTGTGCAAGGGCATGGGCGCACAGAGGCACCCTTCACCTCTTGACATTTCTTCCTAGCGATCCTGTTCACTGGCGAGCTCTGGCAGTTCCTGAGCTTTGCTGAAAGGTACCCTGCCATCATCTATAACATCCTGCTGTTTGGCCTGACCAGTGCCCTGGGCCAGGTGAGTGCTTTGAGACGGGTGGCGTGGCTTCCCTGAGAGACTGGCCTGGCTGGGAGAGGTGGGGTGGCAAGATGAACTGATATCCTGTTCAGACTTTAGACCTCGTGGCAGATACCCAAGAACCAACCTGAGCCCGCCTTTTTCTGTCTTTCTCCAGAGCTTCATCTTCATGACTGTTGTGTATTTTGGTCCCTTGACCTGCTCTATCATCACTACAACTCGGAAGTTCTTCACCATTTTGGCCTCTGTGATCCTCTTTGCCAACCCCATCAGCTCCATGCAGTGGGTGGGCACTGTGCTTGTGTTCTTGGGTAAGTTCCATGCAGAGCAGGCATCTCTGGGCCATACAGAGAATGATAGAGCTTTATGTTTCCTCTCTAAAATTTACTTCTATAATTATGAAATTAGTTATTTTATAGAAAACTTAAAAAATAATTATAGTTGGCATACAATAGTGTATTCATTTCAGCTGTACAACATAGTGATTCACATTTTTATACTTGATGTGATCATCACAATAAGTCTAATAACTGTCATCATGCCAAGTTATTATAATATTATTGCCTATATTTCCTATGCTGTACACTACATCTCTGTGGCTTATTTCATAACTGGAAGTTTGTACATCTTATTCCCCTTTACTTTTTCACTCATCCTCTGCCCCCCTCCCCTTTTGTTTACCATCAGTTTATTCTTTGGTTCTGTGAGTCTGTTTTTGTTTGTTTGTTTGTTTTAGATTTCACATATAAGTAAAACCATTCAGTATTTGGCTTTCTCTGTCGGACGTATTTCACTTAGCATAATACCCTCTAGGTCCATCCATGTTGTTGCAAATAGCAAGACTTCATTCTTTTTTTATTACTAATATTCCATTGTGTGTGTGTGTGTGTGTATGTGTGTGTCACATTTTTTTTTATCCATTCATCTACTGATGAATATCTACGTTACTTCCATGTCTTGGCTATTGTAAATAACCTTGCAACGAACATACATTTTTTTGAATTAGTGTTCTCATTTTCTTTGGATAAATATCCAGAAGTAGAATTCCTGGTTTGTAAGGAAATTTTTTTTAAATCCAACCTTTCTAATAAGCATTTCATTTTAGTGATTTCCTTCCAGTGACTCAGGTTTCCCCAGAAACTGAACAGGGTAAAATTATTATATTTATTCTGTACTTTATGCTTTCTATGGGTGAGTTGAGAGAATGAGCTTAGAAATGTGACTGTTTCAGTCTTGCTGTAATATACACACACACACACACACATAATTACCTGTGTCTCGGTGATTTTTTTTTCATTTGATGCCATTCTCTTTTCTCCGAGGGAGCTTTATAAAACCCATGTTTGGAAACTAGTTTTATTTAAACCCCCAGTTTTGGAGAATCAAGGCTGAACTTTCCTTTTCCCCCCAAGTCATTGGCAGGTTTTATTTTTCCCCATAATTCTCAGCTCATCTTCTCCCTTCCCATAGGTCTCGGTCTCGATGCCAAGTTTGGGAAAGGAGCCAAGAAGACGTCCCACTAGGAAGAGAGACTACCTCCACCGCAGGAATATTTAAGTTATTATTTCAAATATTGATATCTCTTAGGAAAATGGACACAATAGGGATAAACGACTGGGTTTGTCTGTTTTTTGTGGTTTTTTTTTTTAAAGGAAGCAAAATCACATATTCTGGAGAAAAAAAGCACTTGGATTTTAACAAAACAGAGTTGGCAGTGTGTGTTCTTGATGACCTGGAGCACAGCCTACCACAGAGAAAGAGGGGAGAGGCAGACCTTGATGCCCATTCCCCAAGCTGCTTCCTCTCAGGTGTGGTCACCTGGTTGGGTGGCTAATTCCTTCAAGGGCCCAACCATTATAGGGAGGAACTTTAATAGATTGCATCCCCCATCCCACAGGTGAGAGTCTAAATGTGCCAGGAGAGGTGGCTGGGTTAGAGCCTTAGAATGTAAAAAAACCCACTTTCTCCAAGCTCTGGTGGCAGATATTTCTTTAAAAAACTATATATATTCTTGCCTGAGGAAATTTCTCTTGAGGTTGGGGTACACTGAGCCCCGAGCCTCAGAGTCTGCTGTTTTCACATTTCCCCACTGCCTCCCCTTCAGCCAAAGCTCACCCAAAAGCAGAGCCCCAAATGTGTGTCATGAACAGCCTGGAAGGTCCGATTCCCTCTCCATCTCTGTCTGAGTCCACCTGGTCCCCTCCTGGGGGGCTGGATTAATCCTTCCTTTCCTCCTGCCCCCTTCAGCTGCTAAAGCACTGCAGTCCCTGCCGTCCTGGCTGAGCGAAGGTGTCACCATGCCAGCTTCTGTCTGTTGCTGGCGGAAGGCATGGTGGCTGAGTCCTGGCACAGAGCCGCTGCTGAGTTTTCTGGGTGGCAATGGGGGGAGAAGGCGGAGCATGGACCAGAGCCACCTGCCTACTGCTGCCTTCAGAGTTGGAAATCGCAATCCTCCAGGGACCACACTTTACACATGAAAGTGCATTTCCACCAGCTGCAACTTTCACTCCATCTGTTCAGCAGCCCCGGCCCTGGGCTCTCCAGATGGGAGCCCAGCCTCCTTCCTGAGCCCTGCCTTGCCACCCCCCGCCCAGCCTTTCAAGCCCTGCCTCACTCGCACTCATCTCCCTCTCTAGGGGCCTGGGTGTCACTGCAGTTCTGGCCCTAAGGCCCCCTCTCATTTTGAACTTGAGAGAAGAGGTTTTGGGTACATCTACTGAAATTCCTTCACCCCTTACCCTACTCCTTTCCTTTTTTCAAAAATATATTTTTATTGATATCAGAGAGAGGGACAGAGAGAAACATCAATGATGAGAGAGAATCATCGATCGGCTGCCTCCTGCATGACCCCTACTGGGGATCGAGCCCGCAACCCGGGCATGTGCCCTTGACCAGAATCGAACCTGGGACCCTTCATTCTGCAGGCCAATGCTCTATCCACTGAGCCAAACCAGTTAGGGCCCCACTCTTTTTTATCCTGAAAGTTGCATAATTAGCTGATTGTTCTTCCAAACTGTCTTCTGTGGATCGGTTAGGTAGTATGTTACCAGACATGCCTAATGCTAGTCACCAAGAACAAGATAGTTCTCAACAACTCAGCACGCCTCTCACCTGTTCCTAAAGCAAGCATGTCCTACCAACAGTGGGCTAGGAGCCCGTTCTGGTATGTTCATCCAATCCCCTGTCCACCTACCACTCCCTTTTGTGTGCCACATACTGTGAAATGCTGGGAGCTCAAAGTTGAGTAGAACCAGTACTTACCCTTTAAGGGGTTTATAGTCTAATAGGGAGATGGGTAAACAAATCGTTGCATCTCAAATGTTCAGGGGTAACAAGGAAGGAAGATGTCTGGGCACGGTGAGGCTTGAGCTGGAGGGAGTGTGGGAAGATGAAGGAGGAGGTAGTGAGCTTTGGGACCACTGCCAAGCAGAGAATGGGGCTTTAAACTGCCTGGCTTCTCCCTCCAGTCACTTCAAGTGAGAGCTCAGGCAGAGGGTGGCTCTGCAGTGAGACAACTTCCAATTGAGTTGGGAGATATTTGACAATGTGTGAGCTGCCAGCTTGTTCAGGGTGGCATCCTTACCCCCGGGATCACAGGAACTGAGTGTCAGGTTAGACAGTGAGTAACACTGCTAGGTTTTTAGGGCTGATACATGTGAAATGCCAGACAAGTTCAAACAAAAGCATGTTGATCCCTAACCTTGGGCAGCCGGATGCCTCGTGTTTCTAAAGATCAAAGGACTTTCATGTGCAGTTAATTCTCAGCTATGTGTGAAAGGGAGGGAACCAGCACAGCTTTCCCCAGACACTGTTCTCTGAGTTTGAAGTGTATTGTACTGTGTCTATTTTGGTCAAACCATCAGATCCACCCCCTCAGCTGTTTGTTTTTGTTAATCCTCACCTGAGGATATTTTTCTATTGATTTTTAGGGAGAGTGGAAGAGAGGGAAAGACAGAAACATCCATGTGAGAGAAACACATCGATTGGTTGCCTTCTGCAAGTCCCGACCAAGGCCCGGACCGGGGAGGGGCCTGCAACCAAGGTATGTGCCCTTGACTGGAATTGAACCCAGGACCTTTTGGTCTGCAGGCCAACGCTCTATCCACTGAGCCAAACCAGCCAGGGCAAGCAGTTTTTCCATGTCCTGTACACCACTTAGCCTAGGGCAAGGGGAGTGACCCACAAATGTGATTTGGGATAAAACCATGGGGAAAGCTGTTCTAGAATTAAACATTAGAAGAAACAAGAATTATACATTGTTTTCCAGAGGACTTAAAGGGGCAGGATTTAAACACTGGCTAATCTTTAAAGTGAGGTATGTAGGGAATGGATGGTGTGCTTTCTCATAGCCCTGTGACACCCTCATGAAGAGGACTGAGCAAGCATCTGCACCTAGTAGAAATGAAAAAACAAGTTAGGGGAGCTTGGGTGACCTGCGGGAGGTCCCTGGGTATGTTCCTGAGAGATCAGCTAGAACCCAAGACTCCGAGTTCTGGTATCTTGGACCTGTGCCCTTGGAGCGAGAGGAGCAAAGCCCCTCCGGAGACCATTGCCTCTGCAGCCTGTCTGGCCCCACTGGCAGCGGGACAGTTTGCACATTGTATGAGTGGTGCTGGTCACTGCCCAGCTGCCCTGCAGAGAAATTGCCCTGGGTCTCTGCGGGACCATTCGGCCCTTCCCACTGAGAACACACCAGCTGTCCTTCAGAGCAGCAATCTCGTGTATTTATTGAGCTCCTCCTTTCCCAAAGCTTTTTAGTCCGTGACATTTTATCCTTACAACACTCCTGGGGAGAGCTCAGGCCAGAAACAAGTCTCCCCACATTGGAAACTGCATTAACTGAAGGTCACACGACTCGGTGGAAGGGCAGGGCCCCAGAGCGAGTCCACTCACCACAGGTCGGGTCAGCGAGCTAAGCCCAGCTGTGTGGATTTCCTGGTCCAGGAGAATTTCCAAATAATTTGGGAGGGCTGACAGGTATGCTGCTTTTTTAAAAAATCTTTCCAAGTAAGAATATTTAAAAAATCTAATATCACCATTATGGCTTAGAAAAGGACATTTTAACTCGTAAATTGTAGCCCTGGCGCATGTGGCTCAGTTCAGTGTCATTCTGTGCACCAAAAGGTTGCTGGTTTGGTTCCTGCTCAGGGCTCGTACCCAGGTTGTGGGTTAGATCCCCAGTCGGGTTGCATGTAGATCAATGTTTCACACACACACACACACACACACACACACACACACACACATTTATATATTTAATTAGGGAAAGCTACCCATATCAGAAGAACAGACCTTTCCTCCAAAGAAATGATGGTTGGAAATCACACCACCATATAGAAAAAAAGATAAATTAATTTTTTAATTGCAGAAAATGTTCAACATAAAACATCCTATGGTAACACACGGTTAGGCATTTCATTGTGATTGTTGATACAGCTAGGTCAGTTGGGGGCACTGGAGCTGGAATGTCCCGTAATCATGCTGACAAAGATGGAAGCAACCTGCAAGAGGTTTTACACCATTTAGCACACCCTGGGAGAGTGAAAGCAGCACCCGGACCCAGGCCACACCTGCCCTCCCTCTGTAGTGCCAGGAGCAGGCTGTGGGGGCAGGGGGCTTCCCAGTTAGGGCTGCGAGAGGGAGACTCCGCTCCTCTGCTCCACCCCCCAACCCCCATCCCCGAATGTTCAGGCCATGGTTTTGCTCCCCCGGCTGAGGGTATCCAGCACTTACTCTGGCAGGCTTCACCTACTAGTGAAAGCCAATTTCTGACAGGCACAGCCCTCAGACTGGCAACCAGTGGGCTATGCCTGCCATGGCAAGAAGGATGGGAAGGGAAACCAAGAGGGTCTTGGAGGGACAGGTTATTTCATTCAGGGCCTTCCACTTGGCTGAGGTGCAAGTCCATGAGGGCTGGTGGGTTTTCTGTCCCAATGTGCCTGCCCTGTTAGTTCTGGGAGAGGTGGGAGAGGGAGGAGGTTCAAGGCATTTACCAAGGACAGACACGGACTCTCTTCTGTGTTCCGTCATGGTATGTGGGCGGCCTGAGCTAGAGGAAGCTCCATGTTTCAGCTTAGGCTCTGAGGAGCACCATTTCCCCCTCAGGATCTAGAACTGCCACATTCATACCACATCCCTACAAGGGATGCATCCCTCTTACACGAAGGCTGAGAATGCCCTGAAATTTCCTGTAAAAGTGTGTGTATGACAATGGCACAGTGCTCACATGTGTCAAGCTGATAGGTTCATTTCTCTGTAAAAAAAGAATCCATGGCTCCCTTCAGATTCTCAAATATACAGGGTCCCGTATTAATGGGACTCATTTCATTAAAAGTTATTTCCCAAATAGAGGTGAGCAACTGGGCACCACCGCAAAATGATAAGAAAGCATCATCTCCCGCACTGCTTACATGGAGGGGTGGGGTTGAGGTTGCAGAGATACCCAAAGAGAGTAATCCATCCAATTTCATTTCTGCTTGCCTCCCAGCTCCTACAGACATTTTATCAAGGATTGTCAGCGTTAGTGAATAAAAATAAAGGATGCCGAGCTAAATTTGAATTTTAGATAAACACAATTTGTTAGACATACTTCTACTATAAATTGTTCGTGCATTATTTGAGACATACTTAATACCAAACATTTTTGTGCTGTTGATCTGAAAATTCAAATTTAGTCAGCATTCTGTATTTATCTGGCATGACTGTGGCTTTAGCCATTGTCACATACATTCTCATGGGCCTCTCTTTTCCTAAAAGGAAGGCCCTCCTGATACATCACCACAACACTCGCAATTCTGTGCGCAGGGCTTCCAGACACTGATTCGGGGCCATGCATAATTTCCCCCTTGGTCCGGGGAGGCGCAAGCCCAGACTTAGTCAGCAGGGGGCACCATTTTCTTAAAATAGATCCCAGTGGAGTGTAGGGGCCTCAGAAAGGTACTAGTAATGGGGAGCTTTGACTTGAATTCTATTTGCTGCTTCTGTCTTTCTCTGGAGCTCACTTCTCCCCACCCAACACTCTGCCAGAGTTATCTCTGTGAACCAAGAATCGGATCCTGTCACTTCACTCCTTAAATCACTTCCAAGGTTCCCTGGGTACCTTCTTACTGTGGCATCAAAAGTGCTTCATGATCCCACTGGTGTTATTTTCTCTGCTCAACTGCTGCTGCTTCTGCCCTTGGTGATCCCTCCCACCTCACACTCCGGCACTCCCATTCACACGAAGTATTTGCAGTTTCCCTGTGCACTATTTACTATCATGCCTTTGTCCCACAGTTCTCTCTGCTTGGAACTGCCTTTCCCACCTGGTGCTTCTAGTGACTCCATTCATTCAACACATCTCACAAGTATGCATTGAGACCAACTGCGTACCAGGCTCTGCTACTCGCTGGAGATTCTGTGGAGAAGATAGCCTTCCCTTATGCTATCTTCTCCAGGGGGAGGAGGGAAACAACAACTAATTAAATCAATGAAGTATTTCGACTTAGTTCAAGGGCTAACTCATCTGACTTTCTGAAGCAGAGTTAATGGTTCTCGACTTTGGATCCTCTGATGTCTTTTCATTTTAAGGGCCCCATGTTCTCATACCTGCACAATCATTGCAGGGAACATGGATGAATGAAGAGCCAGTTGAATTAATGGTGAAGAGTGTGGGTGGGAGATGGGAGTGTGTAGCCTGTGACAAACCGAGAATGCCTTTCCCATCTTAAAGGGGACACTTTCACGTCTTTCCAGTTGTTGCTAGATTTGTTTTGTTTTCTTTAAATACATTTTTATTGATTTCAGAGAAGAAGGGATAGGGAGAGAGAGAGAGAGAAACATCAACGATGAGAGAGAATCATTGATTGGCTGCCTCCTGCATGCCCTACACTGGGCATTGAGCCCACAACCAGGGCATGTGCCCTGACCAGGAATCGAACCCTGACCTCTTGGTTCATAGGTCGATGCTCAACTACTGAGCCACGCCGGCCAGGCCCAGATTTGTTATTTCAAAAGAAGATGGAAATACTGATTTCCACATGAACTTTTCCAATTTTTAAAAATTCTTTGCCAGCTACACTAAACATGCCTACAGGTCGGATTTGGCCTGTGGTCACCATCATGTAACACTCTTATTATCTTGCATCTAATTAGTATTCATATATACTTTCTCCCCCAAGACTGTGTCCTTGTGTCTTTAGCTCCTACCACAGTGGCTGGCACATGGTAGGTGCCAGTCAAACATCAATACCTGTCAGTGGAAGGGCTGAAAGAAGGGAGGGAGGAAGGAGACAGACTGGGAACAACAGTTTTATTGATGGGAGTTTTTATTACAGCTGCTTTGGGTGTGGGGCACATGGAACAAGAAAACCTGAAGCTATTTATTTCTGAGTGTGTGTGTGTCTACATGAGTGTGAGTTCCCATGTGAGCAGGTGTGACAGCTGGAAAATGTGTCTAAGAACCACTCGCTCCTTTCCCAAGCCATCCTCCCCATTCTTGGCGGATGAGGGGGAGGAGAAGAATGCAGGGCTCTTGGTGGCCTCCTGGCTTCCTTCCAGGGCCCCGTAGTCACTGGCACAGAGATAAGAAAGAGCTTATATGGGCTTTTGGCACCAACTGAGACATCCTTGGGGGAAGGTGTCTGGCAACTGTTGCCGCCCACTGCCTACCCGGTAGAATGCCCACGGCATAGCAAGCAGTTGTGGGGATCAAAGTAGAATGCTTTCTCTTCTCACTTGTCCAAAGTGAGATTGTTGAAATGACCCTTCACCCTGCAGTGGGGTCAACACTCCCAGATTAAAGAGAAGGTGGGGTGGCTTAGACAGCCCATCACAGCCCGAGACAGAGCAGGGGCGTGGCCCCTGGAGCAGGCTGCTGATTGTTGCTAATTGTATGCTGTCCATTTTTTGTTTGTTTTTTAAATCCTCACCTGAGGACTTTTTTTTTTTTTGGCATTGATTCCAGAAAGAGAGAGAGAAAGAGAAAGAAAAATCAATCTATTGCCTCATGCAGGTATACTGACCCCCACCCAGGATCAAACCCGCAACCTGGGTATGTGTCCTGACTGGGAATTAATTGAACCCAAGACCCTCCAGTGCACGGGATGATGATCTAAATACTGAGCAACACTGGCCAGGGCTATGCTGGCGTGTGTGTGTGTGTGTGTGTGTGAAGAGAGGATGCTGCCTTGAGCCCACACAGAGCATCCTGTATGTATTCTTGCTACCCCAATGAATATGGACATATCTTTGGAAAATAGACATCTGAGATTTAGAAACTATACTTTGTCTAATTTTCAGGAGAAGTAACTAGATCATTTAGAAATCAGAGCCTCCATCTTGACTCTGAACTCCCATGTGAGGCCTGGAAAATGCAATTTTCTGAATCGGGGAGGATGGAGGGTATTGGCCAGCTTGAAGTACATTGGAAGCACTCATTAAGCTAGACTATGGAAATTCCTATCCCATGATGCTCTCTCTGGTGAGAGGTATCTTGAAAGCTAACGCTACCTCCAGCCTCCAGCGTGCCTCTTGCTTCCTACCAGCTCTTGGCCAGCCAGGAGCTTTGAAGCAAGACTTTCCAGGAAGCAATCTCTCCTACGGGCACTGCTGACTCAGCCCAGACTCCAAGCTCTAAGCCTGGTCCCTGTCCCAGAGTAGCAGGAAGGGGCAGTGGCACATAGGGGGCTGTGACCCTGGCCTGTGTGTGTGCTGCTGGGAAAAGGGGGGTAGGTGGGGCAGAGAGAATGGGCTGAATTGTTTAGGCTTTTGCTAAGGGAAAGGGGAGGGAGACTCAATAGTAGCTTGAGCCCTGGCTGATGTAGCTCCGTGATTGGAACATACCCAGGTTGCGGGTTTGATCCTGGGTGGGGGTGAGAATACCTGCATGAGGCAATAGATTAATTTTTCTTTCTCTTTCTCTTTCTCTCTCTCTTTCTGGAATCAATGCCAAAAAAAAAAAAAGTCCTCAGGTGAGGATTTAAAAAACAAACAAAAAATGGACAGCATACTATTAGTCTGAGAACTGAAGGGTCTTGGGTTCATTTCTGGTCAAGGGCACATACCTGGGCTGCAGGTTCCCCGCCCCAGTTGGGGCTAGTGTGGGAGGCAACTGATTGATGTCTCTCTTTCTCTCTCTCTCTCTCTCTCTCTCTCTCTCTCTCTCTCTTTTCCCCTCCCCTCTTCCTTCCACTCCCTCTAAAATCAATGGAAAGAATGTCCTCCAGTGAGGACTAACAAAAACAAACATACACAAAAAACAAACAAACAGTGGGCTTGAATCCAGGACCCTTGGATGAAATCTATTTTTCCTAAATTCCCAGAGGCAGGGATGGTAGCAAATTCAGTACCTTGAATCTAGGAGTGAGAACATTCTTTGATCTATATTCCCTGGCTCTCCTTTCTAATCTGCTGTGGGGGAGGAGATGACTATCTCTCTGGGGCCTGCCCCTGACTCTCCAACCTCCTCTCTCCCCAAACGACTCCACTCGGATGAAAGGGAATTCATGCTCCCTCTCTCCTCCTTACTTTCTCCACCAACTACCTGATTCTTCCATCTGCACTGCTGCTTCCTGCTTCCCTCCTGCCTTCCCTTCCTTCCTTCTCACCTTCACTGACATTTTCCTTTTCTCCACAATTTCTCTCTCCCCTCTCCTCTTTCCCCCCACCCCCCAACTCTGATGGTGAATTCTTTCCCTGGCACAGCCCTCCACTTGTTCGCCAACCCTGCTGGGTTGCTTTCCTCATTTCTGTAGCTTCTGTCCAATTATTTCTTTAGCCAGGCTCATTGGGAGCCCTCTCCTCTGGCAGCCCTGCCTCCTTCCTTTCTGCTGCTAGCAATGCTATCACCCAGGATTCAAATCCCTTTGGGGAAGGGGGTGGAAAGCTGGTTTGACGAAACTGGGAGACGTTTGGCAATTTGTTCTGTGTTCTGCTCTGAGGGCCCCAGCACAGTTAAGAGAATCTTAGGGAAGGCGACACCATTTCATAGACCATTAAAGGCTGCAGGATCTAGTGTTAACGAAGAACATGGGATCAAAAGCCTTTTCACAGTCAGCCAGTCCTTAAAAACAAGGGCCCAGTGACGGGAAGGAATGGAGTCCCTTGCCATGGAAAACAAAGCTGTGACTCAAAGGCATCACGTAGGTGCTTCCTCGCTCACCCGCGTTCCTGAGTTTAATGTCTTTGGCTTGGGAATTAACTTTGAAACTTTTCCAACATAGATAAAAATAGGGCTCATAACCGCCATCATAGGCACTTTTCAATAAGGTGGCCTTTTAAGGGAAGACTGGGCTCCCAGCACTGGGTGTGAGTCAAGGAGCCTCGAGCCAGTGTTGAGCGTTCTCACAGGCTGCTGACCAGGCTGCTGACCAGCCTGTGGCCAAACAGGAGATGCAGGAAGAGGAAGCCGCTGGAGACTTCTGTGCCTGAAACTACAGTAACCAAGTTCCTGAAAGGAATGTTTATTTTACTCATTCATCCATTTATTCATCACACAAGCATTTCTCTGAATATTTATTATGTGCCAGGAATGCTGCTTGGTGCTGGAAATACCATAGACAAACAGAAAAAAAGAATTCCTGTCTCCAAGGAACTCACTGTCTAGTGAAGGGCACAGAGAGGGTATCAGGCAGCCAAGAATCAGGAGGTATTGCCATGGGAGGAGAAATATAGGGAGACATAGCTCAGAGTTAGGGGACATGCACAGCTTCCTGGAGGAACAGATGGATACATCAAAGCCTGCAGAATCAGGAGAGAATTAACCTGGGGGAGATGAGAGCAGGGGAAGGTATGGAGATGACTGTTCTGGGAAGAGGTAACAGCATGTGCAAAAAGGGAGAACTTGGTTTACTCAAGGAATTGAAAGTAGCTCTGTGTATGACTGGAAACCATGGCTAAGCGGTTTTGGGAGGGTAAGAGAGCCCCTAGAGACAAAGGCATGGCCACTGGTAAAGATCCTTTCACCCCTGTTAAGGAGAATGGACTTTATCTGGAGGGCAATGGGAGCCAGTGAAGGGTTGTATGCAAAGAAATGACTCGGGCAGATGGGCATTTTAGAAAGCTCGCTCTAGCTGCAGAGCAGAGAATGAGCTAGAAGGGGGAAGGCAGGTGAGGCTTCTGTGATCCGAGGAAGAATTGAAGAAGTGTCAGGAAGATGGAAGGCAGTAGACAGAACTGGGAGGTAACTAAAGTATGGAATTGTCTGAACTCGGTGTGCAATTAGAAGTGGGCTTGAGAAGTCAGGAATAATTCCCAGTTCCCAGGCTGGAGCTACTTGGTGAGACGGAGAACAACTGGAGGAGAAACCAGTTTTGGATCTGCTGACTCTGTGTCTACGGAACTGCCAACCGAAGATATCAGGTTGGTAGTTGGATGTGTAAATCTAGAGCTCTAGAGAAAGACCTGGCTCAAGATAGATTTGGAATATTCTTCGGCAGATGGATGGCAGTGGAGCTGTGAGAGTGAATGAGCCATCTCAAGGCAAAGTGAGGACAGTGTGACGAGGAGAGGAAATGAACAGAGCCCAAGGAAAGCCGATATTCAAGGGATGGCAAAAGGAAGCAGCCAAAGAGGCAGGAGGAAAACCAGGAGCAATGGTCTTCTGTTGTTGGCCTTCCGCATTCATTTCCCCCTTTTTCTGCCAAGAGCGCTCTGACCTTCCTTTGGGGAATTCACTCCTCCCATATTCTCAATCCTGTGGTTTGGATCCTAGGGGAGAGAAGCTGGCTGGTTCTGCCTGACCCTCCTGACTCACTTCCTACAGCCTCCCACTTGTTCTCTGTTCCAGCAACATTAATATTCCTTGAGTTTTTAAAAAACCATGCTCTTTGACCTTCAGATCTTTATCTCTCTAGACTGCTTTCCTTCCTCATTCCCCTTCTCTACACCCTTTGTCTATTAACCTTCCCTTCAGGCTTCAGACCTCTGCTCAAGCCTTTCTAACATTCCAGATAAGACCAGGACATTCATTCATTCATTCATTCATTCATTCGTCTGTACTAAGCACCTCTGTCCATGTGTTAGCACTGTGTTGAATGCTGGGACATTATGGAGAACAAAATAGACAGGTCCCTATGAGGCTGACAAATGAGTAAGGGAGATCAATAATAAATAAGTAAATACTCAAAACAATTACAAATTGTTGTTAGTTTTGTAAAGGAAGTAAACAGAGTACCTTGATAGAAAATAACAGAAAGCCCTTATTTTGAATTGGGAGGATGGTCAGAGAAGGCTCTCTGCAGATGTGAAAATTAAACTGAGATCTGAGAACAAAGGCAGAACCAGCCATGTGAAGAGCTAGGGAGAGTGTTCCAGGAAAAGGGAACAGTGAATACGAAGGCCTATGGAGGGAAGAGCTTGATGGGTTCTAGCAGTTCTAGAAATTGATAGATGCCTAGCGTGGCTAAAGTGAAGATGAAGAAAGTGGCACAAGATGTGGTTGAATATGAGGCTCTTGTGGGCTTTGTGGTACAAAGTTTGGATTTTATTCTTTGTACAATGAGAAGACATTCAAAGGTCTTAAGCAGGGGGGCAGCATGATGTGACTTAAGTTTCAGTTAGATTGGCCTGGGTGCTGAGTGAAGAAGGGATTGAGGGTTAAACAAAGAAATAAGAAGACTAATTAGGACCCTCTTATTGTGGTTCAGGTGAAAAAGGATCATGGCTAGAAGTTGGATAGGACTGGGGAGATGGAGAAAGTGGGTGGATTTAAAACTAGAATTTATGGGAACACCTAATGGATTAGATATGAGGTATCAGGGGAAAAGAGGAGGCAAGGATGATGCCTAATTTCTG
This sequence comes from Myotis davidii, assembly GCF_000327345.1. Classification (NCBI taxonomy): domain Eukaryota; kingdom Metazoa; phylum Chordata; class Mammalia; order Chiroptera; family Vespertilionidae; genus Myotis; species Myotis davidii. The sequence continues at coordinate 2,021,869 of NW_006298628.1, forward strand.
GACTGAATGAATGTATATAGGCCCAGACTGCCTTGGCTTGATCTGCCCCAGCCCCACTTGACCCCCCTTGGAGTCCCTGGGACAAATCTACACTAGCCCAGAGCTTGAGAAGCAAGAATCATTTGAAAACTATTGGGATGGGGAATCTTTATGGTTCCTTCCAGTTTTGAATTTTATTTTTTATTTGAAGCTGAAAACTCTCTGTGAAAAGGGATAATATTTCCATTTCTTTTGACTGCTGTAGTTACCTAGGTAGAGCTCTGTACCCAGGGAGCATTCAGTAAGTGCTAGTTGACTGTTCACTTTGGCACAGACCCTCTATAATTGAATTTTAGATTAAATTTCCTTTTTAAAATAGGATTCTAACGTAGAGTAAACTTTCAATTGAAATCAATTCACTTTGATAAAGTAGAGCCATGGCAAAGATAATCCAAATTATAAAATCTAAAGTAATTTCTATTTGAGTTGAGTCAGAGGGAAAAAAAATGTGTTTGTGCTAAATTAATTGTCTACACTTAGGTAAAGGTTATTTTAGGGCAAATGCCAACAGGTGGTGGATCAAACCCTCTCAGAACAGGACCAAAAAACCCACTGAAAAGAATTCATAACAGTGACTATAACTATACTTTTGGTAATAAATTCTTTGTTGAAAACAAATATTAATTCACTAAAGGTTTATTTTGAAGCAATGACTTCAGGCAATTTTTAGACCTGTTTTAAAATGAATGAGACAGAGATGGAGCTGTGTTCTCAGTCCAAGACCAAAAATCAAAGGAAAGCTAAACTCAAGCTTACCGTTTTCTCTTCGCTCTTTCCCACTGCTGTTTCTTTGCCCGGCACTCCGCTCTTCAGTATCCTGTTTCCTAGCCATCTTTCCAGGTTGAAAACTCAGAATGTCATTATCTCTAAGCACACGGACCAAATCCTCAGATAACGACGCCATTCCAAGCCTTTCGTTTTATGAAAGAGGGAAGTAAAGAAACAGGATGCCTTTTTATATGCCAAGCACTTTTGGACAAATGTCATGCTAGTCCATGCTGCTTATGACCCTGTGGTGAATGTCCCATTTCACAGATGAGATGGGAGGATTGGCAGTCCAGCATCTGACCCACTTCCTGTTTGGGACGAATCTGCTGCTGTACTTAGTGTCAGTGAAAAGGAGTACTGGATATTACTCCGTGGCCACCGTGGCAGCGAGACCTTTCTTTGTTGCCCACCATGGTGATCAGGTCTTGTCCAACAGGGTTCTGGGTTTGTAACGTGGGGCACAAAGATGGCAGGAAAATTAGACATCCTTTCCTGTGGCAGGAGTTGTGGCCATGAGTCTGGTGGTGGCACTTTGGGGCAGTGCCCAGCAGTTGAAATTCCTGGCCAGAATGTCCTGCTAAAGATTGTTCTTCCTCTACTAGACTTTGGTTTTCAGCCAAATTTCCAAGTCTGATTCTTCAGCTATCAATTCTGGGAGCCAGAAATATTTGCTCAGTAAATTCCAGTTTGGGTGGTAGAGCCAGAGTTGGTGCGATTCTTGCAACCAGAAGCCCCGACTGATCCGTGAGGAAACAGACTCCTCAGTCAAGGAGCTTGCTCGGGAAGCCGGCTAGCAAGTGGCAGTGTTCTGGCTGAGTAGTCTATGTGGTTTTCTTGATTTCATGTTTCCCACAGAGAAAAGGAATGAGCATGGTGCACAGATGAAAGTGGGGCTTGAAGACCAGAAGGTACTTTATGAACACTTACCCTAAAAAACAACAACAAAAAAGCACATTCAGTAACATATCTATATATAAGCGGGGTCTACTCTTTACCAGGGACTGTGCTATGTTCAAGTAGTATCTCAGTTAATCTTCACAACAATATCATAGGTTGGGCATTGTTTTCTCCATTGTTTTGATGGAAAAACTGAGGCTCAGAGATATTTGTCCAAGTTTAGATTATAGTAAGTGTCAGTGCTGGGTTTGAACATATGTCTCCAGATAAGGAGGCTGGATCTCATTCATTAAGCCACACCTGCCTCACTATGAAATTTAATCAATCAAATCAATATTTTTCCACTGCTAATTTCTAGTAACCCCATGGTGGTTCCAGAACAGCCTCATCAATGGGTTCTTGTTGTCATGTTTCCTTGTGGGTGGTCTTACACCTGGGTCTCAGGGTGTGTCATCTGTCTTTGTTTCTTTAGACTGGGGACCCCCAGAGCACAGGACCATGCCTCTACTAAAGATCTTCCTGTAGATCCATCCCTAATGTCCACATGGGGCTCCACCAGGGCAGGCCACTGGGCTGGGCGTTCAGTGATTGGTCAACAGAATAACTGTACAGAGAGGAGAGGACTTCATTTTCCAACAGTGCTTACAACCAAAATGGGAGTTTGTACTCATCTTCTGTTCCATCCTGTCTCCACCTCCCCTATACCTCCAGCATGCTTCTGCTTACTGGACTGTGAAATGGAGCCAAAGGTCCGCATTGGCAGAATAACAGACTTCTCAGGGCCATTTGGGACACAGTCCTTGCCCAGACCTGGCTCCTGATAGCCCGTGAACACTTTGTCTTTTGTGTTTTGGAATTAAGAAAACGAGTTCTGCATGTTTCCTACCATCACAAGGAGCAGTGCATTGAATTGGTGCCATGGTGAGCTTGATTGTTGTTGCATAGATAAAAGCCTCATTAAGTCCCTCCTGAGGAGAGAAGCAGAATCTTATTCTGAGGACAGAGTTTTGAGAGGGGTGGGGGCGTGGGGGGCTTCTTGCTTGTCATGGTTGCAACAACAAAACAGTAAATGGAGGAAATAATTAAATACCTGCACATTGCCCCTGCCCCCCCCCCAAACTCGTCAAGCAGCTGGGTGAGTTTTTAATTAATGCTGCATTTTCAATAAATCCGTATCTGTACGTGGTGCCGATTTTCCCTGGATAAGGAAAGATAATAATGAGAATCCTATTTTTTCAGTCCCACACTAAAGGGATGCCTAGTATATTTAATCATGCTGTAGAAATCCTGGCAGCTTTCTCTGAGCCCAGCCTCTGCTCTAATTACATTTCTAGATTTTAGTAAATTGAAAGAGAAAATGTAGGAACAAAATAATTAAAACCGAAGAGGAAGTGCATATTAAAAAGGAGAAGCTGTTTAAAATTCTTCCACCCAGGGCTTCCAAGGACATCTAGAGTCGTTCAATCAGATCCACACCAAATCAAAGTCCTTTGTGCAGAGGCTGGTGGTAGCACCTCTCAGGCGGGCGGTATGGTCCCCACAGTGGAATGGGAGCCTCATGGCACCAGGCAGCAGATGGGGCCAGGATGCTCATGTCCTTCCAGGTCTCTGGGGACTCAGACCCAGCCTGGACAGCTGCTGGAGGACACACTAGCACCCAGGAGCCACCTCCCAGGCCCCAGGCAGAATAAAACCAAACTGTCACGATTAGCCCAAGTGGGGAGTATATTGCCAATAGCTCCAGTTTCCTCTTCTTGCACCCCTTCGCCACCTCCACGCTCCTCCCTCCAAGGAATGAGTACAGGCCTCCTCTTCTTTCTTTGCTGCCGTCCTGTGCCATCTCAAGTGGAGACTGAACCGTCACTGATCCCGGTTCCCGGGCGACCTGTGGGGCCCTGTGAACTGTCACAAGGACTGAAACCCGTGCTGGCTCCAGCCAAAGGGATGAATGTTGGTGATGATGTGGAGTGAAATCGAAGGGGAAAGTTTCCCGGCACCAGCCTGAGAGGTGACAAAGCTCTTTCTGTGTCAGGAGGGGCCCGCACGGTAATGCCACCCTCTTGTCGGAGGAGGATCCCCCACCTCTTGACCAAGGTCACTGCAACTCGGCCGGGTGAGCTCGAGGCATCTGGCTGCTGCGTCCGTGGCTCCTGGAACACGCTGAGCTGTGGGGGGACAGGGACTGCGTGCGTCCTGAAAAGTGGAAGACAGCCTGGGGCTGTCAGGGGTTTCTCCCCGAACCGAACCCGAACCCCGGGGCTTGCTCAGGACCCCCACCCGCCACCTGGGTCCCCTGGCCGCAGGGCTTCCCGAAGCCGTACCCCTGGGACCCACACGCCGTCCCCCCGGATTCACACGCCGTCACCCCGATCCACACGCCGTTCCCCCCCAGAATCCACACGCCATACCCCGGATCCACAGGTCCGTGCCTCCCCGGCTCTGCGTGCGGGTGTGCATGACGGTCTCATCTGCGTGTACGTAAGGGAGCCGGTGCCTGCTCTCGTTGTTTGGCTCGATTCGGTAAGAATAATTTCTAAAGTTTAAAGAATTGTAGCAATGACGGCTATCCCATCACTGATGCCAGGACTGTAACAGGGAGGTGACTTCTTTTTTTTCCTTGCAGGACCCAGACACAGACTTTTTTCTTTCGCACACGCAGGAGTCATTGATCCCTGGGACTCAGGACCCGCAGCAGCGTGTCGCCGGGTCAGCTCCTTCCAGGGAAGCCGCCGACAGGCTCCCCCGCTGTTCCCGAAAGTGGTCCTTCTAAGTTTTTGCTTCCAAATGCTCAATGTGAAGTTACTGACAAGAGTCTCCAGCATTATCTTAAAGTCTGAAAAACATTCTGCCAGCTGGTTAGGAAAAAAACAGGTAATGCAAGTAAAAGCCATTGGTAATTCATAAATGACTAGCAAATATAAGATGCTGCTGTGAAATGCCGTTATTGTTACGCGGCCCACCCCGCCCTCCCCTCGGTGCGCCTCCAGTTGGTCCTCGCACCTCGGCGTAGCCCGCGGGGGCCCTGCACGCGACCCCCTTCAGTTCCCGCCTCTTTCTTCTGAGGCCCCTACTTCTCTTCGGATCTCCAGCCCGGAGACCCCCGGGACGCATGCGCGCAGGGGCAAGTAGGCGGAGCCTTGAGGGAGAGGGAGGCGGGACCGGGGAACCCAGGAAGGGGAGTAGCGTGGAGAGGCCGCGCGGGGTGGGGCTCGGCGGGTGCGCGCTCGCTGCGTTGACGTGCTGACGCCACGACGCCCCGGCCGGTGTGTGTCCGGGTGTGTGTGTGTGTGAGTGTGTGAGTGTGCGCGTTCCGAGTGTGTGTGTGTATTTGTGTATCGGCGGTCCCGAATATCCCACATCCCGGGTTACGTGGCTTGTAAATGCCAGAGCCTCATCAACCGTTCCTTCTCCCAATTCGAAGCATTCAGGAGACACAAACGCGCCCCCTGCCTTCAGCCCCCCCACATAATTTTCCCAGTCCCATCCCCCTTGCCAAATAAGAGAGCTGTCGCCTGCGGCGAGATGGGTGACTGCGCATGCGCGAGCGCGAAGGAGCTCGGGGTGCTTGTTCGCTGCCCTCCGGGCGCATGCGCACCACTGTGTTGCAGGGACCTGCGGGATAAAAGAGCCCCTTGACCACGCGCCCGCCTTCTTCCCAGGCTGCGGGCGAGACTTACTGCCGGATGGCGAGCCTGTTGCTCCCGTCCCAGAGGGAGAATTTCCGTGATCCGAGGGGCTTATTGACAAAGCACTGTTTGCATCCGGGGTTGCCTAAGTGACTCACAGGCTACAAACGCTTCCCAGAGCCAGCGTGCCCCGCGCTGACCCTTCTTTTGAAACTGTGACTACAACTTCTGGTTCTAGCATTGCTTTTCTTTACTCCCATACTTTTACTCCCTTGCTGTACCTTTAACGCAAACATCCCCTGAATTTTGGAATAAGTAGGTGCCCAAACCCACTCAATTATTATGGCAGGGGATTTTGGAAGGCTTTCAGAGGAGGACTAAGGGTCATAAAAAAGAAAGCAAGAGGGGGTTTCCTTTTCGCAAAATTCCTAGTTATCTTCACAGAACTAGTTAAGGTGTAGATAAAGAACACACAATGTAAGGCTTAGAGGAGTAGTTGTAAATCAAGATATCAAGGTTATCTCCTCTCCAGCCTTCTTATTTGTGTGACCTATTTACCTCTTTCTTTGTAAAAGAAGATCTTCCTTAGCACTTTGGTTTTAGCTGTACATTATTGATGCTCTGCGAAGGTCACATGAAAAGAAAAGCAATCTGAAACTACTGGTGGATGGTATCTTACCCAGGGCAGGTTTTAACCCTAAGTAACGAGAGTGCATGTAACAAACAGCAATTTAAAACTAGGAGCTTTTAAAGTACAGGAATATTTCAGTGATCTAGGCTCAAGGTTTTCAGTTGGCCGATTATCCATGGTCCTGTAATTTCTTCCCGTGTTGCCACTCTTTTGCATACTTTGCTGTTTCTTACCTCTGCCATCAGAACAGGGTGAGGGAATGATAAACTCTTACAAATTGAAGGTGTGCTGAAAAGCACTGAAATGAATAACTAAATTGTTGGGCACGGGGCTGGGGGGGGGCGTATTTTTTGTGTTTTTCAGTTATCTTTGCCAACCATGTCACCTGTGTGAATAATTGGGAATGAGATATGTTAGTAAGCCTTCTTTTCTGTTCTTTTTCCTTTGTGTTCTTTCTTTGGTATTCTTTGCTCAAGGCTTTTTCGGCTGCCATTTTTAAACGTAGGACCTTATGCTCTTGGGCTTTAAAGTATACATTCTTTTTTCACTTCCTCATTTAACTCTGGCCTTTGCATGGTTCAGCTGTCTTTTGTGCTGTATTCTGTTGCCATGTGGTTGCAGTGGAGCCAAGAGATGACACAGAAGAAGCATAGGAATTTGGGGGCATATGTTATCCTTGCCCTGGGGAAGAGGTGGAAACTCATCTTTTTGCCCCTTCTGTGAATATGAGGAGTGCTAAATTACTGTGACAACCCCCGCTTGGGGTGGGGGTGGTTGGTGTCCACTTGGTACTTTAGTGACTTCTCCTTTTAGAGCTCTTCATAGTGGTTAGTTTGGTACTTGACGATGATTAATGCTATCTACGTCCAGACTTTGATCAGGTTCTGGGCTAAAACCTTGAAGTGAAACTATTGAGGTAATCACTGTCCATTTCTTTTCTCTGCAGGCCTCTGTCTTTTAGAATGCTTTGTTTTTATGTGGAAACATTTCACCTGGTTCAATTTGAAGCCTCATTTAAAATTGTTATGATACTAAGGCATGATATGCTTTTAGGATTAAGATGAGTATCATTCGATAATTCTTACTGGTGCAGAGCCATGTTTAAAAAAATAACTCTTTAAAACGGGTAACATGTACATACTTATAAAACAAAATTTAAAAGGTACACAGAGAGAGTGAAAAATCTCTTTTGTACTATCCTCTTTTCATCCATCTAGTTACCCTCCCCAAAGGAAGTTGTTGTAACCTGTATCTTATTTACCCTTTCAGAGATAGTCAGTGCTTTTACAAGCGTATACAACTACATATTCTTTGGTGCTTTTGTTAATTGTTGTTTTATGCACATGGTAAGAAACTATACCTATTATTCTGTAATTTGCGTTTTCATTTAATATATCTTGGCCATCAGTTAATACAGTACATAGAGTACCTCTTTTTGAAAACTGGTAGATATTCCATTGTATAGATGTACCATAATTCATCCAGCTGTTTTTATTGGATACTCAGGTTATTTCCAGAGCTTCAATTAATTTCTTACATGTAATTTCTTACATTTCTTAATTCTTAAATGTAATTTCTTACATTTCTTAATTTCTTACATGTAGATTTTTTATGTACATGGGTGTCTTGGGTAAATTCATAGTGGAAATGCTTTCCATAAAGGTTGTATGGATTTATTATATTCCTGCTAGCAGAGTGTGAGTCTGCCTCTTTCCTCATCAACACTGTATTGTCAGAATTTTTTATCTAGCCCTGGCATGTGGCTCAGTTGGTTGGAGTGTCATCCTGTACTTGGAAAGGTTGTGGGTTGTGGGTTTGATTCCCTGTCATGTACCTAGGTTGTGGGTCCAGCCCCGATTGGGGTGCCTGCAGGAAGGCAGCCTTTTGATGTTTCTCTCTCCTCTCTCTCTCTCTCTCAAATCAATAAGCATGTGCTCAGGTGAGGATTTAAAATTATTTGTAAAAATCTATGTGCAGTCTTTTATTTAAGATTTTAAAATTAATTATGTAGCTTGTTAAGCTTCATTACACCCAGGAGTTGTGGATAAATACTGTCTCTGCTTTGCAGATGGGGGTGGTGGTAGAATATATTGTTCAACTGAAGAATAATGTCATGGGAAAAAAGTCATATGCCTGGATAACACAGCAAACCCATGACAGTGTTAGGAAGACATGTGAAACCTGTATTCTAGTTTCTTTAACTTTAAGATGCCAGTTTTTCTAGGTGAAGTTCTATAAGCCCATAAGTGAGGTTTTAAAATCTTTTGATAGCTGTGATTCAAAAACAGTTTATACAAGTGAATTGCCGTTCTGTTGAGGAATTGAAATGCTAACTCACTTAAGGTGCATTACTGAGCACCTATGCAGAATATTGGCACTAGTACTTTTTAAAAGCCTGTTGATTGCAGAATACTTGACTATGAGCTGTGAGGAAATAGAAAAGAATGAAAAGATCTGTTCCTGAAGGAGCTTACCGTCTTGTTGGAAAACTAAATCTACTGAACATATGAAATAATAAGGGAACATTAATATATTGCGTTTTATGCTGAGAGGACTTTGTAAATAAGGGACTAAAGGTTTACGAAGAGTTTATTTGGGGTGCCTTCCTGGAAGAAGAGCATTTTGAGTACCTACCCCCTGCCTTTTTACAACTGTTTAAGTGAAAAATTTAAACATACAGAAAAATTGAAAGACTAGTACAGTTATCCCCTAGATTCCATAGTTGTTCACATTTTGCTGTATTTGCTTTATATATGTGCGTGTATGTTTATATATTGCAGACTTAACACCTTAATACTTTAATACTTTAAATATGTGAGATGCTTCTTAAAATACATTGTTTTACTTAATTGTTCTTACAATACATTGCCAATTGCCACAGTTTAGGCAATTAATGGTAATTTCCTAATACCACCTAATATTCAGTTCATATTCAGATTTTCCTAGTTATCTTGAAGATGAACCTTTTAGTTATTTGTATTATTTTTCCTGCAAACACGTCTTTAATCTCTTTTAAAATCTAGAACAGTTTATATACAGGGTGTCCCCCAAAAATGTATACACACTTTAACAGCTCTTAGTTCAGTTTTGAAAATGAAATGTATTTTAATAAAGACTGCCTTTATAATTATTCAAAGTGTTTATACATTTTTTTGGGACATCCTATAGAAGCCACATGAGAAGAATTACTTCATAGATGTTGCTCTGTACTTCATTTTGCATCACAATAAGAGAAACATAATGTTGTAATGTCCCACTGCAGTGATGGTGAACCTATGACACGCATGTCAGAGGTGACACGCGAGCTCATTTTTTTGGTTGATTTTTCTTTGTTAAATGGCATTTAAATATATAAAATAAATATCAAAAATATGTCTTTGTTTTACTATGGTTGCAAATATCAAAAAATTTCTACATGTGACACGGCACCAGAGTTAAGTTAGGGTTTTTCAAAATACTGACACGCCGAGCTCAAAAGGTTTGCCATCACTGCACTAGAGTAATGATGCTGAGTTTGATCATTTTTAAAGATGATAAATACCTTGTGTTTCCATTGTAAAGACTTTTTTTTCTTTGTAATTAGCAAGTAATCTGTAGAGTGGTGACACTTTGGCACCATATTATTATATTTCTCCAGCATCCTTTCATCTAATGATGATGATCCTTGCCAGTTATTGGTTTGTTGCAAAATGGTAATTTTCTAATTCTCATTCGCCCAATATTTTGTAACTTTCCCTCATCAGGAATAGATTATAATTTCTACCAAAAAGTTAAGGTAAATTCTTAATTTTCCCTTTAACAATTTTTTTGAGTAAGGAGATGATATAATAACCACCGCTAATGGTGGCGAATTATTTCTTTTTCTTGCTTTTTGTTTTAGTATTATTATAAACTTATGAATTTTAATTTACTCTATGTTTTACCAAAAATCACTTTTCTTGGATGTTCAAGATGTCCCATATTAGGCCAGTGGGAGCCCTTTAAGCTTGGTTTATGAGCACTTCCTTGCCTTCTAGTACAAGAAGTTCCTGGCTCACACTGTATTTTCCTGTCCCAGATGTGGAACCTTTGTCTCTGTGTGTGTATGTGTATGTGTGTGTATGTTTCACATTTTCTTTCCTTTTAATAAATTACGTTGTTCATCTCCCTATGGAGCTTCTGGAACCAAATTCCAAAAAATAGAAATGTCTTTATTTTAATACAATGCACCTAGTGTTTGACTCATTTCAGTGCCACTGGCATTGCTGGATTCTGGATCTTAGACCTCACAGATTCCTTGTCTTGAATACTCTGTGAAAGACAGGTAGTATCTCCAGCAGAAGAGAATATTGCTTCCTTACACTCCCCCTCTCCCCATACCCCCCATTCAACCCCCGCCACTCCCACCCTTAATATAAGGCTAGCTGTAGAAGAGACTGGGAATTTCTTTTCTCATGAGTAGCCTTGCGTCTTTTCTGAGATGAAAGGTACACAAAATGAAATTTAGAGACTGAAATTGTGTTTATAAGCTTTCCGAGAGATGTGGAAGTTTGATTGTTATATAAAAACATCTTTGTGTGTGTGCACAAGTATGTATTTGTCTTTCCTCTTTTTTCTTTGTTTACGTGCATTTCTCCACACAGTTGGAGTGTTATGTAAGATTATGCTGTAGTAGCATTTTTTTCATTATTAATAGATTTTCATAATAAAAAAGGAGTGAGACAAATTGTTCTTAATTAGGGTAAATTTTCAGATAGGCCATGAACTATAATATCTAGCTGTCTTAACTCAGGCTCTGGAACAGTGCTGAATCCTATGGATTTCTATTGTGTACCGTAGACTCAGGAGAAACGTTGGTGCATTCAGTGTTTTCTGGAACTCCATCACACTAATGAAGGTTAATACAAAGGAAAGACACAGTGGAACTGCATTCTAAAGCTGGTTTTAAGGGCTGGTCTAATTCCTGCCTTAGCAGAAAATGTTTTATTGGACTCTTATGATGTAGTGGTATTTTGAGTGATCTTATTTGAGTAAACTGATTTCAAATTACTCAAATGACAGTAACAGTATTCTGATATTTATCTTAAGTCCATTTTTCTTTTCACCATCTTGTCATATTTACTTTCAGATTTTATAAGGTTAGTCTCAACCTGGTTTTATAAAACAATCTTGGCCCCATATTAAATTCTGGCTGTGTATTCAGGGAAGCACACCTGTTTCTTGTGTTTGTTTTCAGGCATGGTGAATCACTCTGAAAGGCTATGCTGACACATTTGCTAAGATCCACTGGTTTCTTTTACTTTTGTTTTCGATAAGCTCACATTGTAGGTAAAAATATTCTAGAGTAATAGCCTCTTTAGGAATTGCTTAGGCCTTCATTCCTACAGCTATGGTCATGTTTTAAAAGAGCAGGAGTTGCCTACCTCCTCTGTGTGGCAAAGCTGGTCATGCCACTTTGAGAGAGCTAGATGCAGACCTCAGAGTGGGGATTAAACATTCAGTCATTAGCCCTTATTTAACATGAGGACCTTTTTTCTTGTCTGTTTCTTTCTAAGAAGCTGTTGTCATAAATCTTCTTGCTCTGGCACCAGCTATATCAAAAAAGGACTTGCAGTACTTTTCTGAAAGCCTCTGATTCCTTCCATCTGTCTGTCTTATTTATTTATTTGTAAGAAAAAATGTATATGTAATCATTCATCTCCTTAATTTGAGATTTATGTAAATCTTAATTGGTATTTAGAAACAGGTACTACTTAACTGTTTCTGTGATTTTGACTGCTTTAGTTATGTCATATATGAGTGGAATCATGCAGTATTTGCCCGATTGTATGTGGCTTCTTTCACTTAGCATACTGTCCATGTTATAGCATGTATTAGAATTTCCTTCCTCTTTAAAGCTGAATAATATTTCATTGTATGTGTATACCACATTTTGTTTATTCATATGTCAATGGACACTTGGATGGCTTCCACCTTTTGGCTGTTGTGAATAATAAAGGTGTAAACATATCTCTTTGAGACCCTGCTCTCAGTTCTTTTGGATATACTAGTATACTCAGAAGTGGAAGTGCTGAATCATATGGTAATTCTCTTTTTAAATTTTTTTGAGGAACTGCCATGCTGTTTAATGTAGTGGCTGCTCTATTTCACATTCCTACCAATAATACACAAGGATTCCAATTTCTCTACATCCTCCCCAACATGTTATTTTCTGTGTTGTTGTTTTTTAATAGTGGTCATCCTAATGGGTGTGTTTTAATTTGTTGTTTTTTTAACTTTATTCTTTTTTTAAAAAATATATTTTATTGATTTTTACAGAGAGGAAGGAAGAGGGATAGAGAGTTAGAAACATCGCTGCGAGAGAAACATCGATCAGCTGCCTCCTGCACACCTCCCACTGGGGATATGCCCGCAACCAGGGTACATGCCCTTGACCGGAATCGAACCCGGGACCCTTCGGTCCTCAGGCCGACGCTCTACCCACTGAGCCAAACCGGTCAGGGCAAACTTTATTCTTTTAATGAAGCTAAACTTTAATCTTTAACAGAGTTAGATTTATTATGTTTCTCTTTTGTAGTGTGTGGTTTTTTTTTTATCCGAATGAAGGACTCCTCTATACTGAGGTAATAGTTACATACCATATTTTCTTCTAAAAGCTTTAAAGTTTTGCTTTTCACATTTAGATCTCTATTCTACCTAGAATTTATTTTGATATTTGGTGAGAAATAGGGATCTAATTTTTCCCCCATAAGAATAAGCCTGAAGTTGGAATTTAGTTTTCTTTCCATAAGGATAACTTGCTGCCCCAGCATCATTTATTAAATATTCATGTCTGTCCCTCGCCATTTTATGTTTCCACAAAACATGAGTGTTTGTACCTGCATTCTCTACCCTGTACCATGAGTCTGTTTGCATGTCTTAATTATCATAGCTTTGTAATAATTGCTCATATTGGGTAGGACAAGTCTCACTAACCTTGTTCTTTTTCTGTTTATCAACCTCCCTGAAAAACCCTGTTGGATTGGTATATTTTAATGAAGCCATATGCTGTCTAAGGTATCATGATGTATAGAATGGCTTTCTTCAATAAAGAAAAGAAATCAAACCTCCCTTATCTAGCAGCTGATCATTAAGTTTGTTTCTTGTGAATGAGCCTATAATTCCATTTAATTTTTAGGTTTTTGGGGGGAATGATTTTCATTTGAGGGGATCTGATCCTTCAAATGGAGGAAAAGAAACTTATTTAAAATAGCTCAAATAAAAGATGTATCAAAAGGAAGTAGCTGTCATAGAACTTAAGGAAAAGCTGAACAACCAGACTTCAGCAAGGGTTGGAACAAAAACAATTCCATGGACTTTAGCAGTCTAGTGTTCCACCATAAATAGATCTCAGTATCCATGAGGCTTAATTCAGATTCCTGAGTGATATCTGATTTGGTCAGTCTAAGGCTTGATTTCCCTTGGGCCAGATCTCTTTCCCAGGTTCAACTGTGGTTGAGGACGGGGGAAGGGAGATTTGGTATAAACAGCAATGTTGGAAGTGGCTTGAATAAAAGGAAGATTATTTTAAAGCAGTGGTTCTCAAACTTTTTGATCTCAGGACTCTTTACCAGGTATACTCTGAAAATTACTGAGGACCCCAAAGAACTTTTGTTTGTATAGTGTATATCTGTTGATATTGACCAAATTAGAAAACAAAATGGGAAAACAGTTTTAGAAATATGATGGCTTTAAAAAACACACCTATATCATGTTAACATAAATAATATATTTTTATAAAGTAACTTAAAAAAAATTAGTGAGGCCCTAACTGGTTTGGCTTAGTGGATAGAGCGTCGGTCTGCGGACTGAAGGGTCCCAGGTTCGATTTCCCTCTCCCTTCCTCTCTGTAAAAAATCAATAAAATATATACTTTTAAAAATTAGTGAGAAGAGTGGCATTTTTAAAAACATTTTTGCAAATCTAAATATCCACTTAATAGAAGACAACTAAATTCTCATATCTACTTCTATATTCAATCTGATATAATAGATTGTTTTGGTTAAAGTATATGAAGAAAATATGGCCTCAAAAGATGTAGTTGGACCCTGGCCAGTGGCTCTGTTGGTTGGAGCATCATTCCATACATCAAAGGATTGTGGGTTGGATTCCTAGTCAGGGCGCATACCTACATTGTGCGTTTGATCCCCAGTCAGGTAGCAAATGGGAGGTGATGGATCCATGTTTCTCACATCTGTGTTTTCTCTCTCTTTCTTCCCCTTGTCCCCCCTCCCTGTCCCTCGCCTGCTCTCCCATCCTTTCTCTCTTTTAATAAAAATATATCTTTGGGTGAGGATTAAAAAAAAAAGCCCTGGCCAGTTTTGCTCAATGATTAGAGTGTCAGCCTGTGGATGGAAGGGTAGTGGGTTTGATTCCCAGTCAAGGACAGTACCTCAGTTGCAGGTTGGATCCCCAGCCCTGGCCTGCCCTGGCCCACGGTGTGCATGTGGGAGGCAACCAATCAATGACTCTCTCTCTTCCCTCCTCCCTCCTGCTCCACTCTGTCTAAAAATCAATGGGAAAAATATCCTCAGGTGAGTTAAAAAAAAGAACGAAAGAGGTAGTTGGAAAAAGGAGTATTTTTAGATAATTGTGCATGTTTTTCTATGTACTACACCAAATTTTACAGTTGGTAGTTTCTTAAACGTTGTAGTGTGGAATCTGAACTAATATTGATGTTACTGTTATATTAAAATCCATTGGTCTGTCTTGCACTTTGAATGGCTCTTTTACATATACATGATTTTATATTATTATGCATTGGTTGTTTGGGAAATACTGGTTCATTGAGTTAAGCAGATCTTTCAAATGACACATTTTATAGTGCCATATTTAAAAACCACATTACTTAATATCATCATCCTTCTCATCAGGAAAGTTACTGGAATCTGTCAAGCAGCTACACGATTTCCAAAATTCTAATTCTTGATTAAAAGTTCTGATTTTATCATTGGCAACAAGTACTGTCAGTTTTTTTTGAAGTGACAGACTTGCTTCATTTTCAAGAAAATGTCTGCTACATAGTCATGTCTGAATAACCACAGTTTGTGCTTTGTTCCAAGTAAAAGTAGTGTTCTGTGAAAAAAGCAGTTAGTTCAACTTAAAACTCAGAGTCACAAGTGCTTTTCCTTGAGACTGTTGTGCCCAGATTTCAAGATTCCCAAGGGCCCACCAGGGAGCCAGCGAGTCTGATGCAAAAGCAAAGAGCCATTTATTTCAAACCTAGGTTTGGCTCCCCTGCCCCCCCTTACTGGCACAGCAGCAAGTGGCAGAGAGAGAGCAAACTCTGTGTGTAGAGAGGTTTTATAGGGGGTTGGGGTAAGGGGAGGGGAAAGGACTGTGGGCACTGCCGATTGGCCAGGAGCGAGTCGGTGTCTCATTATACAAGATGTGGTCATAGTGATGGCATGCACTTCTCTTGACTATCATTGGCCAGTCCAGAGAAATCCTGGGCGTGGCCAGCAGCGGCTTGGGTTCCAGGAAGAAGA
>NW_006298628.1:2042193-2042683 GCF_000327345.1 Myotis davidii
TGGCGTCCGGGAAGAAGCCTTGCTGAGCACATGGCCAAGGTAAGATGGAGGGCATAGCCCTTACCCTGGGGCAAGGTGGAGGGCGTAGTCCTCGCCCTTTCAGAGACAAGCATTATACTTGAGTATCCTGTAGAAGTGCTTTTTGCATACTCATTTCATCACACAATTTTTAAAAGACCTGTTGGGGTCCAGCCCCAGCAGGTCCAGGGGTTCCCAAAGGTGTGGACGGAGTCGGCGAAGAAGGAATGACATGGAGACAGCGTTCAGTTGATCAGCATAGCGAGGTTCTTTTTTTAGTCTCCTATTACATCTGTATTTATACTGTTTGATCCTATAGGCAAGCCTCTATAATCACATCATGGTATGTTTTGGGTAACGTTCCACAGTTTCTTGTTTCTTATCT
The DNA here is from genome assembly GCF_000327345.1 of Myotis davidii. Classification (NCBI taxonomy): domain Eukaryota; kingdom Metazoa; phylum Chordata; class Mammalia; order Chiroptera; family Vespertilionidae; genus Myotis; species Myotis davidii. Next base: position 2,042,597 of record NW_006298628.1, read on the forward strand.
GACCTTTGCCAAAAATCCTGTCTCTATCTAGTTCTGTTGATTTTTTTTTTATAAATACATATTTTATTGACACTCCCACCCACATCA
>NW_006298628.1:2042855-2043383 GCF_000327345.1 Myotis davidii
ACCAAACCAGTTAGGGCTAGTTCTGTTGATTTTAATCTTGTCTAGGTTAATCTCTGTGTTCCATTACAAGGGCTATTCCAAGGTCACTGCTCTACTGATAGGCTATAAGGAAGTAACTGAAGGAGATTATCCTACCCATAAAGGTTATGTCCACCCAGCCTTGCTTCTTGCCTTCCCTGGCACTGCCCTATGTTGGTGGGTCTCCAGGGGCATAGGCTTTGGTGCTTTTCCTGGTGGGCAGACAGGATGTGGGCCCAACAAGTCCCAAATTTATTGACAACAGTCTTAGTCCAAGTTCTTCATAAGTAGTACATGGTATTTCTGTAACACTAGGGGGATTTACTGATTTATTCTCTTCCTTAGTTCTGTTAACCCCTAACCTGGGGAAACAACCTTTCTTGGGGAGGTGGTCCTGGTTAAAACACATAGCGCTAAGAGGGGGAGCAAACATATTAAGAACAGTATGCCCTATACACCAAGTCCCTTGAAACATATGCTGTGCAGATGTTGCTTCCCTGCAGGCTTTAA
>NW_006298628.1:2045708-2045981 GCF_000327345.1 Myotis davidii
GTTGGGGTCCAGCCCCAGCAGGTCCAGGGGTTCCCAAAGGTGTGGACGGAGTCGGCGAAGAAGGAATGACATGGAGACAGCGTTCAGTTGATCAGCATAGCGAGGTTCTTTTTTTAGTCTCCTATTACATCTGTATTTATACTGTTTGATCCTATAGGCAAGCCTCTATAATCACATCATGGTATGTTTTGGGTAACGTTCCACAGTTTCTTGTTTCTTATCTGACCTTTGCCAAAAATCCTGTCTCTCTCTAGTTCTGCTGCTTTTAATCTT
>NW_006298628.1:2046554-2066780 GCF_000327345.1 Myotis davidii
GTTCCTGTTTAAAATACATAGCGCTAAGAGGGGGAGCAAACATGTGCCATCTACACCTTGAAACATAAGCTGTGCAGATGTTTCTTCCCTGCAGCGACTGTGTTAAGCAGCAAGGGTGGACCAGCTTCTGGCAAATTCCCCCATTTTTATTTTTTAAATGACAGCACGTGTAAATCAGTGGCCACCTCTCGGATTGGGTTGTTTAAGACTCGGAAGAAGACTTGTTTGTGACTTTGCCAACAGGTCAGTCCGAAGCTTAACCCTATATTGGCTCCCCACAAAGACCCATACTCAAGGTTTTAGAATTATAAAATTAATAATTTTTATTGCTTCATCAGGAACATTCTTAAGTGAAATAGACTTTTTACTTATTTTTTTGTTGTTGTTAAATATATTTTTAGTGATTTCAGAGAGGAAGGGAGAGGGAGAAAGAGAAAGAGATAGAAACATCAATGATCAGAGAGAATCATTGATTGGCTGCTTCTTGCACGCCCCCTACTGGGGATTGAGCCTGCAACCTGGGCATGTGCCCCGAACTGGAATCGAACCCAGGACCCTTCATTCCACAGGCAACACTCTATCCACTGAGCCAAACCAGCTAGGGCTGTATTTTCTTATTATGGTTCTATTGGTCTGCAACTTTAGGGACTACAACCTTATGGTGGGGTGTGGGTAGAGAAACAAAGATATGTTACTTGAGGTATAACAAGTGTTTCATGGTAGAATTCTACTGGGTTAATAGGATGTTACTAAACGTCACTTAACATGATGTATAAATGAATGGGATTTTTAAAAATACAATAAAATGTTGCAGATTTCTTATTGAACAGATATGTTCTTCTAGTAATTATTGTTTTCAGACAGCAGAGTTTAAGGTACATATTCAGGTTTTCAGCCAGCTATTCTTTCAAGTATGTGATAATCTGAGGGTAACTATTTTAATATAGCTTATGAAATTTATGTCATCATAGTAGCACATGGCAGCTTAACATTTTTTTTAAGCAGTTGAAATCTGAGCTCCAAAAATTGCATTTGGAAAGATTTTGCCTTTTCGGAAAAGGCATAGGAGGGCAGGCCATTCCAGCTTTGTATCTTTTAGTCATAGAGAACCCTCCTTCCTAATTTAAATATGTTTATGACAGAGAAGGGAGTAATGACGTTATCTGACTTCAACAAAAATCTATTAAGTGACTATAAAGAAAAGATTTTGTGAAAGGTGGGGAGGGATATGTTCTGAAAAGAGTAGGGGGTTTAAACCAGTATTATATATTTTGGTGTTTAGAAGAGGAAGAGATAATTCAGTTGGGGGAGTTGGGGTGGGAGTCAGGGCTGTCTTTATGAAGGTTGCATTTGAGCTGGGTTTTGAAGTAGGTATTTTGAAAGCTGGAATTTTAATTGGCAGAGATGGGAAGGGAATTCAGGCAGAAGGAATGTCCTGAACAAAAATGTGGAGGTGGGGAAATGCAGTGTTTGTTAGTATTGGGTGTGCACCAGAAATAATGAACAGGGTAGAATAGCTGAAGCAAAAAGACATATGGGATAATGGGAAATAAGGCAAGAAAGTAAATTGGCCCAGAACATGTAAGGTTTTCTACCAAGGTAAGTGATGGAGAGACTTTGAAAGTTTTTGGGTGAAAAAAATAACATGATCAGATGTGCTTTCAGAAAATGTGTTGGACCTCATTCATTTATTAATTCATTCATTGACTACTTTTTAAAATAATATATTTTTATTGATTTCAGAGAGAAAGGGAGAGGGCAAGAGAGAGAGAAACATCAATGATAAGAGAGAATCATTGACCGGCTGCCTCCTGCACACCCCCTCCTGGAATTGGGCCCGCAACCCAGGCATGTGCCCTTGATTGGAATCGAACCCAGGACCCTTTAGTCCTCAGACCTATGCTCTATCCACTGAGCCAGACTAGCTAGGGCCATTGATTACTTTTTAAAATAGTTACTCTGTGTAACGTAATCATAAGGAATGGTATATACATATAGTGGTGAACCAAACCAAATATCCTTATAATCATAGAATTTACAGGCTAGGAAATGAGCTTCAACAAATAAACATAATTACAAATTACTGTAAATGTTATGAAGGAAAGGAATAAGTTAGTATTAGGGGAATAATAGGGAAATTAAATTTAGTTGGGGGAATCTGAGAAGGCCTTGCTGTGGAGTTAAATATTAATTATCTACCTCATGTCATATGCTATTCTGGGTGCTAGGGATATAGTTAAGGATCAAAACATAAAAATACCTGCTCTCATGAAGTATATAAACAAAATAAATAAAGTATATGGTATGTTAAAAAGTGGTAAGTCCCAAGGAGAAAAATAAAGCTGGAGAGAGAGATAGGGAATGTTGGGATGGTGATGGGGTTGCAGTTTTAGATACAATGGCCAGGGACCATCTCACTAAATCACTGTAATATTTGAGTAAATATCTATAGGAGGTGAAGAAGTTTATTAGAACTCCATACAGAGGATATAGCAAGGGCAAAAGCCATGAGGAATGTCGGTATGTGTCTTGCAAGTTCAAGAGACCAGGAGGAGGGCCAGGTTGGCTGGAGAAAGTGGTAGAAATTAGGTCAGAGAGGTTAGTGGGAGTCCAGAACCTGTAGAGCAGTGGTTCTCACCCTTAACTGCATGTTAAAATCACCTGGAGAGCTTTTAAAATTTTTGATGCCTAGGCTGCTGTTCCTTAAATAAGAATCTGTGCAGCCCTAGCTGGTTTGGCTCAGTGGATAGAGTGTCAGCCTGCTGAAGGGTCCCAGGTTCGATTCTGGTCAGGGGCACATACCGGGGTTGCAGACTCAATCCCCAGTGGCAGGAGGCAGCGAATCAATGATTCTCTCGCATCATTGAGGTTTCTATGTCTCTCTCCCTCCCCCTTCCTCTCTAAAATCAATACAGATATATTTAAAAGAAAAAAAAAAAGAATCAGTGCAGGTGGGATTCAGTGGCATAGGCGATGGAGAGAAGTAGATGGATTTGAGAAGTGTGTTAAAGAAATAATTCTTTTAATTATAGATTGAATGTGGGAGTTGAGAGAGAAGAAGGTGTCAAGGATGATTCCCAGGTTTCTGGCTCAAGCAATTGGGTGGGTAGAGGTGCCACTTACTAAGATAGGAGTGGGGATAGAGGAATAGGAGGAGTAGGTGTGGGATTTGGAGGGAAGATCGGAAATTAGGAGTTCAGTTTTAGACATGTTAAATTTCAGATGTGAATGAAGCTAAGTATAAATATGTTAAATATGATATGAGTGGAGCTTGAAGTCAGAACTTGAGTTAATAAATTTATATGTTACCTGATTATTGGTGGTCTTAAAAGTAACTAAATGACATCATATAGGGTAAATTTGGTGGGGAAATGACTGGTGAGCCTATTGCAGTAATTTAAACATGAATTGGTGATAGTGTGAACAAGGATAGTGGCAAGGGGACTAAAATAGAAAAGGGTAGGTTGGAGATTTGAGGACCTGTGGAGCACATATCTAGTGGCAGTGGACATTAGGAAGTAATGAAAATTAGCTTTGTGATATCAAGTCTGAACGAATTATCAGTCTATTAGCAGATATAAAACAGGCAGGAGGAACTGGTTTTGGAAAAAAAGATAACGTTAGACTTTGCATGTATTGACACTTAGGAGAGGCTGGCTAGCAGGCAGGAATTTGAATCTATTGCACTGGGTTTTGGAAGAGCAGATGAGGTTTGAAACATAGATTTAGGTTTCATTTATATAAAATTTATTAATCATGGGAATGACAAATTTATGAAAATAACAACATCCAAAATCTTTATCATGACCTGTTAGATCCTCTGAAATATATATGATCCTTGCCTGTTCTTGTACAGTGTTTTCTTTGTTCACCATGTAAAGCTGCACTGGCTTTCCCTCTGTTCTTCCAATATACCCAACTAGGTCCTCTTTCTGGGCTTTTGCACTTGATGTTTTTTCATCTTGACTCTTTCCTTCTTCCCTTCCTTTTGGTAGAAGGAATAGGAGTTCAGAGGGAAAAATTCAGAAGTTGATATCTTTAAAGTAGAGAAAATTCCAAGAGATCCTTGCTAAGGTATGAGTGTGGATGAGTAACTGAAGTGGAATGTCTGTGGGAGCATTGAAGTTGAAATCCTGTCAACACAAAGACACACAGTGCCTTAGTGTTAGACTTTGCATGTATTGACACTTAGTTTACCCCAGTACTCAAATCTGTTGACCAGAGATATTAAATCAAACAGTGGTTGTCCTGTATACCTTGCTGGCCTGATGTGGTGGTGGTGGTGATGGTTGACCTTTGAAATATAACTTGTCTTGATGATTTGACTTACTGCCATCTGTCACCACTTATGGAAACCTATTCTATATAGACTAGAGACCTGGTGCACAACATTCGTGCACTTGGGGGTTGAGGGGTCCCTCAGCCTGGCTTGCACCCTTTTACAGTCCTGGAGCCCTTGAGGGATGTTTGACTGATGGCTTAAGCCTGCTCCCTACAAGGGAGCCGTCAGTCAGACATCCTTAGCGCTGCCGTGGAGGTGGGCTGCTGCACTTGCCAGCCATCAGCCCAGCTTCTGGCTGAGTGGTGCTCCCGCTGTGGGAGCACATTGACCACCAGGGGACAGCTCCTGCATTGAGCGTCTGCCCCCTGATGGTCAGTGTGCATCATAGTGACCGGTCGTTCCACTGTTTGGTCGATTTGCCTATTACCCTTTGATTATATAGGATGAGAAACTTCCTTCAGTGAAAGTTATTGGTCAGTTATTTGAGAAACTTCTTCCTTGAAGAAACAGCATGAAAACAGCAGGGAAGTTAATTGCATGTATACTTTGATACTTCATTTGGGACTACTGCTCTTCATGAGCTAGTGTGTCACTTCTTAAGTGGTGGTGATAATAGTAAATGTGAGTAATGCACAATACACACAAATTCCTTTTTAAAAAATGTATTTTATTGCTTTTTCACAGAGAGGAAGGGATAGAGATAGTTAGAAACATCGACGAGAGAGAAACATCTATCAGCTGCCTCCTGCACACTCCCCACTGGGTATGTGCCCACAACCAAGGTACATGCCCTTGACTGGAATCGAACCTGGGACTCTTGAGTCTGCAGGCCGATGCTCTATCCACTGAACCAAACCAGTCAGGGCTACACACAAATTCTTAAAAAGAGTTATGTGTAATTTCAAAATCTACACTTTTTTTTCAGAATAAAAGATTGTTTTTATTCTGTAATGAAAAAATAGAAGAAAATAAAGAAAAAAGTTCTATATAATAAAAGCCTAATAGGCAAATTGAGTGAATGGCGGAACAACCAGTGGAACGACTGGTTGCTATGACACACACTGACCACTAGGGGCAGATGCTCAATGCAGGAGCTGCCCCCAGCCTGCAGATTCCAGGTCAGCCAAGGGACCCAACAGATCAGCCCAGATCACTGGCCAGGCCTAGGGACCCTATCCTTGCACAAATTTCATGCATCGGGCCTCTAGTTAAAATATAAAAAATCTTTCATGTTACTAAAAAATAATATTTTAAAGTAACTATGTAGAATTCTGTTGTATAGATGCATCATATTTTATTTGGCAAGTTCTCTACTAATGAACTTCCTTTTTCTCCAGTTTTGCGTATAAATTATGCTATGATGAACATCCTTATAAATAAGTTATTATATACTGATCAGGAATTTCTTTGTTAAAGGGTATGCAATGTTCTATGTTTTCCCAACTTTAAGTATTTTTATAGTTAAAAGGCAATTTAAATAGCAGTAAAGGACATTTTAATAAAGGGGAAAAGAAATTTTATTCTTCTATCAGCTGTTTCGTTTTGATTTTTAAGTACCTATTTCTAGGTCTCATTAGACCTACCAAAAGAAAATTTGGGGGATAGACAAAGACATATACACTGGGCATCCTGTGTTAATTATCAGGTAAGGTATTCTAAGTAACATTTACTAACTGCCAAGAAAGTAACAATAAGTACTATAGGAATTCAGAGTGAACTGGGGTGATTAGGAAAAGCTTCAGGGGCAAGGTGCAACTTGACCTTGATATTCAAATAGGAGGCAGGAGAACATTCCTGGCTTTAGGAATGGTATGAGCAAATTTGAGGAAGACACATGGAAAAAATAAAAGACACATGGTTGTACATATGAGCTCACAACTAGTAGACTAATGGGAAAAGATGATGGTTGTTATGGTGTGGTGGAGAGAATGTACAGGATTGAAGTGATATCCCAGAGAACCAATTTTATTATTAGGACATCTGAAGTTGTACAGTATGGATCTATAAAATAAAGCAGATATATAGATGTGGCCCAGTTTAATTAAATTGAATACATTAAAGTCTCTATTTACATGAAATATAGCTTGTTTATTTAAGTGAATTATTTAAATAATGAACTTCCTGTAGCCCTTAAAGTTTCTTATCACAAGGAAAAAATGTTTTTTTATAACTACGTGTGGTAATGGATGTTAACTGAACCTATTGTGGTAATTATTTTGCAATTTATATACATATATCAAATCATATATTTTACACCTAAAACTAAAACAGTGCTATATGTCAATTATAGGAACTTCCTAATACTTAAATATTTATTTTACTTTGTAGTTTGACAGACATGTTGCAACTTTTGTGGATCTCAGTTTCTTCTATAAAATTAAAGGGTTTAGACAAGGTGGTCACCGAAATACTTTGTGGCACTGAAATTGTTACATAACCTTTCAAAAATACCTTGATTTTATGAAATAAATTGGCCTGTAGTTAGGCTGATACTCACTTCTGGCTCGTTAGGTACAATTATGCATTTCCACATTTGTGGGAGCAAAAGCCCTCAAGTGGATGATTCTCTCATGGCTTCCGAGGTCTAGATTGATTCACCTTTAAAAACTCACTTCTCATCCTTTATTTCGAAGTGACATTTAGAGATTTTCGTTTGAAAGCATTTCATAGCTAAGATTGAGCCTCAAGAGGATGCTGTGAGGTTGAGAGGAATTATATAATAATACTCAGTTTTAAATTATCATCATGTAAATTATCTGTAGGAATTTATCTCATGCTGGCTTCCTTCTTTTATGTTTAATTCACTCCCATGATGTTTTCAATGTAAGGCCAAGCTATGTAAATACATTTTATTATTAGGTCAGCCCAGATACAATTTGAATTATGCCATTTTTCACCTCCTTTAGTGTGGATAATTGAGAGCTGGCTAGTACTTTTTAAAACTCAGAGACTTCAAAGCTAATTAGTGGCATACTTTAAGCATCTCCCTCATAGCATCACATTCTTTTCACTAAATTGTACTATATATTTTTTAATATATTTTATTGATTTTTTACGGAGAGGAAGGGAGAGGGATAGAGAGCTAGAAACATCGATGAGAGAGAAACATTGACTAGCTGCCTCCTGCACACCCCCTACTGGGGATGTGCCCGCAACCAAGGTACATGCCCTTGACAGGACCTGGGACCTTTCAGTTTCAGTCTGCCGGCCAACGCTATATCCACTAGTTGATTGGTCTCGTGGAAAGGTAGCTAACCAAACTGCAAGGGGCTGACAGATAAACCAGAATATCACTTTATTCATATACGTTGAGGGATGGTCTTTTCCATGACCAAGAAAACATGTGTCTGCTCAGTACATTCCCCTCCTAGCACTGGGTATTATTAAAAAACTAATAACAGTAGGTAATGTTTACTGAGCACTTACTGCTCTAAGCATTTTGCATGTATTTAACTCATTTATTCCTCACAGTAACCTTATGGGGGAGGTATTCTTACCTGTATTTTACAGGTAATGAGTTTGAGGCACAGAGAGGTTTTTAGTAACTTGCCTGCAATTATACAACTACTGTGTTGGACTAAGCAAAAGATCAGTTGGTAAGCATAGAATCTTAGCAAAGGGAAATCATTTTATCTGGGTCACGACACATTCACTTACTCATTTTTTACACATTTATTAAGTACGGGTAATCTATTTGCTGGACACTGCCTAGACACCAGGCTTACAAGGTGAATATAACACAGGTAAGGGCCCTCCTGGGACACTCAATAAGACAATAATTATAAAAGCAAGAGATTTACACATTGAGAGCGATGAGGAAGCATTTAATTTTACTTGGAGTGATTAGAGTAGATGTTTACAAAGATGAAAAAAAGGCATTCTGAGTAGAGGAAACACTGTATGCAAAGATGCTGCAGTGAAAAAAACAACAACCAGCTTACTCTGTAGGAATAAAACAAGAAAGTTTTGCATTAATTAAGGTAATACTGCAGTGTACTAATGTCCTGAACTGATTAAGCTGGTTGTTGATTGTGGGGATCAAGAGGAATGGTTTATTGGGATGTATTTCTGAGGTAAAATTGACAAGACATGATTGACTAAATTGGGGGGTAGGAAGTAGAGGTGTGGGGTAGTGAGGGAGAGTGGGGAGTTAAGGCTATCGCTAAGGTTTCTAGTTTGAGTACTTGGTTGAACGGTAGGATTATGGAAGACAAGTTTTGGGGGTGGAGAGAGATGGGCTTCCATTTTGGACTTGATGAGTTTGATACGCCTTTGAGATAGCCACGAAATATCTCGTAGTAGGAAGTTAGTCTGTGGTACAGAAGAGAAACGCTTGTACATAGTAACTGATGCCATGGGAGTTAAAGGAATGGGGGTGATTGTAGTGATTTGGATTGGCTAGAAGGCAGGAATTAAAGTAGAGGCCAGTATTCCTCTATTTTCAGTAAATACTTGTTTAAATTTTTAGGTCCTGTGTTATCTGCTTGTATTTGGTAGAAATTTTTTAATGTAAGATATTTATTTATTTATTATTTTAAATCCTCACTGGAGGATATTTTTTCCACTGATTTTTAGAGAGAGTGAAAAGGAGGGAGGAGAGGAGAGAGAGAGAGAAACATCAATGTGAGAGAGACACATTGACTGGTTGTCTCCTGCACTGGCACTGATCCGGAGCAGGGGCAGACTTGCAACCGAGGTATGTGCCCTTGATTGGGACTTGAACCTGAGACCCTTCAGTCTTGGGTCAACATTCTAACCACTGAGCAAACAGGACAGGGCTTGATGTAAGCCCTGTAGATAACTCTTATTTGTGGTTATTGTCCTAAAATTCACACAAAAACTTTTATTATTTTGATTGTGGTGGTGGTTACATGTGAATTTTGTCAAAATTCATAGACTCTAATTTCATACAAAAGACATTTTTACAATACATAAAAATTGTTTAAAAAATGCATTCAAAGTTTATCTGGGAGTTTTGTGGGTGCTTTCCTCCTATAGTCTTTTAACATTATGATTAAAACTTTTCATAATGCCAAAACCTCATTTTAAGAAATTCTTCTCAACTTTATCACCAATTCTTTGACCAAGCTTACAAATAAGAGAATGGGTGGGTTTAACTTTATTCTCTTTCTACTTGGTTATCACTATTTGAAGACAGAGAGGCAACATAGGATCTAAAGAATCTACAAATTGGATAGTGAACACTAGTTTTTTTCCCTGTAATAAATTCTGAATGACTTCACTGTAGATATCTACAGTATTTTAAAATTTTCGTTTTAAATAAGTTTTCATCTTCAATTATGGTAGGAATTGAAATAAAGATCATACTTTCATTTTAGACTAAGGAGGATAACTATCATCTTTATTGCCAACATAATATAAAGATACTAGAGGCTCAGCACGCAAAATCGTGCGAGACCCAGCGTCCTGCCGGCGCTGTGGGACCCATCATTGCACCTCCTGGTGAGTCTGGTCGTTGGTCGTTACAGCGTTATGGCCACAGGCCTTTTATAATATAGATTTTGAATTAGCTAAATTTAACATCAGTTATAAAGTCAAAGTTTATAGGTGTGCAATATTTATAGAAGTGATTGGTTTAATTATGTGGAATTCTCAAAGATATTGGACATTAAGTTTTAGTAGTTTTATGCAGCATTAGACTAAGACACATCCATTCCTCTGGACTGTGCCTTGACTACTATGTCTTGTAGGGAGTACATGCTCATTAAAAACTCATACCAAAAACCCCACAAAACTCATACAATGGAACCCCCCCTCCCCCCAAGTACTTATTTTTGGAAGTTATTTGCATTACATGATTGGATTGGATAAACTGTTGTGGCAAGTATGGACTATAAACCATAAATATGCACCTTGGTTACCAGACTGTCTATAGCCAATCATGAACCATTATTTTCTTTTATGTCATAGTAGCTTGCCATGTAACATGGGAACCCCACCAAATACTGTTTTAGTTTGTTTTTGACTTATATGCTAGCTCAGTGTTAAATTGGATGTTTTTAGATTTGATTTTTGGATTAATTTCAAGCAGTCGTTATTTTCTTCTTCATCCATTGCCACCTAATACCAGTCTCAAGTCCAAGAAACAGATTGTGTGTCTTGGAAACAGTGGATTGTATTGAAGGGCGTAATTATTTCATTTTAGTCTGAGGCCCACCACTTTATGTGATTGGAATATTTGTTTTTCTTTGGTTTATAATTTTTATTTGAAAATTCCTAACTTAAAATTTTTATCTACAAATATGTGGAATTCAGTCTGGTAGACAGGACATTGAACTCCATTCAGTAGAATTTGCTAGCACCTTAGATGACTTTTTCTTCAGCTGCAATCAATCAATCTTAAAGGGCCTATTCAAATCATATGCCTACAGGTAAGGGTTTCTTTATTAGTATTAGAATTTAGGGACCTCCCACATGACTTTTCGATAATGTCATAGGCTGAACCCTTGCCAAATAACCCGTTTATCTAACTTTGTGTCCCATCTAGTCCCATTCCCCACTCCCTTTCCCAGTTGATGCCTTGTTGGAATTATGTGCTCTGAGTCCAGTGTTTGGCATTGGGTCCCGTTGATCATTTGTTATGTAATCAGAACAAGGGTTGAGAAGACCACTCATTTTATTTTTAAAAAATTTTAAAAATATATTTTTATTGATTTTAGAGAGGAAAGGAGAGGGAGAGAGAGAGAAACATCAGTGATGAAAAAGATTCATTGATTGGCTGCCTCCTGCACGCCCCTACTGGGGATGGAGTCCACAAGCCGGGCATGTGCCCTTGACTGGAATTGAATCCGGGACCCTTCAGTCCACAGGCCAACTCTCTATCCACTGAGCCAAACCGGCTAGGGCAGGGGTGGGCAAACTTTTTGACTTGAGGGCCACAATGGGTTCTTAAACTGGACTAGAGGGCCGGAACTAAAGCATGGATGGAGTGTTTGTGTGAACTAATATAAATTCAAAGTAAACATCATTACATAAAAGGGTATGGTCTTCTTTTTTTTTTTAGTTTTATTCATTTCAAACGGGCTGGATCCGGCCCGCAGGCCGTAGTTTGCCCACGACTGGGCTAGGGCAAGGGCAATTCATTTTAAAAGAGATGCTTCTAGCCCTGGCCAGTAGCTAAGTTGGTTAGAGCGTCATCCCATTACACCAAGGTTGTGGGGATGACCTACAGTCAGGGCACATACAGGAGTCAATGAATGCATAAATAAATGGAACAACAAATCAGTGTATCTCTATTTCTCTCTCTCTCTCTCTTTCTCTCTCTCACTCTCTCTCTCTCTCTTAAAAAAAATCAATAAAAGAGATGCTCCTGGCCTTCAACATAGGACTTTCTGTGGTTGGTTAGTTTTATGTGTAGGTATGTATAAGGATTGCCTTGATTCTGAGTGCTTCCTATAGATGCTTAAAATTGTGAGTTTCTTAAATTGATCCCCTGATAATAGAAGAAATTGGGGGCAGTTTTCTTAAGAGAATTAGTGCTGGGTATGGTTGGTTGGTTTACTGGATGAGGAGAAGAAATAATGTATTAGGAATAATCTCATATTGAGTGTTCCTAAATTGTATTTCCCCACATTTCTTATAAAATTAGACGGAGCTTTTGCTGGAAACAAACATACTGCATTAAATACACTGCATTTTCCTGATTATAAATTAACATTTTTTTCCCACATATATAACATACTACACTGAAGATACAGTAAATACTTATACAATTGACCATTGAACAATGTGGTATTAGGGGCACTGATCCCCGCACAGTCAAAAATCCATATATAAGTTTGACTCCCCAAAAACTTAACTACAGTCATCTCTCAGTATCTGCGGGGGATTAGTTCCAGGACCCTCGTGGGTAGAAACCAAAATCTCAGGATGCTCAAATTCCTTACATAAAATGGTGTAGAGCAATGCATAGACTTGGCTCTCCGCATCCACAGAATCTGGGGATGTGAAACCTGGGGATACAGAGGGCCAACTGTATAGTTATTGAAAACGTTCTGCTTATAAGTGGACCCATGAGATTCAAAGCCATGTTGTGCAAGGGTCAGCTGTAATAGCAAATTATAGGACAGTAAAAAGAGAACATTTGTCTATATTTATTTTATTTTTAGAAACTTAATGTAGTCTCCCATACATACACACATACATACTCAAGCTCATACACATACAGACACATATATTCCTAGAGTTGCCTGATGTCCTTTGCAAATACTGTTAAATGAATATCTTAATTTTCAAAGTGGATAGTGTGAGCAACTTAATTAACAGTTACTTATTAAGTACAGCTTGCTAGGCATTATTCCAGTTGTTAAATAAAAAACACTTTTAAAATATAACAAGAGTTGCTTCCTATGTGCTTTATTAACACTTTTATAACCTCTGGAATCATGCACTATTCCAATTAATTTTGGGGTAAAAAGCTGAATAGGAATCCTTTGTCAGTGATAAGATAAGGAACTAAGTTGACTTTTTACTGTGCTGATAATCGTCTCTGGATAAAAGTGGCCAGATTATATGTAGAGGAATTTATTCATACATGTTATTAATACATATCTTGATCTAAGACAGAACTGAGTCTCCTTGGAATTATAAAATCTGCAATACAAGTTGCTCACCTACTCTCCTTGGGTTTCCTCTCCACACCCCCAGAATTTATTTTCTATCAATATCTTCTTTTACAAACATCTGAAGGAAACAACTATATGTAAATCTTGTACACAGACAAGTACCACATAACATTTCTGGTATATTTTTGACTGGAGTTTTTCCACTTAATTAATGAAAGACAAATTTCTGGCCTTTTTTTTCCTCTCCTTTTTTGTCTAGTCTCACTGGCTCTTCTGCGTAAAGATTTGTTTATGTCTCTCTAGTCACACTGGATGAAAAGCATGTATAAAGATAGTAGATGCTCAAGTGTGGGAAATCAGGCACTTATGTGGGGAATATGTATCATTGGAACAACGTTTTGTAGGGCATTTTGGTAATACCTATCAAAATAAATAATGCACAGGTTCTTGGTCTTGCTTGCACTTATTTTTAGACTAGTGGCCTGGTGCACAAAATTTGTTCATGGGAGGAGGATGTCCCTCAGTCCAGCCTGCACCCTCTCCAATCTCAGACCCTGCAGGATCGGGCCTAAACTGGCAGTCAGACATCCCTCTCACAATCCGGGACCACTGGCTCCTAACCACTCGCCTGTCTGCCTGCCTGCCAGATTGCCCCTAACCAGTTCTTCCTGCCAGCCTGCCCTTAACCACTTCTTCCTGCCCCTAACCCAGTGGTTCTCTACCTTCTGGCCCTTTAAATACAGTTCCTCATGTTGTGACCCAACCATGAAATTATTTTTGTTGCTACTTTATAACTGTAATGTTGCTACTGTTATGAATCATAATGTAAATATCTGATATGCAGGATGGTCTTAGATGACCCCTGTGAAAGGGTCGTTCGACCGCCAAAGGGGTGCTGGTCTGCTCTTGAAGGGAGTTCAGGATCAGGGTGGGGGTCCCATTGCGGGGGCAGGACCGGCCTTGGCAAGGGGCCTGGGGTGGTTTGCAGGCCAGCCACGCCCCCATCGGTGTGGGGGTCCCCACTGGGGGGTGTGGCCAGCCTGGGTGAGGGGCTGAAGGCCATTTGCAGACTGGCCACGCCCCCGGCTTTGTCTGGAAGGTCTCCAGAAGGTCTCCCAGTCTAATTAGCATATTACTCTTTTATTAGTATAGATATACCTGTTTGCTACATTGCTTGCAGTAGGAAAATCCTGAAAACCACACATTAGTGTACACTAGAATTCTTTGCGAACTTTAGAAAAAATAAGGTGTATGTGTGCCTACAAGGAAATATAAGAGATAGTTTGCTGGTATGTGCCCCCCTTTTTGGTTTTCTGTGGTTTTTGTATGTTTCTGAGACTAGAAAAGAAAATAGTGGTTATCTTTAGGATTTGGTGTCTGGATTTGGGTGTCTATAATTTTGAATTATGTATGCTATAGTATTGTTTTTAGTTTTTAAAAAGCATACATGAAGAGAGGCAGGTATAATTTTAACAGTATTTCTAAAGGGGCATAAAACTGTAGCTCTGGAAGGGACCTTAGAGATTCTTGGACAGTTGCCCTCAAGTTAAAGATGAGAAACCTCAGCCCTGGCCAGGTTGCTCAGTTGGTTGGAGCGTCATCCTGTGCACAAAATGGTTGAGGGTTTGATTCCGTTAGGGCACATACCTAGTTTGAAAGTTCGATCCTGTATAGTTGGGGCATGTACAGGAGGCAAAGGATTGATATTTCTCTCTCACATCAATGTTTGTCTCTCTCTCCCTTCCTCTCTCTCTAAAGATCTTTCCTCAGGTGAGGAAAGAAAGGAAGGGAGGGATGGAAGGAAAGAAATATGGCAAGCTCAGATTTCGGAAAGTATCTACAAAGCTTGTGCTAGAGTTCAGGTCCTGAGGGCTACAAAAGCTTAAGAATATATTGATTTGTTCTATTCTTAGTCTAACAGTTTATTTAAATGCTGTCCTCTTCTTGTTGCAAAGAATTGATTTTGGAAGACCCAATAAAATGTTGACCTTTCTAAGTTCTTTCTTTCCTCTTTTTTTTTTTTTTTTTACATTTCTTCAAGTCACTATCTCTGGCAATAAAGATAAAGTGGTAGTGGTAACTCTTACCCACATTTTGGAACTTTGAAGACTCAATCCCCTAACAGTGAATTTATTTATGAGTTCTGTAAGTATTTAGTATTTGAAGTGAATTTGGGTTTAGAGTCCAAAGCTTCCCTTTTTTGTTTGAATACCTGACTATTCTAGATTTGTAAAATTGACTTTACTGAGTTTTTGTTCATCTAATACTCATCTAATTTTTGTGACTTCAAAGTGACTTGCTATTGAAAGGCAAAATTTATTTTCTGTCAATATCTTCTGTAAAAGATGGTAGTACATTTTTTAAAGAAGGAAAATTTATGTATTGAGAATTTCTCAGTTCTTGAAAATATGAGCAGTTTTTCTTTTAATTATAAGTCGAGTCTTTTCCTGGCTCTTTAAGGCCAGAAACATTTTCTCTCTATTGATTGGAAAGTCATTCAAAAGAAATCTTTAGTAATGAGGCTGGTAGTTCAACATGGGACTGGACATCCAAATTGCATTCAAAGAATATTTTTTATGGTTGATTGACTTTTTTCCCTCTCTCTCAAATCAGTTTTTTAAAAAGTTTAAAGAATTATGTTTGCTTGTGAGTCTACTACTTTATAGGTGGGGAATAAAATTTAAATAATCTATAGGCCTCTCTCAAAATGGATACTTTATCTTCTATAATAATAAAAGTGTAATATGCTAATTAGTTTGGATAGCTGAATGACCTTCTGGATGTCCTTCTGGATGACCTTCAGACGACCTTCTGGATGAAGTCAGGGCTGTGAGGACCGAGGCAAGCCCACCACAGCTGCAAGGGCCGAGCCCCTTGCATGAATTTCGTGCATTGGGCCTCTAGTTTGATGATAATTTGATTAGGTTGATAAGATGAATCTTTGTTTTTTGAAGGAAAGGGTTTTTAGGAAATAAAGAAACCTTTTCTCATCTTAAGGGACAGAGTAAATCATGTCTGTACAGTTTTAATCAGTAAAGTTTTGATTGAATTGAAAGGAAATAAAGGTTATAGAGGGCCAAGAACAAATAGAGTTGCAAATTTTTAACCCTGTGTACTTAGGGGTGAATCCAGTTTGTATAACTACTTTACTTCTGTTGGAATTAGGTAGTTTGACAGTTGACTTAATTTGGTTAGGTACTTTAAAGGTAGGTTGGAGGATGTCAGTGTTACATGTGTTTTCTGGTTTGTTTTCAGTATCCTTTCTGATAAGGGAGAGAATTTGGTTGGTCCATTTGGACTCTTCAAATTGGGTAACTATTGTGCCTCATTAAGTTCTTTTTACATTTCAAATCATTATTGAACTCAAATGTCCTTAATTATAGTTTGACTGTTTTTCACTAATCTTTCATTTACCCACATTGAAATTCTTGAGCCCAGGACCTGCATTTTTCAATGGAACTACAGGGAGATAGTAGAATAGCTTGGGTTTTGGTCTAAGCTCTGCTCCTGGCCTCCTGAGTATACTATGTTACATTGCACAAAGCTGCGTTGGGGTTCCTTTTCCTAATCTGTAAAACAAAATCATTTGGATGTACATTAAGGCCTTTTATATCTCTAGAATTATTTTACTAATTTCTTTATTCGCCAGATATTTATGAACAGATATTTATGAACACCTTCTATGTGCCAGGCACAACACAGGATGCTCTGGGTGCAAGTCCCTTGCCCTCAAAGAGTATTCAGACTAATAACAAAGAACTCCCTTCACTTCATTCTTATCACTTCAGTCTTTTACTTTTGAAGAATTAAGTAGTATTAGCAAGTTTTCTTGATTTTTTATTATCATTCAATAAGGTATTTGTTAAAATTGTTGGTATTATTTACATCTCCATCTCCAAAAATGCTCTTCTATCTAGCTTTATTTTTCTATTTGTAAGCCAGTTTCTCATCTTGGAAAACAGATCTTGGATTCCCAGTCCCATTATGATTAAATGTTTACTTGATAGACAGTAAGTCATGTATTATAGAGTAAGGCTTGGTGGTCAAAAAAACTGGTGATTTCTTTAAGGCAAATAAAAAGTAATGACAGAGTCTAGACCAGTGATGGCGAACCTTTTGAGCTCGGCGTGTCAGCATTTTGAAAAACCCTAACTTAACTCTGGTGCCGTATCACATATAGAAATTTTTTGATGTTTGCAACCATAGTAAAACAAAGATTTATATTTCTGATATTTATTTTATATATTTAAATACCATTTAACAAAGAAAAATCAACCAAAAAAATGAGTTCGCGTGTCACCTCTGACACATGTGTCATAGGTTCGCCATCACTGGTCTAGAGGCTTGATATTGTTTTTAAAATAGAAGCATAAATGGATATATTAGAAAAAAATTCAAAAAGATTAACGATGGCTTTGTTTAAAACATTTTATACCTAAAAGAGAAAAGAAAATTTCTGTTGGATGCTAAAAAGGAAAAGATGAGTGTGCAGCTTCTGACTTTGAACTGAGTATTATATTTACTCAGAGCCCCCCACTGTCTAGATCCTGGTTTTCAGCTTTCCAGGACCAGAATGTCAGTATTATAAGTGCTCTCAGAAGAGATGATCAGGCTCTGGACTGTACACAGTGTAGTGGATTAATTTGCATAAAAATTCACATAAAACAAAGTCATAGAAGGTGTGAGTAGGACTGCTACTTTTGACTGTAGTCAGTGTATGCTAGGTGACTTTTGAGCTAAGACCAAAATAACAAGAAACAAGAAAAGTGAATATCTAGGGTTTTCTAGGCTGAGGGAAAACAATACAAAGACCCTGTTATGGAAACAGGTGTGGCTTATTTATAGAAAGAAGGCCAGTGTGCTTGGAGTGAAGATAGTGATGTAGAAGGGTAGGTGATGAATTTGGTATAGTGGGCCAGCACTTACAGCAGTGGTTCTCAACCTTCCTAATGCCGCGACCCTTTCATACAGTTCCTCTGGTTGTGCTGACCCCCAATCATAAAATTATTTTCGTTGCTACTTCATAACTGTAATTTTGCTACTGTGATGAATCGTAATGTAAATATCTGATATGCAGGATGTATTTTCATTGTTACAAATTGAACATAATTAAAGCATAGTGATTAATCACAAAAACAATATTTAATTATATATGTGTTTTCCGATGGTCTTAGGCAACCCCTGTGAAAGGGTCGTTCGACCCCCAAAGGGGTCTTGACCCACAGGTTGAGAACCGCTGACGTATAGGTTCAGGTAAAGATATTGAATTTTATTCTAAGTGTGGTTAAATGGGAGAGAGACATGATCTGATTTACTTTGTAAAAGTTCATTGTGGCTGCTATGTGGAGAATAGACTGTGCTATAGAGGAAGCTGGGAGATCAATTAGAAACTGCCGGTAGGAAGCCAGTCCATCCTTGCTGCTTGACACAGACTGTGGGGAAGAAACATCTGCACAGCATGTTTCAAGGGACCTGGTGTATATGGCATACTGTTCTTTATATGTTTGCTCCCCTTCTTGGCGCTATGTGTTTTAACCAAGGTCACCTCTCCGAGAAAAGTTATTTCCCCAGATAGGGATTTTTCCCTGAAGTTAGGGAGGGAATAAAACCTCTTAACTGCCAGGCGGGTAATTAATCACTTTAACTACAAACAATCATGCTTAAGTACATAGTTTAGGTAAGAGAAAATGGACAGAAATGGATAAAATTAAAATGGGTAGATGTGTGGAATATATTAGGGAGCAGGACAGCTGACAGGACTTGCTGATAGATCGGATATGAAAAGATAGGTTTTGGGCCCTGCCTGGGGGCTCAGTTAGTTGGAGCTTTGTCCCATACACATACCTGCTTCCTTTCTCTCTAAAAAACAACAACAATAATAAAAAACCATATCCTCGGATGAGGATTTTAAATGAAAAAGGTTTTGGGTTGAGCAAATGGATAGAAGATGGTGTCACTCAGTATTTTAGTCATGTTAGATATCTGAAATGAGTATAGTTAATTAATGATAAAAATTGTATTTTTAAATTTTGTAATCTTATGGTAAGAGAGATCTCTAGAGAAGAAAAAGACACTTGATTAGCAGAAACTCAGACTAGAAAATTACTCTGGCATGGCATGTAAGAACAGTAGACATTTTATTCTTTTAAATTAATGATTGGGGATGGAAGCATGGAAAGGCATTCTAAAAGTATTAGGACATACGATTTGTGCCTGGGGCCCAGTCTTGCAAGCAGATAGGCATGAGCCTATCAACAATTTGCACAGGTCTCCCATTAGTAACGGTGCTTAGAATTCATTAGGACAAAGAGCATACTTTTCGACAGAGTTGCCACTTGAAAATGAAATTGGAATTGGAAGCTGGGGTATATGAATGTCTTCGTATCAGATATTTTTCAAATTCTGTATGTTGAGTAAAAGACTATCTGATCTAAGAATCACCTAGTCACATGAATTACAAAGTATTGGATTAGGAGTTGAAAGACTTAAGTTCTGAACTCAAACCCCTTAATAGCTGTGTGACCATGACAGATTGTAACCTCTGAGCTTCTGTTTCCTTATTTGTAAAATACTCGCCCTGCATGCCTCACAGAGCTGTTTAAAATCCCAAATAAGATCATGAATGTCAAAGTACTGTGAAGACTGTGAAGCACTGCTTGCTTGTGAGAGACTGCTTATATAGCCTAAAGCTTTTAACAAAAAGGACCTTGGACTTTTTTTTTTTTTTAAGAGGACCAGGAGGATGTGATGGGAGTGTATGGGTTGTACCTCTACTGTGAATCTTGAGGTTATCTTTCTACTAGTCTTTAGCACTCAACTGTACATATCTATTCTAAGTGGCTTTATTATTATTAACCCAGGTGCCTTGTGAAACGGAGGATTCCAGATACATTTAAATGCTATAAAAATGATAAAATGTACAAGCAAGTTTGGTTTTGCTCTTCCATTAGGTAGTTAGAACTTTATCCCTAGCCATAATGTCAACATGAAAGGCAGGAAACTATGGTTAGTATTTTTTACTTTAATTTTTCCCCCTTTACTTGACCTTTGGGCTGTGGAGTGGAATTTTGTTTGGTTTACTTGGAAATATCTTTTCCTTAAGAAGTGAAATTTATAAACATGCCAGAGGCTTGCTAGCAGTTGAAGGCAACTGTTGGTCAGCAAGAGAATGGGAAGGGGAAAAACAGGTTGGGGTGGAAAAAGTAAAGGAATAGGGAGGAAAAACATATTTGAAAGAAGATAAAAAGCTTAAATCATTTCAGAAAGTCTCAAGTTTTTTTAAAATAGGTATTAAAATTTGAAGTGATTCAAGAAGTAGGGATTGGTCCTTAGAGAGGGGCATAAGTAAAATTAGGGAAA
>NW_006298628.1:2066815-2073294 GCF_000327345.1 Myotis davidii
AGGACAGTCTACAGAAGGTTTAGAAGGTAGAACAGAACAGAGGTTCTATAGCGGTTAGAAAGGAAAGAGAAGGTACTCTGTGGAAACATGGTTCCTTATGAGGATTTACAGCCTCTCTGAAGATATGCTGGATTACTATGGTGGTAGTATTTTTATTTAAAATGTAATTTTTTACTGAAGTTTATGAAATCAGTCTGTTTACTCTCTCCCTTTTCAAGTAACCCTAGTGCTGTGTAATTCCCATCAACCAGGAAAAATATTTTACCAACAAAAGCTGGACTTTTCATTATTGAGAAGATAGGAACTGAATTCATTGGCTTATTTTGTTTGTTTGATTCCAATTGCAGTATTGTCTGTTTGAAATATTGCTCTGATGTCGATTTTTCAAAACTTTTCTAATTTACTTTTTCCTCTGAATTCATTGGTTTTGAAGTTTTTTCAAAAAACCAAACAAGTAGAGAGATTGTGACAAACACCTTCAGCCCCCCTTTTTTTCCACTTGCTCAGTTCTTTTTCCCACCCTTGCTCCCCAGAGACAACCTGTTACCATAAGTTCAGTGGGCATCCCTCCAGCGCAGTGTGTGTGAAATATATAAATGTATGTATAAATATGTAAGTAAATTCTATGGAAGTCATTTTTTTCATTTATTATTGTTTTTCAACATCTGTTCATCTGAATACATACAGATCTAAGTCCCTCATTTTAGCTGTTTTATTTTTATTTCACTGTAAGACTGTTTCACAGTTTCCCCAAATCCCTTTGATGGATATATAAATTGTTTTCATTTTTTTGCCATTAAAAACAAAACTCCAGTGAACAAAAGCCTCATACATATCCCTTATGGTTTTCTCCTCCTCTCACTTCTTTTTCTCCTTCTTTTGGTTGTTGCTTTGGTGTTTTGATTCTGTTCTAAGTTTCTTTCTATGTGAATTCTTCCACTTGGTCTAGCACTTTGAAGAGAAGGAGGGATCATTTGAGGAGAGGGAGTAATGAGGAGAATCTTCCACAACTTGGAATGCAAATCTTTTTTTTTAAATTAAACTTATTGGGGTTACATTGGTTAATAGGATGTGGATTTCTATGTTACAAGATCTGCATATTGCACTGTGTGCCCACCACCCAACAGTCTTCTGTTACTAGGGCCAGAGGCTCTGAAAATTTCTTTTCCTATGGATTCATTTTGGAATATGATAAATTTGGCAACCCTTGCATGTTAATATTTTGTGATTTTATTGTCTCATATCCAATAGCTGTTTTTCATAGATGTCTATAATTATCGCTTCCCCTTCTCCCCCTATGTTTTCTTTTACTGCTTTTTTTTTTAACTCCTATAATATTCCCTGCCCACTAAATGTAGGCCTAGCTTCAATCCAGTTCATGCAATTCTTTTTAAAAAATATATATTTTTATTGATTTCAGAGAGGAAGGGAGAGGGAGAGAGATAGAAACATCAGTGATGAGAGAGAATCATTGATTGGCTGCCTCCTGCATGCCCCCTACTGGAGATCAAGCCCGCAACCCGGGTATGTGCCCTTGACTGGAATCAAACCTGGGACCCTTCAAGTCTGCAGGCTGATATTCTATCCACTGAGCCAAACCAGCTCGGGCAAGCTCATGCACTTCTTTTGTCACCTTGTAAGTTCAGCATGATCCAAACATAGTCGATATTTATGAAGAGTTCTTGGAGTGTTCTTATCCAAATTAAGCATTTAAAAAATATAAACCTTCACCTTAGATTAGAATTATTACAGGTAAATTTTAATCTGGGACCATATGTTTCAATGACCAGTGTTTTTCCATTTATAATTTTTTTCTGGAGTCTTTAATCCACTATACTTTTATTCATTATTGTGAGGCTGAGTATATTTTTAATTTTTATATTCCATATTTCCCCTCCCACTTAAAGGTGGATTCTATTCAGAGCTTTGAGCAGTTGGAATGCTGAAGTGTTACAAATGAAAACTGTTACTCTTCTCTAATAATACACTCTGCCAGCTGCAAGTATTTGAGTAGGAATTCCTTAACTAGTTTGGGCAGCCACCTCATATATGAATATATATTAATGGTAGATTCACCTCATGAATATATCAACAATCTTAAGAATTTGAGAAGAATTTATGTGCTACATATTTTTAAAAACAATTGATAAAACTTAAAATGGAAATCTTTTTTTAATATATTTTATTGATTTTTTACAGAGAGGAAGGGAAAAGGATAGAGTCAGAAACATCAATGAGAGAGAAACATCGATCAGCTGCCTCCTGCACACTCCCCACTGGGGATGTGCCCACAACCAAGGTACATGCCCCTGACCGGAATTGAACCTGGGACTCCCGAGTCCGCAGGCCGACGCTCTATCCACTGAGCCAAACCGGTTAGGGTGGAAATCTTAGTAATAAATATAATTGTACAACATGAGATGGCTGTGCATTTTTTCTAAGATTTGTTATCTTAGGAGATGGTTCAGGTCACAGGTTATTCTGGTTGGAAAGTAACCTTTGGATCTAGGCTTACTCCGAATTTAACTTGTCACCCTGTAGACTTTCTTTAGTGAATTGTCCTCCTCATGCCATTGTAATCACTGTTTGAATGGAGTCCCTTACCTGCACTTTATCACCTCAGTCCCACATTTTATGCTGTGTAGAAATGTTCCTATGTTAAATATTTCTGTAGAAAAAAAATTATATTCTTGTATGGAATACTAACACCATGGAGTTTTGTTTTCCCTTCTACTCTGGAAACTCATAAAAATTTAGTTCTTAAGTCAAAAATAATTTTTTTTCTAACTATAGTTTCCTTCTTGGGATGTTTCATCTAGATATACAACAAGAGCCTTTATTGTTTCTGTGTTAGTAAAAATATAATGTGAAGAATTTCTTGAAATTATATATTATTTGCAAAATTTTTAAAAACCTTTTTTTCCTGATTATAAAAGTAAAGCATGCTTTATTTTTTTTTTTTGCTTTTTTTTTCATTTGTCGAATATAGAGAAC
This sequence comes from Myotis davidii, assembly GCF_000327345.1. Taxonomy (NCBI): domain Eukaryota; kingdom Metazoa; phylum Chordata; class Mammalia; order Chiroptera; family Vespertilionidae; genus Myotis; species Myotis davidii. Next base: position 2,069,810 of record NW_006298628.1, read on the forward strand.
AACATAGACTGATGAACAGGGACAGATCCAAAGACAGAGAAACAGCGATCAGACTATTAATCCCCAGAGGGAAAGTAGGGGAGGTGGGGGTAAGGGGAAGAGATCAACCAAAGGACTTGTATGTGTGCATATAAGCCAAACCAATGGACATGGACAGCAGGGGGATGAGAGCATGAGTGGGGCCGGGGGAGGATGGGGACTAATGGGCGGGATGAGGATACATTTGTAATACCTTAACTAATAAAGAATTTAAAGATTAAAAAAAACAAACAGAAAAACAACAAAAAGTATAGGTAAAAAGAAGCAATCACTCAGTCTTCATGCTGTATCTTGTCAGGCAGTTCCCACAGTGATTATGCCATTGTGTACCTGCACCAGCAATTCAGGGGAGTCCTTGTGTCTTTGGGCTCTCCCAGCATTGCTATTAAAACAGGCACTGCACATTTGTTAGGGGAAATATAATTTCATTTATATCAACTTTATATAAATCTTACCTGTCACTCATTAATATTAATAAGAACACAAATCTGAAACTTGTTAGTAAAACAAACTTTATTCTTTATTTAAAAATATATATTTTTATTGATTTCAGAAAGGAAGGAAGAGGGAGAGAGATAGAAACATCCATGATGGGAGAGAATCATGGATCGGCTGCTTCCTGCAAGTCCCCCACTGGGGATTGAGCCCACAACCCGAGCATGTGCCCTTGACCAGAAGCGAACCTGGGACCTTTCAGTTCACAGGCCGATGCTCCATCCACTGAGCCAGACCAGCTAGGGCTATTATTAATTTTGGCATATAGAAAGAGGAAACTTTGTTTTTTGGAGTGTATGGAATTATTGTTTAATCTTTCAAGGATAGAAATCCAAAAGAAAAGGAAATTAATTCAATCATTTATTAAGTAAGTATTTATTTCTGGTCTTCCACGTGCCGTACACTGACGGGTGCAGCAGCAAAATAGACAAGAGTCTACCTTCTTACATTCCAACTACAATAAGGTAGATGACTTCAAGTGCTATAGAAAAAAATAATGGAGGAGTACTATTGGGGCTATAGGGGTAAGGATTACATGTTTAAGTGTGTCAGGGTAGGCCTCACAGAATTGGTGACAATTACAGAAAGACCCAACAATGGTGAGGGTGTGTGCCAAAAGAATATCTCAGGGAAGAGTCGTAGAGAAAGGCCAAGTACAAAGCCCTGAGACAGGAACGAGCCTATTCTGTTTGAGGAACAAGAGCAAAGAAGGGCAGTGTGGCTGAAACATAGTGAGCTCAGGAGAATGTAATCGGAGATGAGGCAGGAGAGGAAATGATGTCCAGACTGTGCTGGGCTTTAAGCCATTGTCAGGACTTTGGCTCTTACTCAGAGTGAGATGGGAAGTCATTGGAGGTTTCAGACCACAATTAAACTAAAATGGTAAAACCAAATTATACTTGTATCCTGGCTTTGCTTTTTCAGAGGCTTTTGTTTATTTCTTATAATACTTCGGGTATTCAGTAATGGCTCCTGGTAGGTAGCCATACATACATAGATTTAAATGTTTGTGTCTGTATTGAAAATTTTCTTGAAATACAGATCTTAGGTGTTATTACATATAAACTCAAAGAAAGCAAGTATAGTAAGAAAGCCTGTTTGTAGGTATTCATTTCTGGGTGGCCCTGCTCTGTTACCCAGTTCTCATCCTAAATTGTCTTGGGGGGTGGGGAATCAAGGGTGTATTGTGCAAGACATTTATTTACTCTTAGACATTGGAAGAAATAAATAGGTATTATTTATAATAAGTATTAAATAAATATACTTAGTAAGTAAATATGTAAATAAAATTTAAACACACACATAATTGACCCTTAAACAATGCAGGGTTTAGGGGCACCAATTCCCCCATGCAGTTGAAAATCCATGTGTACCTTTGACTTCCCCAAATTAAACTAATAGGCTACTGTTGACTGGAGGCCTTACCGATAATAGTCAGTGGATACATATGTTGCATGTTATGTATGTATATACTGTATTACATTATAGTAAGCAAGAGAAAAAATGTTAAGAAAACCACAGAGGGAAAAAAACTGTAGTATTTTTGAAAAAACTCTGTTCATAAGTGGACCCATGCAATTCAAAACCGTGTTGTTCAAGGGTCAACTGTATGTACACTCTTGGATTGCTTTAACATATGTTTTGAAAATTTTAATTATGGAACATAATAGAGAAATAACAAAACAACTGTATAAAGATTAATTATAAAAAAGTACCTATATAACCAGCAATGGGACCTAGAAATATATCATTGCTACACCCTGAAGAAGCTTGCTGTGTGCCTCTCCTAGCTTGTAAACCATACTTTTGCTCAGAGGTATGACTAGTCCAACATTTATGATAATTACTAGTGACCTGTTAGGCGAAATCACGCAAGACCCGGGATATCCACCCCCTCGCCCCCGTGCCATGGGACGCCCTGAGTCCTGGAGTGCCACCCCGGTGCCCTGCCTCTGGTCCGCATGCAGCGGCCGTGGGGCTGTGGAAACCCTGGCAGAAGCAGTGAAAAGTGGCCGCTGGGACCTGCCAGCCCCGCCCCCACTGTGTGTGCCGCCATCTTGTGACAGCGTTACAGCATGAGAGTCAATTTGCATATTACCTCTTTATAATATAGGATATCCTTACTTTGTGATGTTACTATCTAGGTTTCATTGCAAACCATATAGCTTAATTTTGTTTGCTTTTGAACTTTATATACACGGAATAATACTCTAAGTGTTCTTTTGTGTCTTCTTTCAGACCAAATAGTATGTTTGTAACTTTCATCCATGTCATTATGTAGAACTGTAGTTTCATTTCATTGCCATATGGCATCATATTATTTGAACATACCCCAACTTACATAGCCATTCTAGGGTTGATGATGTTTTTGGCCGTTATGAATACTACTACTATGAACTTTTTTTTTTTCATGTGTGCTGATGGAAATGTGCAAGAGGAGTTTCTCTGGGCCGTATTTGAGAGTGAAATTGCTGGATCTTTAGTTTTATTAGATAACAAACCATTTTTCCAAAGTGGTTGTACTAATTTGTCCTACCAGGAGTGTGAAGAGTGAACATTTTCTGTGTTTTTTGGGGGATATGTGTATGTTTTGGAACCACTACATCTCAAATAATGCCTTACACAGTTGGTGTTCAGTAAATATTAATTAAATGAATTCAGCCTGACTCTTGCTACTCTTAAATCTTCTGATCATGATTGTCCTATTTTAACATCAGTAGTTTAAGACAATTTTTGGTGAGGGCTCATTCCATTACTGATAGTAACCAGATTTAGTTTACCAAAATAAGAGAAATTCATTTGTACCAGTGTAACAGTTAAAGATAATGTTTACATTTTCAGGAAAAGAACTCATTCCATTACTGATAGTAACCAGATTTGGTTTACCAAAATAAGAGAAATTCATTTGTACCTGTGTAAGTTAAAGATAATGTTTACATTTTCAGGAAAAG
>NW_006298628.1:2073969-2099272 GCF_000327345.1 Myotis davidii
TTTAATAAGTGCCCTCAAAATAAGTTTTATTCTAAATATTCATTCCTGGAGTAAACTAGAATTATTCTTCTGGTGACTATTTTATACAGATAGGATTAGGCTATATAATAATGGTGAGAAGAGAAAAGATGTTTGGATTTAAAATTTTAATCAACAGTTGATAATGCATGATTTTGAAACCTTAGGGTAAGATTGTTTCTCCCTAGAAAAGATCTTCAGGGAAATTAGAATTGCAGTTTATTTTTTTTTAAATATATTTTATTGATTTTTTTACAGAGAGGAAGGGAGAGGGAGAGGAATACAGAGTTAGAAACATCGATGAGAGAGAAACATCGATTCAGCTGCCTCTTGCACGCCCCCTATTGGGGATGTGCCTGCAACCCAGGTACATGCCCTTGACCAGAATGGAACCTGGGACCCTTCAGTCTGCAGGCCGACACTCTATCTGCTGAGCCAAACCGGTTAGGGCTAGAATTGCAGTTTAGAAAAGGAGGTACCTTAAAGCAATTCATGGGTTTCATTTTACTCTATAAAAGGAGTTTGATGTTGAGCAGATTGCCTTTGTTGTATGTACCCTTAGAACCCATCTCTTTGTGGGTAACTTTAAAAAAATCTATCATTCTGGCTAGCATCTTAAAACTTTTACTTTGTGGTATGAGATTCTTGCCTCAAATGCTTAAGTATGTTTTTACAGTGTTTTAGTGGGTAAAACAGGTGTTATTGCTTGTTAATCTAAATTCTGACACAAATCACTGGGAGGCAGGAAATTCTGGTAAAGCAGACATTCTGTCTAACTTTTCCTTGTTTTGTCTGCCTGTGTGGTTTCACTTTTTCCTTGTGTCATGAATTTTGGAATGAACATTTAAAGCTGAGAACTTCCTGCCCATCCTTTGTTCCATTTAGTTTAGTTAGAACCTTACCATTTACATAGAAATGGACTTATTTTCATAACGTTAGAATAAGAGAGAATTTATTTTCTGCCAATATTTGCTATGCAAGGAGCATGGGTTCATGTACACAGTCATCAGATTTCTTTAGTTAAGGCCATAGTTAAAGGAGAAGATGAAAGCATATGTATACCTCAGTCTCTTACAGTTAGAGGGAGGTCTAGGTGTCTCTCATAAAGAGGTAACTCCAGAAAATACTGAATTCCGTTAAAAATAAGTCTTTTTTAAACTAGATAGTATTACATTAGTTAATGCGGAAGGAAATTGATTGCCCATGTAGTAAATATACCAAACCTCTGGAGCATTGTGAGCCTTTTCAGCTTCTAAGTTAATGAACTTATTCCAAATTGCATACCTTAAGACTAACTTAGCCTTTCTTCTTTGATATGCATTCTTTGTGCCCTTTCTATAGCCAAATTGTGTTAGCAAGAAATATTTTTAAATGGCTTGGCTAAAGTATAGACGGCCAAAGAGAACCACATGTTGAATTTGGCTTCTATAAAGGCTAGAGGACCCTGTGGGTTATGCAACCTCTCCCTATTTGTTTCATAAAATGACTTTAGTTTTTGAGGTCCTTGTAGATTGGGCACACTTGAACTGTATTAGGGCCAAGCCTTTCATCTGTTTACTATTTGGATTTTATAAGGTTCCTCATAGTTGTAGTGGAAGGGAAAGAAAAAAAAACCTTTCAAATCTCAAAACAAACTTTGGGAATATAATTATATATAAATAGAATCTTCTTAGCCATAAGGTTTTCTTTCTCCCTCTCACTTCTCCCCCTCCTCTCCCTCCTTCTCCCTTCCCACCGCTTCTTTAATTTTAATAATTCTGTTCCAGCTCTTGTTTTAGAATAAATTTTCTCAACCTAGAGGAGAAATCTTTGATAACATGTGGGATGTGTTAAAATCTTCATCTTTTCTAACTTTGCTCTTTGTGGCCTTAGAGATTTTCACCCAGGCCATTCCGTTGAATTAACATGTTGTTATAATTTGTGAAAAGATTGGAGTTGCTGATTGTTTAGTTTTGCCTACCCAACTTCATTTCTAAAGGTGTTTTCCTTTGGAACTGAGATCCACTTTGAAGTGAAATAGCCCCATTATAATCAGATTTGTTTGCTGATTTGGATTCATGTCGTTCCATTTCAGACATCTCCCAAATGATGGATTTTGAAAGTCATGTGTGGAGAAGCTTAATCTGATGAACCCTATCTGCCTTTTTAAAAAAGCAGTTGGAGGAGATTTTCTTTTTCCTTGCAGGGTTCTAATTAAGAGCAGCACCTGATGGTTTTAAGCCAGGTCTTGTGAAATTTGTGGTTATTGTAGCCATGGTTTATTCTGCTGTGTCCTCCAAGGGAGACAGGATATTTTTCTTCCATTGTTGTTTTGTAGATGTATTTAGCTCAATAGTAATTTGTATTTAAATTAAAAGCAAAAACAAAAATCAAAAAGTCTTTTTAAGGTCTAAGGAGACATAATTCTACAAGACTATTGAGTGGCATCTGCCTGTCTTTTTCCAGGAGGGGCCTCTCCATGTGGAGCAGAGCATGCATTGCATTGCCCCTGGACATATTTTGGGGGTAGAGAATTAGGCTAATATGTCTATGTCAACAACTCTCACCTAATGGGTAGTTTTCAGTGGGAGGGAATGATTCCCCAGACCTTAACTTAAATTGGCAATACATTCTTCTGCTCTTTGATTATTTTGCTACCTGGAATAGTTGCATCCAAGGTGAAAATTATTCCATATTTTAACCTTTGAGCTGGCTGCTAAGGTCTCCTTGGGGACAGGGACACTTTGTAGTTATTTATAACCTTAGAAAAGGGCAGTATGACTGTAAACAGCCAGCACAAACTGAGGCTTGGGAGTCAGTGGGAGCATTTGTTGGTTATCTCACTACTTTCTATGAGTTGAAATTCATGTACCTTCTTGTTCATTCTGACTTTGTCTAGATGAGCCTTACTCGCCAGGCTCGTCCATAAAACTCTATCTTGTAACACTTAGATTGAGGAGAAGAAGGAAAAATAACCATTTCAGGTACAAAAGCGTATCTAATCCTCACAATCATTTTAGATTCTATGCTTGTCTAAAAGATATCTGTAAACTGGGAAGATCTTAAAGGTATTGACATGCATACATAATACTATGCTTGTTTCTGAGTTTTTCTTATATACAACAGTTGCAAGAGCAATTCAACTCTTAATTAGATAAATATTTGGCGGTGGCAGAAAGTATGTTCTACATCTTAGTCTGGTATAGGAAAAACTTAGTTACATACCTAGATATGTTTTAAGGTATGTATTTGTGTGTGTGTGTGTGTGTGTACATATATTTTTTATATATTTACATAATAAATAAAAACCTTAGATTTTTTTAAATCAAAGAATAGTGTAGTTTTTGGAATGTATTACTTCTTTAAAATTGGTGTGAGATCAACTGATAATTTTCTTTGTTTAATGTTCTATTGTTTTAAAAGTATGCCTGGGTTCCTATGCAACTCCCAAACTTTAACATTTTAACTAGAGCTTGTTAAGGAAAAGCTAGGATTTCAAGACAGAGTCTAGTTATTCAGCAACAATTTTATTAACAAATATTTACTTTTTAATATGTCTCTATTGATTTTAGAGAGAGAGGAAGGGAAACAGAGAGAGTGAATGGAACATTGATGAAAGCGATGATTGGCTGCCTTCTGCATAACCCCCACCCGGGATGGAGCCTGCAACCCGGGCATGTGCCCTGAATGGGAATCAAGCCGAGGACCTCTCAGTGCATGGGTTGATGCTCAACCATTGAGCCACACTTGCCAGGAGCAAATATTTATTGAGTGCCTACTATACCATTAGGCACATGAGGGATGCTCTTCTCTCATTGAGCTTAGCTTCTAGTGGGGAAGACAATAGACAAGTAAAAAAAATTAAAACAATAATTTCAGGTGGTGGTAATAAAGAAGAAAATAAAATAGGGTAATATGAAGAAAGGGATGGACTAGAAGTGGGCTTTAGATCAGATGGTCAGAGACCTCTCAGGATATTACATTTGATAGAATATCTAAAAGATAAGAGGGAGGCAGCTATGAAAAGAGCCAAGGGAAGAAAGAGCTTTTCAGGTAGAGGAAAGAGTCTGGTGTGTTCACCAAATAGAATTAATGGCCAGAGTGGCTGGCATGGTGCTTGAGAAGCCTAAGTGTTAGATGAGGTCAGGAAGGTGCAATGAGGCCTTGGCTGTGATGACAGAAGGTACAGGATAGCAGGGGAAGCCACTGAAGAATTCCTGTCTTATCTCTCATAAGTGTCAGATTTAGAAGCCGTCTCATAACTTAAAAAAATGATTTGTAAATGCTGCTTATTCCTTTAAAATTTTTTACTTATTATTTGAAAAGGTAATATAGTCACATAGTTAAAAATTCAGAAAGTACAAAAGGGAATACAATGGAAATTCTTCCCAACCAAGAACCCAGTTTCTTTCCTTGAAAGTAACCATTGTCTCTAGCTTTACATATATATATATCTTTAAAAAATATGTTAAAACAAGTAGCTTTGCCCCTTTAAATAGAAAGAGCTTTCTCCTTCCTTTTTAAAATTTTTTTATTTTTTTGTTAATCCTTACCTGAGGATATTTTTCCATTGATTTTTAGAGAGAGTGGAAGGGAAGGGGAGAGACAGAGAGAGAAACATCAATGAATTGCCTCCTACACACACCCCAACCAGGCCCGGGGATCAAGCTTGAAACCAAGGTACATGCTCTTGAGTGGAATCAAACCCGAACCCTTCAGTCTCAGGGCCAATGCTCTATCCACTGAGCCAAACCAGCTCGGGCTCTCATTCCTTTTTATTTAAAACAGATGCTTATTACATTGTCTGTATCATAATTTAATCCCCTGTTCATAGATTTTTAGGTTATTTCTATTATTTTGTGATTACAAATAGTGTTATAGTGAGAAAAATTTTATATTTATCATATCATATGGTAGGTTAAATTTCTAGAAGTGGAATTGCTGAATCAAAGAATATATGCATTTTTTATTCATTCTGATACACATTTCTCTTGATGGAGAGTGTAACAATTTATGCTCTAATCAGAAATGTTCTTATCCTGGACAACTATTATCAGACATTTTGATCTTTGCCAACTCACTGGGTGAATCAATGTGCAGTTTAATTTGCATTTGTCTTATGAGTGAAAGTTGAACATATTTTCACATATTTAAGAACCATTGGTATTAACATTCCTGTAAACTATTGGCTGTTCTTTGCCCATTTTTCTTTTAGGTTGTTGACTTTTTTCGCATTGATCTTTAGATTCACTTAATACTAAATACCTCTTAAAGATTTCAAAAACAAACAGTATTATATATCAGCTTATATCTCAATTTTTTTAAAAAGCAGCTATCTTTAACTTATAAATTGTGTTGTTAATCCTCACTTTAGGATGTTTTTTCCATTGATTTTTAGATAGAATGGAAGAGGGACGGAGGAAGGTGAGAAGGAGAGAGAAAGAAACATCAGCGTGAGAGAGACACATTGATTGGTTGCCTCCTGAATGTGCCCGGACCAAGGCAGGGATTGAACCTGCAATCCAGGTACATGCCCTTGACTGGGAATTGAACCCATGACCCTTCCATGCACGGGCCAATGTTCTAACCACTGAGAACACCAGCCAGGGCTAACTTATAGATTTTATAAAGGACATGATAAGGGACATAAGAGAAACCAAATCTTTCCTTTGCTGATTGAGGTCTCTCTTTGATGACTCTTAGTTTTAGTTTAAGAAGTATCCCTGAATTTTACAAAAGTGCATTTAGTATTTGGTTATACTAGATTGAACTAAAAAAAAGTTTACCTATAATAAATATTCAAAAGTCATTCAAATGTTGCAACAGAGAAAGTCAGTATGACCTATAATAATCTGTCCTTGGGGTTATGAGAAAGAAGTTATTACTTCCTGGGCTATATATGATTGAAGACACTATAACAGAAGAAACACAAACCCTCCTTTGAAGTCACATCAGTTTTGCAAAAATGAGTATACTCAAATCTTTCTATAGTTTAGTTTCTTCTCTCCCTCCCCCTCCCTTTCTTCCTCTCTCCTTCCCTTAATTGTCAACAATCTTTTTGGCTTCTTCTGTTTTGAAAATGCAAACGTCTCTCAGGTTTAAAATAGTTATGACATTGGGGGTTTCCCTTACTTGGAAACTGTACAAGTCTTTAAACCAAAAGAAGAAAAAAGTGACAGGCTTTTAAAAAGTCCCTAACAAACCATTCTTTGACAAGAAGCTATGTTCCCAGCCATCGAACTTGTGCATGTTTGTGTATTATGTTGAACCACATGAAATTGCCCATATTTGGCTATTTTCAGCCTACTAAACAATTACATGGATCAATCTGATATATCCACAATCTATTTCTGTAATTTAAAGGCCGATGGGTCGAAGGCTAATGCATAGATATCATGTGTGGATTATGCCTGTTTTAGTTGTTTGTTAAAAAAAATTATCTGAATGATTAGATTAGATTGAAGATGGACGAATGCTTGTAGAGAATAAAAGAAAGATAAAAATAACTGTATAAATTGTCTAACACTTATCAGAGAGTGTGCTAGCCTAGCTCTGTGTATACTGCAGGTTAAACTGTTGCAACACTTTCCCCTGTTGTATCCTGAAAGAATCCTGGTTATGTAAGAGTTTAATTCAGATTACTGATTTTTGTCTTCAGAATGAACGAAATGATAGCCAATCCTTTTCTCCATGTAGAATGAAGATATACTTAATACTGGATGAAAAATTCACTTTACCAGGGCTGAAACTTGAGAGTGCCAGGCTAGGAGTTTTTGGCTTTGTTTATAACTCATTCAAAAGAACAAATTAATGATTTTCATTACATTGCAAATCTAATATACTTAGCACTGTTCAAAGCGCTCTTTTAGAGATATGTGAAAGAAACAAACAGAAAAGTTAATGGACTTGAATGCAATTGGATAAATGTTTCAGCCATCAAAGTATTTTTGTGAATGCCTTGTTCTAGGCAGGCTGTTAGGTGGTGAAGCGGGCATAAGGAATAGTAGCAAATTCCTTTTAAGAAACTTAAAGTTTACTAGAGGCAACAGAAGTGTTTATAAGTGTAAAAGAAGGCAGAAAAGAAGTGCACTGTGTAGGTTCAATGAAAGTATCTGCATCATAATACCTGCTAGGAAACATTCTGTTAGGGATTGTTATTAGTTGCTATCTGATTATTACCTTCATTGGAATTTGAGCAGTATTACAGTTAACAGGTATTTTAAGTATATTTCTTGGTCTACTCAGAAGAGGTGTAACCTCACAGGTCAGGATTTAATAGAGTGAACAGAAAAGTAAGTGGTGGTATATAACAGATATGTTCAGCCTCAGAGTTGTCAATACACTGGGAAGTTTTGCTAAGCTTTGGAGAACAAATTTCTCATTTGAGAACTTGACAGTTTGTCCTAACTTGTTTGAAGTCGGGAACAATATATTCTGATGCTAGTTGTCTCCTACAAAGGTTCTCAAACCATGACCCTCAAATAGACCTCCTCTTTTCTAAAATTGTTTTTCTGCTGGGTATCTGCAGTAGTTGGCGTAAAGTGCTAGAGAGTTCATGTAACACCAGGCTGCTTTGCTGATCAACACTTCGCCCATGGTGCCTGCTATGAGTGAAATTAATTAGACTTGTGCTATCCTAGTCAATTTCCCTCTCAGCAGGTTGTGTGGTTAGAGCTCCTCAGAGTCTAAGGCTGATTCTGCAGTTCTTCTAGCTACCAGGTTGGACATTTTTTAAAAATTGGAAGAAAGGTGATATTATTAAAAAACACCCAACAACAATAAAAGACTTGGCTACAAAATGAGTTAGAAGCAAAAAAGAAAAAAAATGGCCAAGACTAAAGTACTTTTTTTCTGGTTGTAATAATGGACCATGGTTCAATAGCAACAATTAAGCCATTAAAATAAACAGGTTTTAAAATTTGTACTTTTCTTAGACCTAGAGAATTCTTAAGTTGTTAATTATTAGATAAATTGGAACTATTTTTAAAACTTCAAGATAAACTCAAATTAGTATGTTATAATTGTTCAGGATAGAGCTGAGCCTGCACCCCACACCTCTAGAGCCACATTTTGTGCTCTTAACTAACATGTAAATTTTACATCTTTTAAGATTTTGAAATTTCATTCTGGCCTCTAGCAGAATGGTCTACCATTACTGGCAGTAATGGTAACTGGGATTTGTAAAACTGCTTTATGGTGATTTACTCATTGCTAGACAAACAGTTCTGTGACAATGTGTTTTCCCTCAAGTGCAAGCCTACTGTGATCATAGGTGATCCAGTATAGCATTTGGTCTTTTTTCTTGATGTTTTCATGGAATCAGGAATTGCACCAACCAAGGAGGCTCAAATGCCAATGCAATGCTTAGTTTGCTAGCTTAAGTGAAATAGTACATCATGTTTAAGATTGTTAACTCCATCTCTGATTATATGGGATGCTTTAGTTGTAAATGCCTATAGAATAGTGTTTAAAACCAGTGGGGACTCTGGTCAGACCAATGGTATTACTCTGTGAGGATAATAACTCCCCCTCCATGATCTATAGTAATAAAAGGGCAATATGCTAATTAGACCAGATGTCTTCCGGGCGTCATTCTGGATGTCCTTCCTGACAAAGCCGGGGCTGGAGGGATGCCAGCCCGGGTCCCGGGTGCCTGCAGGTGGCCAGAGGAGGGAAGCAGCCTGGGTCCCGGGTGCCAGAGGGAAGCTGATGCCGACAGCTGGGAGAAGGAAGGCCTACTTTTGCACGAATTTTTGTGCATTGGGCCTCTAGTTATTACATAAGTGTCAGTGACTGTGTATGAGTTGAGTGATTTCTTTTTTCTGTAATTCATTTATACCTATTTCTCTAAATGCTTTGAGGCAGTTTCCAAAAACACTTAATAGAAAAGAATAATCAGTTGAAGGAATTACAGTAAAGGGAATAACAGTGTTAAGTAAATAATAAAGCTATTATAGAATGAGCATTTGAATCTGTATAAAATATAGCATATAGAATAACCTATAGTTTCAAAAGATCATGGGACCTCCCCGAGTCCCGGAGTCCCGCCCCGTGTGGCCAGTTCACTGTAGGTTGGCCCCAAGTCCTGGAGTGCTGCCCCAATGCCCCGCCTCCGGGCTGCGTGGAATGGTCGCCAGGCCCCGCCCCCACAGCACACTTGTGGCGCCACGGAAACCCCACCAGAAGACGCGCGAAGTGGACACCAGGACCCCCGTGCCCCTGCAGGTCCGCAGGAACCCGGGTGGAAGCCATGCAGAGCAGCCACCACCCCCACTGTGCGCACCACCATCTTGTAATGTGTTATAGTGTGAGGGTCAATTTGCATATTACCTCTTTATTATATAGGATGGATAACCCAATTTATTTCTCTTCTCCTTTGAATGGATTTTCAGTTTGCTTCTAGTTTTTTCATTGTTATAAACAATGCTACATTGAACACACTTGTCTATGTCTTCTTGTGCCCATGTGCAGTTTCTCTAGGGCAGTGGTTCTCAAAATGTGGTTCCAGGACCAGCATATAAGGATCATGTGGGAACTTTGTTAGAAATGCAAATTTAGAGGCTCATTCCAAACCTCTGAATCAGAAACTCTGAGGGTGAGGCTCAGTAACCAGTTTTGTAGGTGATTCTGACACGCACTAAAATTTGAGAACCACTATTCCGGTACAGTATTATAGTTAAAAGTAGAATTGCTGAGCCTTCGTGTACACGTATACTCATCTTCACAAGATATGGCCAGATTCCCATCCAAATATACTTTCCCACCAACAGTGTATGAGAGTTCCCATATCCCCCTTCATGGTTTGGTTGATTTTTCTTTCCTCCTGCAGGTCTTATAGAGGTAAAATGTTTTAGAGCAACTTCCTTCCTTCCTTCCTTCCTTCCTTCCTTCCTTCCTTCCTTCCTTCCTTTCTCCCTTCATTCAAGAAAATCTTAGAAACAAAAAGTAGAGACACTAAGGATTCCTTCCTTTCTTTTATGAATGATATTTTTGTAGGTAGCTGGCCTTTTTCTTAATGATTTTATAGAAACAATTTATATACCAATTCATATATTAATGAAAATTTTCTTTGTCATGCATTGCAAGGAGCTTTATTTTTTCAGTTTGGCTTTGTTTATAATACTTAAGAAAATTGTAACCTAATTCACCAATTTTTTGAGTGGTATTGGAGGGGAGAATTTTGAATTGAATTTGATTTACTACTGGGACACCCTGCTAAGATATATAGCAGTTATTTGAAATGGTCTGAGCCTTATGAGAGAAGTCAAAGTTAGAGAGATTTAGGAAATATTTTTATCAAGGCAGAAATTTGACACTGTTGGGATGGATAAAATTGCCATGAAAGAGAACGTTGATTGAGAAAATGACTGAGGATTAAACCATGGGGAGCAATAGTGAAGGAAGAGCATCCAACAAAAGAGATTGAAGAATGATCATAGAACAGAGAGGGCAAGAGCAAGGAGAAGAATCTAGAAAATTGAATAGTGATGGGGTATAAGTGGGGAGGGATCTCTGCTGGAAAGAAAGTAACACATCTAAGAAAGGGGTAAATGTTGCCCTTCAAGAGAGCAGCTGGCAATGCGGTGAGGAATAGAAACCTACTCTTCATTAGTTTGTACTAAAGTATAAGAGAAGATGAGACAGTGGTTAGAGAGGTAACAAGATAATTTCCCCTCAGGAGTAGAGTATTTGTGTCTCAGGTGAAGGAGCTGGTAGCATAGTTGTGTGAGGTGTTCACTATGCTATCTCCTCTTCAGGCAGCCTTTCCATAGATGTACTTCATATACCCATTGAGTAAATTCATTCGGTACGATAATGTTAAGTATTGTGCAGAGGATTAAAATAGGGTGATGTAATTGTTATTAGGAGACTATATTAGAATAGGCGATCTTCTCCGAGGTTAACACTTAAGTTTGGGATTGGACTTGTAAGTAGTTATTTGAATAATATGAGTAGAGAATTCTAGGCAGGAGACAAAGTTTCTAGTCTTTGTCTAGACTAGAAGGTCAAACAGAAATAGTGGGATCATGTGCCATTAATCTAAAACATCCTTTTGCTTTTTCTGTCAACCAGGGTGAAGAGAAAACAGAAATCTTTGTCCTCTGACTTTGGAAATCTTGTTTAACCTTCAAACTGGCGATGTCAAGGGTTCCAAGTCCTCCACCTCCGGCAGAAATGTCGAGTGGCCCTGTAGCTGAGAGCTGGTGCTACACACAGGTAATAATGTTTTCACCCTGTAAATCTTTGCATGTTGGGAGGATTTGATGGGCAAAAGGAATACGATTTCTTTCTACATTGGGTTTTCTGCTTTCTCAGGGACATAACTGCCAGATAGTAGATAGATAAGATATTTGACAGCTTTCCATTCCTTGGTTTTCCAAGTGGAATCTGAACACCCTAGGCCACAGTTTTTCACTGGAGATTAAAAGGGGGGACTCTGAAATTAGATCCACTTACATCCTCCTTGATGGAAATGTGTTCCTGTGTTGGGCAACTCAAAAGGAAACTAGGTTTGAGATTTTCAACCCCAGGTAGTAGCATCAACATCTCAATTGTCAAACACTGCTCTGAACAAAGGCTCATTATAGGTATGGCTTTGTCATCTGCTTTCCCAACCCTGTCCATGTTTTTCCTACTTTCCATTCAGTGTTTCTCAGAAGCTGAGAAAAGTTACGAAAGCAGTTGGTCACTGTGAGATTTCTTAAAATGTGGATAAGGGCCCTGCCTGTGTGCTCATGTGGCACATGCCCAGGTTTTAGGCCAGCCGTGGGCAAACTACGGCCCGCGGGCCGGATCTGGCCCGTTTGAAATGAATAAAACTAAAAAAAAAAAAAAAAGACCGTACCCTTTTATGTAATGATGTTTACTTTGAATTTATATTAGTTCACACAAACACTCCATCCATGCTTTTGTTCCGGCCCTCCGGTCCAGTTTAAGAACCATTTGTGGCCCTCGAGTCAAAAAGTTTGCCCACCCCTGTTTTAGGCTCAGTCTCCTATAGGGGGTGTACAGGAGGCAGCTGATTGATATTTTTCTCTCTTCGATGTTTCTATCTCTATTTCTCTCCCTTCCTTTCTCTCTCTTAATAAAAACATACATTTTTAAAATGTGGATGAGGGACCTATGCTGAGAGAAAAACTGAGCCTCCATGCTGGCCAAATAGTGCTATCTTCGTCTGGGATCATGTAGAGGGAGGGAGCGGAAACAATGATCTGATCTTCAGCCTGTGTTTTAGGTCACCCCCTTACTTAATTCCTGGTTTTCTATCAACAGATCAAGGTAGTGAAATTCTCCTACATGTGGACCATCAATAACTTTAGCTTTTGCCGGGAGGAAATGGGTGAAGTCATTAAAAGCTCAACCTTTTCATCAGGAGCCAATGATAAACTGAAATGGTGAGGAAGAACACATCTAGCTGTAAAAATATTTCTAAAAGCTGCCTGTTTTGCTTGGTTTTATGGGGAGATTGACTAGAATGTAAGGTCCTTGGAGATAGGAACTTCGTACTTAAAATTCCCCAGAGTCTACAACTGTGCCTGATACACATAGGTGCTTGCTATGTAATTATTGAATTAATTTAATGAGTATATCAGGGATCTGCAAATTCAAATGGCTGTAGGGTAATGTAAATGAGTAAAGAGGGCCAGTGTTGTAAAAGATAATCCATATCTGGTGTAAGTGTTGACTATTAGGCAAACCAGCTGGTGTCCTTCTAAAAGGGGCAGTGGTTACTGAGATCCAGCTGACGGTAGCTATATGTGAATAAGGGCTGATCATTGCCATATTTTCTGATTCCTTAAGTAAAGCAAGAAATCTAGATTTTAACATACAGTCTCTTGACGTTTAAAATGACTGTTTTTAAAAAATAAAGATTTATTTGCTTATGTAACTGGAATGCACAGGGTATAGGATGGTTTTGAAGCTTAGTTCAATCCAGCATCTAGTGTTTAGATTAAGGACCCCATTTCTCTCTGCTCTGCCCTGCTCTCCATGCTGTTGGAGATCTCAAGTCTAATTTCCCTTGTGTTTGAAGGATGACTTGCATTAGTAATGGGTTACCCACTACCATCCAACAGAAGTCTTTGGACTTCCTCTGAAGTAACTGTGGTCATGCATATACTGATTGGTTTAGGTCTGGGTTCCACCAGTTACTCCCTGTGGCAAGGGGGTCAGTCCCATCTAAACCATGTGTCCTCTTGAGGAGGAGCAGGCAATCAAGGATGTTATCATGTGCTCACTGCAAAGACCAGAACACATGTCTGTGAACCACCAGTTTTGACTTCCGATAACCCACTGAAAGTTAAATAGCTCCCCATTTAGATTTGTTGGCTATATACATTAAGCAGTGTACTACTAAATGTTGAGAGAGAATGCTTATCCATAGGCATCGTATTTAAATCTACATCTTCAACACAGTGTATAGTGATATGAGGGGCATATGCACTCCCTAGAGAGGCATTGGATTGAGCCACCTGTTTGTGAGAGGTGTCATAACACTGGCAAGGCCTTGGGGATGCATATGGCCTATCTGGTAGAAGCTGTATCTGAACCACATGCAGTTCAACTGACATTTACAACTTAACTCAGTTGAACCTATTAAATTCTGTCTGAATTTTGTTTTGATTCATTGGTAACAGATTGGCATCTCTGACTATATAGCGTGGAGCTATACCCTGGGAGTTTACTTTTATCTGTGCTTTCTCCGTGCTGCCTATTTTAATCTTATATTACTAGAGGCCCTGTGCACGAAATTCGTGCACTCAGGGTGGGTCCCTCAGCCCAGATAGTGAGAGGGCACAGGCCAGGCCGAGGGACCCTATGGGGCCGGGGAGGGACGCGGGAGGTTGGCCAGCTAGGGAGGAACCACAGGAGGACTCCAGGGTGTGTCTGGCCCGTCTCACTCAGTCCCGATTGGCTGGACCCCAGCAGTAAGCTAACCTACCAGTCAAAGCATCTGACCCTGGTGGTCAGTGCACGTTATAGCAACTGGCCAACCGGTGGACTATCTGCCCCCTGGTGGTCAAAGCAGGTCATAGTGAGGGGTTGAGCAGCATTAGCATATTATTAACATATTATGTTTTGATTGGTTGAATGGATGACCGGACACAGCATATTAGGCTTTTATTATATAGGATTGCCAGATTGATAAAGTATCTGTAAAAGATTGGGTACTATTAACATATTTCTCTCAAATACTTTTTTCTTTCCCAAGGTGATATTTAAGGGCTTGTTGACATTTTTTTCATGGTTTCACCACAGTCCCAACAAAATTAGGGGCTGCCTCTCCTGAGATTGAGGATTAGAATAGCCTGACTTTTAAAATATTTTAGGGGGTAAAAGTGATTTGGGAGATTATGAGGAAAGAGGCAGGGATGTAAGGGATGTGTTGTCAGATTCTAGTTGACTCAGGTTGCTCTAAAAGAGTGGCTCTGAAGTAATCATTCGACTAAATCAGAATTTCCTGGTTATGGGGCCTGAGCTTGTTTATATTTTAAACATCTCCCTCTCTTGATTCTGATGTTCTAATTCTCTCCTATCACTTCACCAGCCTATAAGCATGGATGTTTTCAACATTTTTCCCCCTATCTGTTTTGGGCAGGTGTTTGAGAGTAAACCCAAAAGGGTTAGATGAAGAAAGCAAAGATTACCTGTCACTTTACCTGTTACTGGTTAGCTGTCCAAAGAGTGAAGTTCGGGCAAAATTCAAATTCTCCATCCTGAATGCCAAGGGAGAAGAAACCAAAGCTATGGGTAAATGTTCTCTTCTTTGTTTGATTCTTTATTTTCACATCCAGCAACTTCATACACTGACAAGTTGTAGATTTGATCTGGTTTTTTGAGTAACCCTAAATATAACTTTTTTTTCACCTCAGAGAGTCAACGGGCATATAGGTTTGTGCAAGGCAAAGACTGGGGATTCAAAAAATTCATCCGTAGAGATTTTCTCTTGGATGAAGCCAACGGGCTTCTCCCTGATGACAAGCTTACCCTCTTCTGTGAGGTGAGTGTTTCTTCCCCACCGTGAGACCAGCAGTTCCCAGGCCTGGTCAGCAGAGGCCGATTAATTGTATTGTATCAGGGATGGAGAATGGGAAGAACCCCCACGTGGAATGGTGTTGCACGAACATTATTGATGTGACTGGTTGAAAACTGCCATGATTTCAAGGTTGTTGGGCATCTAGCTTTCCACTTGTTACTGTTCTTCAAAACAGAGATTGTGTACAATCTTGGTATTTATGATTTTTGAATTGCTTGGGTCAGGATTCTGGCTTTTTCTTGGCGGGGTTTTTCAGATGGCATTTGGAAGGACTGTTACTTCAAGCTGAGGAGAATGGCCAGCAAATATATGTGTATATTTGTTCCTTAAACTTTATGGCTTCTCCTTGAGTATGAAGTCCACATATGTTTGACTGTAGATCACTTTTCTTTTCTGCTCTTTGAACTGGATGACTTATCAGGAGTTGAATGTCTCTGGATTGTCTTGCTAGAGTAATTGTGAAATAGGAAGGTGAGAATCCTCTATTCTAGAGCGAAGGTTATATAAAGCTCTCTAACTCATAATAGCTGAGAGTTATCTGTAGTCTGTTAGGCAAGTCCTTCTCACCAACAATTTAAAAGCCTTTTTTAGGTTTACAAGAGAAGTCTTGAAGTAAAATTCCCAAACTGAGAGTGAGTTGGAAAGTGGTTTCTTTAATGACTATTTACTAAGAAGTCGTTTCATGCTGTTATCAACACATTTATAAATATTCATAAGCTCACAGTGTAATAAACGAATAAAACCTCTAGTCAACTTAGATGGCAGTGTTTCCTATACATTGTATGGTCAAGAAGCCACTTCCTGAGCAGCAGCACTTGATGAGAATGACCACTGTATTTTCCTGGGGAGGGTGCAGGCAAGTTCCTACAGTTGTTCTGTCAAGTAATAGGCGCGCACTGTGAGTTAATGACAGTCCCAAAGCATGTCACCAACTGTGCAGCCGAGGAGGGTGTCCCCTAGGAATCATGCCCTTTTGTAGAAGAGGACTGGCCAGTGGTAACTGGCTTTTTTTCTGCGTCACAGCTTAATTATTTCCACAGAATAGTACCTCGTTGTTAGGAAATGTGGAAGCATCATTTATTAAGATATCACACTGAATATGTAAAATGCAGTTTTCATAATAGCTGCCTTACAACAAAAGAAGGAAATACTAACATGATGACATCTAGGTAAATACAGAAATTGTTGCAGTTGTTTTTTGTCTGATGAACGTTAAATTTGAATTCCATGTAAATCTAACTAGTTACATACTCAGTTGCCCAAGTAAGAAATGAATACAATTAGGTGGTTTTGTATGAAGTTAAATGTTATATAAACAGACCATCAATTTAATCTTCACCTATCTTAAAGACCTAAATTTCAGAAAAATTTAAGTATAGTGGAAAATTCTAATTTCTCTTGGAAATGAAAGCCAATCTTAACTGTTCTCTGAAGAAAGATATCTCCTCTAAATATTGCATCTGGTGTTTTAGGCAGTGCCTTTATTGCATTATTTTTAAGTCCACAGTGGGTCCAGCCTTTTCTCATATGCCGCCCCCCTCTCCATATCTGCTCCACCTTTTATATGGACGTTGTTGATTTGGAGACCAGTTGTCTTGCCCTCACTTGGCAATCTCTCATCCTGTAGTTAAGACTGAGGCGCCCTCTTCCCGTTCGCTTCCCCATATAAAATTCTCTTAGGAGAAATCCTGTGGTTAAGTTTAGATTTGCCTTACTGACTTAGAAGGGAAGTGAGATGACACTTTGGAAGTGAGGAGATGTTGAACAGGGAAACGTCTGCTGGGTTCTGCTGATGCCATCAGTCTCTTACCATCGGACCAGGTATGCCATCTGTTCTTCTCACACTTCAGTGTTGGCCACAGGTGCTGAGCGTTGCTTATCATACTTGGGCTTGTGCCTAGTGAGACTCATTTCTGTTCCAAGGCTCTCTGTGGACTTAGTAGCATTCAGCATTGCAAGACAGTTGCATGGGGGTATGTGTTGGATGTGTGGGTTTTAAAAATATATACAGCTCATCTGAGTTTTTAGCGCTTTACAAAGCTAGATTATTCTTTGGTGTAAGTCCTATCCCTTTGACCTGTTGCTTCCTTTTATCAATGGGGGGAAAATATATGTTTATTTTAGTTCATATTCATATTTTATTTATTATTGGTTTAGGTAGTATTTTGTTATTATTCGAGGCTTTGTGAAGTTGATGCCCTCATACAAATTTAGATTATGAATACCTCACTGTTCCATTCCTCATCAGTCTTTGGCCCAGACACATGTCTGTCCTGTCATGATGCAATAAGTATAGTTGTTTCATTAATTTTAAAGTATTTTTTGATATTCCCAGAGGCTGCAGGAGGGAATTCATCCTAAGGTGCAAGACTAAGAATCACACATTTGTATGTTTGGGCTTTATTTTAGTAATGTTATTGTTAATGAATATTTAAATGAAATTAGATTGCAAACTCTGAAAATGCCAAATGTGTGGTCTTGTTTATAATGTGCCACGCTGGGTTCACATTCAATTTTCAGTGATGTTTTTGTCTGACTACTAGGAAATGTGGCAATTCTTCCAAGATGATATTGCTTAGCTAATGTATTTGGAAGCATTTTCAAAGTATTCCTTGAATTGTCTCTTTTCACAATCCTTTGAGCTAGGTTAGTTCTATTATCTTCATTTCATGTTGTTGGGGAGAGAAGCGGTGCCTGGAGAGGTCAGGTAATTTTTTCCTAACATTGTGCAGCAAATTAGTGTCAGCTCTCCATTTTCTCTCTCTAGGCTACTGTGCCACGCTAAGTGGAGCTAAATGCTATTTACCCAGGGAAACATGGGCTCTACCAGGTTTTCTTAACAGAGAGTATTTATTTTGGTAATGAAACAGAATCATGAAAGCTTTACACTTTTAATAATTTGGACCACGGAAAATCTACTTGAAAAATCTACTTGAAAATCTACTTTTAGCTTCTGTTGACCCTTCCCTCCATTTCTTATATTGAAAACAAGTAGCTGTTAGCAATAAAGATGCACATATTCCACCTTCATTGTATATGCCTTTGATAGGTAGAAGATTTCAGAGTTTCTTTGTAATGTTGCAATTAAAGTTGAAATATGGAATATCTAGATGCTACTAAACTCTTTAAAAAATACATTTTTTAATTGATTTTAGAGAGGAAAGGAGAAGAGGGAGAGAGAGAAACATCAACGATGAGAGAGATTCATTGATCAGCTGCCTCCTGCATGCCCCCCCCACTGGGGATAAAGCCACAACCCAGATATGTGCCCTGACTGGGAATCGAACCATGACTTCCTGATTCATAGATTGATGCTCAATCACTGAACCACGCAAGCCAGGAGATACTACTTAACTCTTAAAACATTTCTTTCCTTCTCAAACATAGAATATCCCTTCATAGCCTGGGAATATGATTTTTGCCAAATTTAAATGTGTGGATCTATTTATTTTTTTCTTTTTATTGTTATTAATGAATTATTTGGATATTTTAGTTGAACTGTGTGAAAATGCCAGTATTTGATTATTTTTGTCCTACAAAAATGGTGATTTAATATGTAACATTATTATCCTATATAATAAAAGGCTAATATGCAAATTGTCCCCTCAACTGGGAGTTCAACTGGGAGTTCGACCAGGGGCGGTGCTGGTCAACCCTACCCCCAATTGCCCCCCCCCACATCAGGGGCGGGACCAGCCCGCCAACCACCAGCGGCCCATCCCCCCAGCCACTGGGACTCCACCTGTGCACAAATTCATGCACTGGGCCTCTAGTAGGTTATAAAATATGATAATGTAGTAAACTTCAGCCAACCCAGCAGTAACTTGGAATTAACTTGTATGTTTCTCCCCTAACCCTTAAACCTGTTGTCTTCCCCCCTCAGGATATACTAAAGAGCTATTTTGAATTATATGTTATCTCCTCATATATTATTTGTAGCCTGAATAATATGTTGTTTTCATTTGATTGGTTTTGAGGTTTATAAAGTTGATGTCAGGAAGTATGTAGTCATCTAGGACTTGTTCTTTTCACATTATGTTTCTAAAATTTATATTGTGAATATAACTACCGTCCATTCATTTTTACTGCTGTATAACATTTGTGTGAATAGGCAACAATTTATTCTCTTGTTGATGGACATTTAGGTTGTTGCTAGTCTTTTGATTAGAAACAGTGCTGCTGCTATAAACAATCTATATGCAGAGTCTTTCCCCCTCTCAATTGTTTTAATGATATGGAAGTTAAAAAATATTATTTCCATTGGTTTTATTTTTTATGTTTAAGTAAAATATTCAGGAATTGGAACAATCTTTAGTCTTTTATGAAATATTATTTTTTAAGAAAAGTAATTGACTTTAAAAGTGAGGCCCTTTTACAGCTTGAAATTTAGAGGGTTATACAGCCTTCCTGAGACATTTTCATGCAGTCATTTGTAAGACGGCATAAATGTCACAGTCACGTCATCTTCGCAGCTGTAATTCTGAATGAGTCTCCATAGTCAACTTTATAGGCATTAAAAAAAATCTTTAGTTTTTCTCAAAATGGTTTCATTTTAGTAGCATCATTTGCAGAGGAAAACAATCCCTTTCTAAGTTAAAAGTTTGGGCTCTGAAGACACATTTGTGAATGCCATTTAAAATTTATTTTTAATTAAGCGTATTTAATGTTGGTAAGAGGTGCCAGACATTCAGAACTCTGGAGACTCCAGGCATCCATATATCTACAGAACAAGTCTGGCTCAGATAGTAAAGGTACATTCTCCTTCTTGTGCGTTCCTATTTGTGTCTAGAGAGAGGAATTGTCCCTGCAAGAGGAGTCACAGTTTTGGGTGCCCCACTTATTACCAAGCATGCATCTAACCAGCAGAGGAGAGGGTCTGTGGTAACCATAGTTTGAAATTCACCTTATCTCTTGCCAATTCATTTTACTCAGACTAGTAAATTGCCATCAAGTGTTAATGACTTTGGGCTCCTGTCAGCCTGGTTTAATTCAGGCTTAGGACCTAGTGCCAAAAGCATTCTCCATTCCCTTCATTGGTCATCCCAAGAGAGTCCTGCCTTTCTTTATGAGGAAGTTGGATTTACTTGGTCTTTTCCTTTTTTTAAAATAAATTAATCATCAGTATTTTTAAGCTATAACTGGAAACAGGCATTTTCTACTTTGATATTAATATTATATCAAAGAAATAAGAGTGTTAATATGAGAGAATGGCTGACCCAAATTAGAGATCTTACACAGGACAAGAGAGGATCTGTGCAGTAGTTTGTGCTGGGTCTCAGGCTATTAAAATAATGTTATAATCTGGCTCTGATAAATGTGCTGCTAATGCTAAGCACATTCATAATTGATTAACTTGGCTGCTTCATTGCTCAAGACTATAACAGCTCGTTTTAAACAAATGAATAAATTTCTCGACCTGGTAATAAATATCTCACTCCAGCACAGAAGGGACTGCGGGTCATTTGGACGGGGCATTAACTTTGCCTCGGGGTTTATGACTGCATTTAAGGATGACTTCTATCTTGAAGGTTAAAAGAAATTTGGGTCATTTAGGATGTTCCTAAGCTGCCTTTCTCAACTAACTTACCGGAATAGCAAAATGGGGGAGCTGATTCTCAAGGTTTATGAATTCTGCTTTGATTTTAACATTTCTAACCTATTATGATGTAGGAGATGAAGCATAGCAGTGATTGCTAGGCAGAAGAGTGATCTGCTTCAGTTTGGTAACTTACATTTATTTTGTAATGTTATATGACTTATAAATTCTTGTATTTGGTATACTAACAAATTTACCTTTCACTGACCCATCTAGAAGTTACCTTGTTTTGTTTTGTTTTAAATCTAAACTGAGCTGTAAATTCAACTGGTTAAAACCTGCTGCTGAAGCCATGTGGCAAGTTGGATCCCTCTTTAAACCTGTTCTTCTCATTCTGTTCCAAAGCTATGAGTGCAAGTCTAGCAGGAGCCAGCAGTCCTGTATTTCATTGTCACAAATGACTGAGTAAGGGTATAAATGGTGTGGGATACCCACACAGTTATCTCTACCAGAAAGATCTCCCAAGCCTAGTCCTGTTCATTAAGTTAACACTTGCACGGAAGCACCAATTATTTACCAGGCCCTATGGAACTTGCATTTTATTTTCATGTTCCAGACCTAACTAAAGTAAGTGAAATGCTTTTTAGGTGTACTAGATTTTTCTCTCTAAAGAGTTTAATTTAAATGGTAGTTTCTATAGGAGTTCTTTGTATTTAACCTTAAGGCAGAATAAGGTAAATACTTGAGGTTTAACATTTGTTTCTTTTAGTTTTTCCCTCTGATGGTTTTGCCCAGGTTTTCAGGGAAGGTGAGGTGAGGCTTATTAGAAGTTGGAGGAGAAGGAGATCTGTGGGGCTTTCTCCCTATTTTCCGGAGATGGTGTAGACTAAGTATAACTGTGATAGATTGAAAATTACACGATCCAGAGGATAAAGCCTTGATTTGTGGAGGTGGTTTCAAGAGAATATGACTAACGTTAGTATCTGAATGAGGTATAAATCATCTCTCTTCCTGCTGGGAAGAAAATTCCTGATAACAAAAGCTTTGGACTGTTTCCTTGTCTTTCCAGGTGAGTGTGGTGCAAGATTCCGTCAACATTTCTGGCCAGAATACCATGAATATGGTGAAGGTTCCCGAGTGCCGGTTGGCAGATGAGTTAGGAGGACTTTGGGAGAATTCCCGGTTCACAGACTGTTGTTTGTGTGTTGCTGGCCAGGAATTCCAGGCTCACAAAGCTATCTTAGCAGGTTAGTATCTATTCGTAGGGAGCGTTCGTTTTGGTGAAACAAGGCAAACCAGTGGCTGCATGATGACCTGTTGAATAACTTCAGCCTTTTGAACTAGTGAAAAAAAATTGCAACTAAATATATTGTTATATTGTGGTGACATTAGTTGTCATAAAAAGGCAACTGCATAAAAATGGTATTTCTATTCTTCCTCTCTGTAGTGGACTTAGGCCACCATTTTCAAGGAATGGATGATGATATGTATTGAATGCCTTTGCACCTAGAGAACAGATGTCAAAACACTGCTTAGGATCAAGTATTAGTTCCTAAACAAGGACTTAGGATATAACAGAGAGGATTCTGGACTCAGGATAAACTACGTTCAGTTAAGTCCCCTGCCCTGGAGATCTTAGCCTTCTCTTCCATATAAACATATCAGGAGGATAAGAATATTGCCAGTGACACGGAGGATCAGGGCTTATTCTAATAATAGGCCCTTTGTCTTTGAGACTAGAAAGAGTGACACAGAGGGGAACTGATAAGGCAGGGTTGACTTTACTTCACGTGAAAGCATAGCAGTCAGCCACAAACTTCTATTCAGGCCATAAGACATAAAAGGAAATAGCATGAACCTTCAGCAACAAATTTCTTACCAAGATTCTCAGCTCTGTTCTAAAATACACACCTGGCAAAACCCCACTCTGGCTCAATCTAACCATCTTTCTGTTCCCTCTCTGAACTAGATGTTACCGTGTATTGCTAAAGAAAGTCATCAACTCTTAGGTTAGCGCTCCATACTCAGCTAGGCCCTCAGTACTGCCAAGAACTCTTCCTAAGTTAGTCAGCTCCCTTTCTTTTTCTCAACAATAGCTACTTCAAAACTTCACTACTCTCCTTTAATCTCCAACTCCTAAAAGATGACCTTGATACTTCTTCCAAGAGAAAATTGAGGCCCTGTCCCTTAGCTCTTGCCTCTCACCTTACCTGAATTTTCCCTGCATTCTTGGTGGAAGGGGTGTTCTTCCTTGTGTCCAAGCACTGTACTTTCTACTTCTGTTTCATATCCCATGCTGCCTCCTCCTTCTTCTTACTCTGCCATTTATACCCTTGTTATCTGGTATCTTCATCAACTCTCTTTATCCTATTGCCTGTTTACCCTCAGTCTATAAACAGGCTCAGGCTGCTCCTCCTAGTTATTCATTCACATTCTCATATTCATTCATTCATTCATATTCTCTCTCTCTCTCTCTCTCTTAGAGCTAAATTTCTTAAGTTAGCACATTTACTGTCTCAACTTGTCTCCTCTCACTATCCTCAGTTCATCTACATGCAATGAAAGCAGTTTTCCAAAGTAATATGGCCGGCTGGTTCTTACATTGGAGGGACTCTCGTTCATATATTATTTGGCTCCTTTATTCTAGTTTTCTTCTGATTCTCTGGCTACCTCTGATGCGTGGCCTCCCTCTTCTTCACGCATCCTTTTAAACATTGGTGTTCTCTCAGTTCTCTTTTCATTCTCCTTATTCTCCCTGGGTGATTTTATTTATTTCATCACCTCAGTTTCTGTCTATCCAATGATGACCCTCTAAGCATATCACTGCTTTGGACACTTCCCTCTTTATTAAAATCACCAGCCCTTTAGTCTTCAATTTCTGTAATGTATTGATTTAGTACCTTTTAGTCTGTAGCCCTTCTGAGATAAGAACAAGGAGAATTAATATCCTTTGGAATAGTTTAAAGCATTGAGGCTCAGAGAGTTTAGTGATTTGCCCAAGATGTGTGGTTAAAAAATGGCAGATCTAAAATTAGTCCTTCCTAACATAAACTATAACTCAAAGTTCCAGTTACCTGTTAGCTCAAAGTCCTGTATATATTCCATCTGTTCTTCCTCCCTCAGTTAGAGATTGGTAGTCTTAACTTTCACCAAATCCCTGATTGTCAGACAACATGATAAGATTTGAGTTCTTAGCCATTTTATTACTTTCATGGTTGAAATTAAGTTTACTTATTATTTATAGTGTTCATTAGACTAGAATTGGGCATGACTTAGAACACTGTTTCTTAACCTTTTTTCATTATTCCCACCCCTGAGGGAAAAATTAAATTATCCCCAATGAGAGACATTAAATACTAGGGAATAAGATTTTGTTAGGTAGGGTTGAGCTTTTTTTAAATTTTATTTCATTTTTTTATTTTTCATTAGGGTTGAGCTTTGAAGGGCTACAAA
This sequence comes from Myotis davidii, assembly GCF_000327345.1. Classification (NCBI taxonomy): domain Eukaryota; kingdom Metazoa; phylum Chordata; class Mammalia; order Chiroptera; family Vespertilionidae; genus Myotis; species Myotis davidii. The sequence continues at coordinate 2,097,993 of NW_006298628.1, forward strand.
CGATGTAATCCCTAAGATTTCTTTTTCTTGCCTCTTTGGGAAGTTATCATCTCTGTTGAGAATGCAAGGCTGGAAGAACCAGAAAACCTGCCGTAAATGAGCATGTGTTTCATCTAGTTAGTGGGTGCCATTGAGCCTTGTTCTGGGCCTCCTCGCTGTGTGGTCCCTGGATGTGGGGAAAGTAGGTGTCCTTTTTCCAGGCAAAAATGGAGGTATCAAGACATCCTGCTTAGAACCCTAAAGGACCTTCCAGTTGAACCCCCAAATCTACCCAGAGAATATCATTGTCATCCAACATATAGATAAATTTGAGTAATTTCCTTAAAACATGCATGTTTGGAATCTAGCTAATAAATTATTTTGTAAGTAGCATTTTCTTTTTTTGACTACGTATTGTAATTACTAACTTACTGGTATAATATAAAAAGAAATGAATTTTATAATTCTGATATAATTTGAGGCTAAGTCCCTTTCCTATACCAGTGTGACAGCAAAGAAAATGACCTCTTCTACGTAACAGAAGAACTGAGCGATTTACAACGTGATAACCACATCTGTCTCTGTTGCCTTTCACTTTCTAGCTCGTTCTCCAGTTTTTAGTGCCATGTTTGAACATGAAATGGAAGAGAGCAAAAAGGTATGTATCAGGATAAAAATATGTCTTCTAGCTAGGTGACTAGATTCAGATGAGTTTTCCAATTTGGCATCAGATTTATTTTCCTAATTATCTTTTCTTACTGTGTTACTAAAATGGATTATGAATTCCCTGAAGGGACACTTTGTGAGAGTGGAGAGAGGTAGTCCAGAAGGATTCTAGGTAAAGGAGACACTCTCTCCCAGGCAGATCATCCAAAAGGTTTGGGGTGAGGGCATTAGACATGTGTTTCTACTCAAGAAAAGAAAGGTAAAAAAATGAAAGCTATAGTTGTCTTTGAAAACAAAGGTGGTACATATGATGGAGAATATTATAATCAAATATGGCAAAGAGCAATTTTTCATTCATGTTAGGTTTTAAATGATACAAGCTTCTCTCCTCACTAGAGCTTAAAATCATGAAAATTGTTTAGGGAATTTGTTTTGCTGGAATGTTTCTGACTTCCAGTTTTTCTGGCATAGAATCGGGTTGAAATCAATGATGTGGAGCCTGAAGTTTTTAAGGAAATGATGTGCTTCATTTACACGGGGAAGACTCCAAACCTGGACAAAATGGCTGATGGTTTGCTGGCAGCTGCTGACAAGTATGCCCTGAAACGTTTGAAGGTCATGTGTGAGGACGCCCT